>NC_092740.1:9623910-9942807 GCF_047496795.1 Chiloscyllium punctatum | reverse complement strand
TCTGTATTCTATGTTTAGAGAGACAGGAACCATCAACCCATCTAAAACCCAGGAGAAAGTGTGGACTGCAGATGCTGGAAATCAGAGTCAAAATGTGTGGTGCTGGAAAAGCACAGCTAGTTCGGCAGCATCCGAGAGGCAGAAGAGTCGATGTTTCAAGTATAAACTCTTCATCAGGAATGAGTCTTCTGCTCCTCGGATGCTGCCTGACCGGCTGTGCTTTTCCAGCACCAACCTTTTTGACTCCGACATTTAAAACTCACTTGGATAAGGATTTGAAGAACATGAGTCTCAAGGGCTATGGACCAGGAGCTGGGCAGTGGGGTGTTCTAGAGAGCTCTTTATCAATCAACACGTATACAATGGGCTGAATAGCCTCCTCCTCTTGTTCGGGAAACCTTCCAATAGAAATCAATAGAAATTGCTGGAGAAACTCAGCAGGTCTGGCAGCTTCTGTGGAGAGAAACCAGAGTTAAAATTTCAAATCCTTCTTCAGAACTGTCTGTAGCTGGGGAAAAGTGGTATCTATGGTAAAGACAGGTGGTGGGGGAGGGGAAAAGGAGTGAGCAGATAGGTGGAGATGGAGCCCAGAGAGAGTGAATGGAAGTCAGATCATCAAAAGGATGGGAGGGAGAATGAAAAGCTGATAGTGGGGACAATAAGTTGGTGAAAATGGTTTGGCTGTGCTGAAAACAACTCATGTCACGGCAGGGCCTGAGGTGTGAGGATGGATAAAACACCTCATTCTGGCTGTAAAATTATTTAGAACTCAATACTGAGGCCAGGAAGCTGCAGGGTGCCCTTGTGGAGAATGAGATGCTGTTCTTCCAACTTGCACTGAGCACCGCTGGAGTGCTGTGGAAATGGTGGTTAATGATCCTCCGGATGTGGAAGCTGGTGCGATGATAGATGAGGGCAAGGGATTTGAGCAATTCATAACTTCACTAACACATTCCACCCTGACCTTAAATTTACCTGGACCATCTCTGACACCTCGCTCCCCTTCCTGGACCTCTCCATCTCCATTAGTGACGACCGACTTGAACTGACATTTTTTTACAAACCCACCGACTCCCACAGCTACCTGGATTACACCTCTTCCCACCCTATCTCTTGCAAAAATACCATCCCATATTCGCAATTTCTCCGCCTCCGCCGTATCTGCTCCCAGGAGGACCAGTTCCACCATAGAACACACCAGATGGCCTCCTTCTTTAGAGACCGCAATTTCCCTACCCACGTGGTTAAAGATGCCCTCCAACGCATCTCGTCCACATCCCGCACCTCTGCCCTCAAACTCCACCCCTCCAATCATAACAAGGACAGAACGCCCCTGGTGCTCACCTTCCTCCCTACAAACCTTCGCATAAACCAAATCATCCGCCGACATTTTTGTCACCTCCAAAAAGACCCCACCACCAGGGATATATTTCCCTCCCCACCCCTTTCCGCCTTCTGCAAAGACCGTTCCCTCCGCGACTACCTGTTCAGGTCCACACCCCCCTACGACCCACCCTCCCATTCTGGCACTTTCCCCTGCCACCGCAGGAACTGTAAAACCTGTGCCCACACCTCCTCCCTCACCTCTATCCAAGGCCCTAAAGGAGCCTTCCACATCCATCAAAGTTTTACCTGCACATCCACTAATATCATTTATTGTATCCGTTGCTCCCTATGTGGTCTCCTCTACATCGGGGAGACTGGGCGCCTCCTAGCAGAGCGCTTCAGGGAACATCTCCGAGACACCCGCACCAATCAACCAAACCGCTCCGTGGCCCAACATTTCAACTCCCCCTCCCACTCTGCAGAGGACATGGAGGTCCTGGGCCTCCTTCACCGCCGCTCCCTCACCACCAGCCGCCTGGAGGAAGAACGCCTCATCTTCCTCCTCGGAACACTTCAACCCCAGGGCATCAATGTGGACTTCAACAGCTTCCTCATTTCCCCTTCCCCCATCTCATCCTAGTTTCAAACTTCCAGCTCAGCACTGTCTCCTTGACTTGTCTGGACTTGTCTGACCTGCCTATCTTCTTTTCCACCTATCCACTCCACCCTCTCCTCCTTGACCTATCACCTTCATCTCCTCCCCCACTCACCCATTGTACTCTATGCTACTCTTTCCCCACCCCCCACCCTCCTCGAGCTTATCTCTCCATGCTTCAGGCTCACTGCCTTTATACCTGATGAAGGGCTTTTGCCCGAAACGTCGATTTCGCTTCTCGTTGGATGCTGCCCGAACTGCTGTGCTCTTCCAGCACCACTAATCCAGTATTTGCTTTCCAGCATCTGCAGTCATTGTTTTTACCTCAAGGGAAGGGAAGTGATGAGGGCAGAAATGCAGGAGATGGATTGGACACGGCTGAGGGCCTTGTCAACCATGGTGATGGAGAATCCTTGGTTGAGGATAAAGCTTGACATTTCGGAGGTCCCCTGTGCAGAATGTGGCCCCATCAGACAGATGTGGTGGGCTTGGAGAAACTGGGAGAATGGAACAGAGTCTTTACAGGAAGCAGGGTGTGAGGATGGGGAGTCAAGGTAACTGTGTGAGACTGAGATTGTCATGAATATTGGTGGCCGGCCTACCCCAGAAATAGAAACAGAGATGTCAAGGAAGGGAAGGGAGGAGTCAGAGATCAGGTGAAGGTGAGAACAGGGTGGATATTGGAAGTGAAATTGTTCAAATTTTCCAATTCTGGATGAGAAGGGGAAACAGTACTGATGATGTCATCGACATACAGGAGAAAGAGTTGTGGGAATGGCCTGAGGAGGCCTGGAATGAGAAATGTTCCACTTGCCCCACAATGAGAGAGGGATAACTGGGGCCCAGGTGGCTATCGGTGGCCACACCAGTGAAGAGGAGGTGGCTGGAGATCAATAACCAGTAATTCTGACACTGACATAAATGGCAAAAGTATCATGGATGTAGTTGGGAAGGGATGGACAAGGGGAGGAAAAATTCAGTCAAGATCAGCAGAGATAAGTTCCTTCAGGCAGGAAGAAGCAAGAACACTGGATCTGCCCGGGCAGTCCAGCTATAGATTTTGGGGAGAAGGTAGAAGTGGGCAGGTCAGGATTGGGGGAATGTGAGCTTGGAGGCTGTGAGGGCAGTGGGGAGATCCTGTATCAGATGAACTTTGTGACTGTTGTGAACACAACAGCCTGAGACCAGTCAGTTTAGGGGACATAGGGGTGAATGGAGGAGGGCAGAGAAACTAAAATGACCCATGTAATGTTAGCAGTTCTCGATGGACAGGCAAAATTTCCGGTGTGAGATTATTGATGATCATTTCAATTCGTTCAACCACAACATAGATTACTCTTCTTGAGTCATTAAGTCTGTAGCTTGCCTTCTTATCAGGAGTAGCTCCCTTGTTCCTTGTTACATTCAGTGGTAACTCTCTCCTGTCTCCCAGGAACAGATCCTTGATGTTGCGTTGACTCCTTCTTCTCAGGGATGGCTAATTAACATGTTACTTTTAATTCCTTGATTACAGTTTCTCCTTGTCCCTTTCATCTCAGTACCACTGCATTTCAGAAAAAATCATTGTTGATTCATTCAAACTCTGAATCATTACCAAAGTTCTGAAGTTTACATTCTCACAGTCCCTCATTATTCTAAACTCCAGGGGAAACAAACCCAGCCTGTCCTCCCTCTCCTCATGAGACAACCTGCTTCTCAATCTCAGAAACCTCCTTTGAGCCAGCACCAATATCCTTCATTATGTACAGCATTTGAGATGTGATCTCAGAACTGCCTTGTATATCTAAAATAACATGTTTACGTTTATATCCAATTCCTCTTTTATTCAAGGATAGCATTTTATTAACCTTCCTGATTCCATGGTGTAAGAGTGTACCTACCTTTGTGACCTGATTCCCACCACATGTTAGAATTCTGCAGTGGTTCTTCATTCACATATTTCTCTACTTTTTCCCTGTGTTTAGTGTGTCTGCCCTGCCCAATGTCTGTACTCTGTGATCAATACAAGCTAATCCAACTCTCCTGTTCAGTGCTTTAACCAGATTATGACATCATGATCACATTGTGGTTTGTGGCAGCTTGCAGTAAGAAATTAGTTGACTGCAAATATAAAAATAGAGCTCCATCTGCTGTAAGGGGTTATTCAGTGCCCTGAGATCATGAAAAGTTAGGCGTAAATGCATTTATTTTCATTCTGGTAATGAGAAATGCAACAACCAGTTTGTGAAGAGTAATGTCCCACAAACAGCACTGTGCTCAATCAGTTAGCCTGTGTATTTTCATGATGTATTCTGAGGGGTGAGTGATGTTGAGGACACAATGATCTGGGTTGAGGGATGAGTGACAAGGACACAGTAGAGAGCTCCTCTGTTTTTCATTGAAGTATCACATTTGGAATTGTTCACAACCACCTGAGAGAGCAGATCAGTGCAACCTTTAACATCTCAGCCACAAGATAACTTTAGACATTGCAGCGCTCCATTTGAACTGCTCCGAAGTCTCAGCATTGATCTTACGATGTAGCCACTGGAATGGGGAATTGAACCCACAGCCTTCTAACTCTGAGGGGTATGTGGTGTCCACTGAGCTGTTGCACTGAGTGTGGGTCTCCGGATGTGGTGAGAGCAGCTGTCTGAGGAGTGATGGACATCATGGAGAGAGCTGTGATCCTGGGTGGGTTCAAAACATAAAGGATGAAACTCATTCACTGTTTTTGTCAACGAATGACCCCATCCCGTCCCATCAATCCCTCTCATCCCTATAGCCTCGGTGCTAACACATGCTGTCTGACTACCAGCCTTTGGCCTTATCGAGAGTAGTGGGGACAAGGTAGGAGAGCAGAACTGAGCCAGAACCAGATCAGTTATGGTCTGAATGAATTGTGGAGAAAACTCGTCGGGCCATAGGGCTTGCTCCTGCTGTGAAGTACAATGTACATATCTTCTTGAAATTGAAGCAGATGAGGTTCAAAGTTTCTGGTTGTGTGGTTTGGAAATTGGCTTTGGGCCAGGAAGCAGAGCGCTGTGGTCTGTGGTTTTATTTCAGACTTGAGGGAAGTGTGCAGAGCTGGTGATATTATTCTCTTCTTGATCTTTGTGAATGATCTGCACTCAGGGATACAGGACAAACTCCAATGTTTGCAGATGACACAAAATTCAAAAACACAGTGAAGAGTGAGGAAAGTGCTCACAGGCTCTGGGGCATATAGGCTGGTGAAATGGCCAGCCCAATGAAAGTTAACACTGGGAAGAGTGAAGTGACACATCATGATAGGAAGAACAAAGAGAGGTGTGATAAATGGTGCAATTTTACAATGGTTACAGGAACAGAAAGTTAGCAGAAATGCACATTGAGAAGTCTTTGAAGCTTGGAGGTTTCATTGAAATGGATCAAAAAAGGCAAAAGAAATGTTTGTTTTTATTGAATGGCACATGGAGTAGAAAAGCAAGGATGGACATTTCCAAAACATCAGTTCGACACATGACCAATTCTGAGCACTATCCTTTAAGGAAGATGTTTTTGTGCAAAGCAGATGAATCGAATGGTTCCAGGGAAGAGAGACTTCAGTTTTTTGGAGGAACTGGTGTTGTCTTTACAGCAGAGAAGATTCAGGGGAGATTTGGTTGGGCTGTGCCAATTCAAGAACAGTCTTTCAAAAGTAAGTCATGAGAAACTGTTTCCAATGGCAGGAAAGTCAGTTAGTAAATGGATCCAGGTTAAGGTGTTGATGAAAGAACCAGAGGTCACATGACAGATTAAATCCAGACCCAGGAAAGGACACGGGGTGTGTGACGAATTTCAATAGCTTTTTCAAAGGGCCAGCCCAGGCACAGGGGGGCTGAGTGGTCTTCTCCTGTTATGTATGATACTGTACAACGGGAAGACAATATTTCCTGTTTTGCTGCCACACTGGAGTGGCATTCCATAAGAGACACATGTGATATGAGAGAGTTAACTCTGATCTGTACCTGTCAGAGACTGGAACAGTTAATTAGATTAGATTACTTACAGTGTGGAAACAGGCCTTTCGGCCCACCCAGTCCACACCGACCCTCCAAAGAGCAACTCACCCAGACCAATTCCCCTACATTTACCCTTTCACCAAACACTACAGGCAATTTAGCATGGCCAATTCACCTAACCTGCACATCTTTGGACTGTGGGAGGACATTGGAGCACCTGGAGGAAACCCACACAGACACAGGGAGAATGTGCAAACTCTACACAGACAGTTGCCCAAGGAATTGAACCCGGGTCCCTGGCGCTGTGAGGCAGCAGTGCTAACCACTGTGCCACCATGGCACCCCTTAATGAGCTCTGAGTCTCAGAACCATTTGTATTTAACAAGGTGATTGTGAATTGAAACATTATAAAACATCCTCCAAGATGACCAAATGTTCACAAACTGCAGTAGTTGGTTAATGAATTGAAGAAGTCCCAAACACACACAAACAATGAAATGATTCAAAAATACAGAGGCAAAAGATTTTGAAGTTTTTATCTTTGGAAGCACAATGAATGTGTCCAAACACTGTTCAGTTTCCTGACTGTGAGGATGCAGTCACTGCATTCCTGTTCCTTCCTGCAGTTACATGGGATCACCACCACTTCCAAGTTCCCTTCCAAGCCACCCACTTTGTACTGACATGGAAATATATTGTCGTTCACTCACTGTCACTGGGTCACAATCCTGGAATTCCCTCCCCAGTGGCATTGTGGGTCTCCCAACATTTACACGGACTGATCATGAAAGCAAGGACTTTTTGCTGCCTTGTGGAGAACTTTGTTGTCAAACAGTCACTGCCATAGTTTCTGGAAGGTTGAGCTGTCTCAGCTGATCCAGTGTTGGATCACTTTCCCAATGGGCATTGAGAAGCAGAGTGCCCTCGTGGTCACCTATGGGCTGGACTGAGACTGGCATTGATGGGCAGAGCCAGTGATGTCAGCCCTGAGCACCGTTTTGAGGGAGGTGCCTCCCAAGCTATCGAGAGTGCTAAATGTATCCCGGAGTCTTAGCATATACAAGAGGTAGAATATTGAACTGACCAGTGATTTGTGTTTTGGTTTGGTTTTTACCTAACACTCAAGCATTGGCCAAGTCCCTTGTTTGCAGCATTGACGAGACCAAGGGTGGCTTGCTAGTCGGGTGCAGAATGTGAAAACAACAGTGATGTTATCAGTGCATACTGCATCTTATGTGGGTCTGTTGTGGTCATTTTATTATTGGCATGGATGAGACTGAGGTTGAAGAGATTTCTATCTGGGCTGTGTTTAATCCTGACACCAGAGGTCAAAGCTGCTGTTTGGTAGATTATAGATAATATGGAGCTATCACACAGCGTTGCTTTACTCTGGTCCTGTTCCTTGAAGACATCCGTTCCTGAAAATGTCAAGTCATCCCAAAGCAGTTGCAGAATTTGGAAGAAGTTTCTGGACATTCCAAATTTTAAGAGTATGATTCATCAAGTGATTTACTGAGACATCTGCTGTGATCAGGTTGAGAAATGTAATACAGAGTTCCTGGTGTTGTGTTTGACATTTTACTTGGATTTGTCAGACAACAAAGGCCACGTTGGAGATTCCATTGGAAGGTTTAAAGCTGTAGTGTGTCTTTGGGAGGATTCCCACAGCCACAGGAAGTCGGAGAGTCGGGAGAATGTAGATCAGGATGTTCTCCACTAAGGACAAGATGCTCCACCATTCAAGAGGATCATGTCTGAGCTTGTAGTTCAACACCACTTTCCTGCACTATCCCCTTACCCCTCAATGTTTTTAATGCCGGGAAATCTATCAATCTCATTCATGAATATACTCAATGGTTAAGCTTCCACAGCTCTCTGATGAGAGAATTCCCAAGATTAACTGCTTCGAAACAATAAATTCCCCCTTATCTCAGTTCCAACCACCTATCCCTCATTCTGAGACTGTATTCCCTGGTTCAAGCCAGTGTATGACACTCACTCGGTAACAAGTGAATCCTTTTGTTGATATGGAAATCTGATCCGTTCACCACATTCCAGATGGGATCTCACCAAAGATCGATATAATTACAGTGAGATGTCAGGAATTAAGGGAGGGCCACATCAGGAGTGAAGGAAGGACTGAACCAGGAGTGAGGGAAGGCCTGAACCAGGAGTGAGGGAAGGCCTGAACCAGGAGTGAGGGAAGGACTGAACCAGGAGTGAGGGAAGGACTGAACCAGGAGTGAGGGAAGGACTGAACCAGGAGTGAGTAAACTACCCTAGATCTCTTCAATGCTTCCAAGGGTTGTCCCATTTACTGTATACTTCCCTCTTGCATTAGACCTTACACATCACCACATGTCTCTCCAAATTAAATTTCAGCAGCCATTTCTGTGCCCAAGTCTACAACCTTTATATGTCCTGCTGTATCCTCTGGCAATCTTCCTCACTATCCAAAGCTCCCTCAATCTTTGTGTCATCTGCAAACTTACTAATCATACCACTTACAATATTCTCCAAAATATTTATAAATGTTGTGAACTAACAGGGGTCCCAACACTGACTCCTGTGGATCACCAATGGTCACAGATTTCCAGTCAGAAAAACACCCTTCCACCACTACTCTCTGTCTTCTATGACTAAGCCAATTCTGCGTCCATCTTACCACCTCTCCGCAGATCCATGTGACTTCAATTTCACTATCAGCCTGCCATGAAAAACTTTGTCAAAGGCCTTATGAAAGTCCATGTGGACAATATCTATCACCCTGCCATTGTCAATCATGAAACTTGCTCAAAAGGCTGAATCAAGTTTCTGTGACATGACCTTCCTGCACAAAACCATGTTGCCTCGTGTTAATAAGAAGATATTTTTTCAAATTGAGTAAAGCCAGTCATTAAGAATCTACTCCAATATTTTCCCTACCACGGACGTAAAGCTCACCATCCTGTAAGTTCCTGTATTATCCCTGTTGCCCTCAAACAAAGGGACAATGTTGGGCTCTTCTCCAGTGCTCTGGGACCTGTCCTGTGACTAAACAGAATCCAAGGATTCTGTACAAGCTCCCAACAATGTGCTTCCTCACCTCGATGAGTCAGAGGAGGCAAATCTCTGTTTCTTTCTATTAAAATATCTGTTTCTGTACCCTCCATTTACCAAAATAAATGGAAAATCATCCTGTACAATGTTTCTAAATGCAGACTTGCTGCAGTGCAATCTTTGAGACTGGCTGCTGCTTTCCATCACTTCCTGATGACATTGGCTTCCTCTTCGAGCATGTGGCACCTTGTAGCCCTGTATAAATCTGCTCACTGACAGCCCCTCTCATTCTTCAACAATTACTGTACCTTACACCAGTGTCCTTTTGTGGGACTGGAGTCACAAGTAGGCCAGACCAGGTATGCAATGGGATGCATTGAAGAAGGAAATAAGGAGAGTACAGGGCTAAAGGGTAGGACCAACAAATCCAGTGAACCTTGAATACTGAGGAATACACAGCATTGAATAAGGGAAAAGAGAGGCTTATGGCAGGTACTGAGAATTCAAAACAGTAGCGATTTCTGGAGGATTATAAAATGTGCAAGTGGGAAATTAAAGTGGAGATTCGGAGTGCTAAAAGAATATATGAAAGTATACTGACAGGTAATATAAAGAAGCATCCAAAATATTGAAAGGAATATTCATGGTAAAAAGACAACAAAGACCATGGTTGTAATTGAAACTTGAACCCAGAGGATGTACATCAGGCTGTAATTGACAACTTTATGTTGGTGTTCAGGCGTGAGAGGGATGATTTTGGTGCAGAAATCGGGGAGATATTCTGTGACAAGATGAAAGAAATTAACATAGAGAGGAACTGCTGAGTGGTATGGGCAGCAAAAAGTAGATAAATCTCCAGGGCAGGATGAAATGTATCTCAGGTTGTTGAGTGAGGCAGGGGAGAAAATAGCAGGGGCTTTGGAAATAATTTTCCATTCCTCTCCGGCTGCAGGAGAGGTGCTGGAGGACAGGAGGACAGCCAGTCTGGTACCTCAAGAAGGGAACAAGGGATAAACCAGGAAACTTCAGGCTAGTCAGTCTCAACTCTGTGTCAAAACGTGTGGCAGATCAGGCTGATGAACGGCTCGTGCCCAAAACATCGACCCTCCTGCTCCTCAGATGCTGCCTGAGCTGCTGTGCTTTTCCAGTGCCACACTGTTAAACTCTGACTCTCCAGCATGTGCAGTCCTCACTTTCTCTCAGTCTATACTCAGTGGGGTGGAAACTGTTTGAAGTAATTCTGAGGGACGGAATGGATCTGCATTAGGAGGAACAGGGATCAATCATGAACATGGATTTGTTCAGGAAGTGATATCTTAACAACGTTCCTGAATTTTTTTTGAAGAGGTTTCCAGATGTATAGACACGGGGAATGAATTTGATGCATCTTTTTAATACAAAGGGAGATAGATTTTAAAAGAAATCTTATTGAATGATGGAGCAGGCTTGAAGGACCAGATCGGTAGCATCTGTGGTGCAGGAGAATTGACGTTTCGAGTATAAGCCCTTCATCAGGAAGGATCTTTCTTCCTGATGGAAGTCTTCTTCCCGAAATGACGACTCTCCTGAATCTCAGATGCTGCCTGACTGGCTGTGCTTTTCCAGCTCCACACTCTTCGACTCTAATCTCCAGCATTCACAGTCCTCACATTCTCCTTGATGGTTCAGATAACCCTCTCCTGCTCCTATTTCTTATGTTCTTGTGTCTTCTTGGACTTCGGCAAAACTTTTGACCAGGTTCCACATGGGAAAATGATAGCAAAGGTGAGAGCCCATGGGATCCAAGAAACTTTGGCGTAAATTGGATGCACAACTTGCTGACTGGAAGGAAACAGAGGGTGATGATCGAGGGGCATTTTTGTGACTGGAAGTGTGTGTCCTGGGGAATCCCACAGGGGTCACTGTTGGGGCCCTTGCTATTTGCGGTTTGTCGTAAATGATTTAGACTTGAATGAAGAAGGGTTGATCAATATGGTCCCAGATGATAAACAAATAGTTGGGGTCGTAAATATTGAGGAGGATAGCCTTAGACAACAAGAGGATCTTTACGGGCTGGTCAGATAGACTGATCAGGAGCAAACAGTATTCAACATGGATAAGTGTGAGGTGATACACTTGGGCAGGACGGAAAAGGCAAGGGAAGATATAATGAGCAATAGGACCCTGGGAAACACCAAGGATCAGAGCGACCTTGGTGTGCATGTACACCAGTCCCTTAATGTATCGGGACAGGTGGATAACATGGATAAAAACCCCTATGGAATACTTCCCTTTATTAGTTAAAGCATAGAGTTTAATTCAGAGCAGTGAGGTTATGTTGGAACTGGGTGAAAAACTGGTTAGGTCACAGCTAAAGAATTGTGTGAAGTTCAGGAATCCACATTATGGGACAGAGCAGATTTGCTAGGATGTTACCTGGGCTGGAGAGTTTCAATTCTGAAGAGAATTTGGATAGATTGTTTTCTCCAGGGAGGAGGAGATTGAGAGGAGACATGATTGAGATGCGTAAAATTATGAGGGACATAAATACAGTTGAATTGAAAATTGTTTCCCCATGATGGAGTGTTCAGTGACCATGGGACATTAATTTAAGGGACGGGGCAGGGCGATTGTTTTTATTCTTTCATGAAACATGCATATCACTGTCTGGCCAGCATTCATTGCCCATTCCTTGTTGACCTCTTGAGAAGATGGCGATGGGCTGCCTTCTTAAACCCTTACAGTCCACGTGCTGGATGTAGACCCATAATGCCTTGAGGGAGTGAATTCCATGATTTTGACCGAACAAGAGTGAAGGAGTGATGATATATTTCCAAGCCAGGATGGTGAGTGCCTTGGAGGGGAATTTGCAGGTGATGGTGTTCCCCTTTATCTGCTGCCACTGAACGTTTAGCTGGAGATGGTCGTGGGTTGGGAAGGTGATGTCTGAGGATCTTTGATGAATGTTCAAGGTTTATTGGAGATGTGAGGGAAACCTTTTCACTCGGAGGATGGCGGGAAAATGGAAGTCATTGCTTTTAAGCGTGACACAGACATGAAACCCTCATAATGTTAAAGACCTGTTTAGGTGTGCACTTGCAATGTCGATGTATAAGGCATTGGGGCAACTGCTGGATAATAGAATTGGAATGGGTAGATGGTTGGTTTTGACCAGCATGGACTCAATGGGCCAAAGGGCCTTTTACTGTGCTCTAGATCTCTATGACTCTATGATTAAGACCATTAGGGGTCTTGTGGTATAGTGGTAATGTCCCTCCTTCAAAGCCCGGACGCCTCCATGAAGTCCCACTTGATCCATGGGTGTGTAATAATATCTCTAATCAATGTGTTTGGAAAATATCTCCAGGAAAGTATGACTCACTTGAAATACCTGGCAATGGGCATCAAAGTGCCACATCTTAGCATGGTGAGGGGATGGTAAGTGGGTTCTGGAAGGGAGGGCATAAAAGGTATGCCTTAGTAAGGGGCACACTTTGAATTTAACTTCCAATAAGTTCCCTCATGTAAACTGTGATCCACAATATCTCTGAGACACTGTAAACCGTGATTCTTTAAAATCATGGACCGACTGGGTGTACATTGTGGAGGAGCAGGATGTGTTTCCCTCTGCAATGGAGGGGATTGGCTCAGAGTGCTGGGTGCAGGGTTTTATAACCTGAACCATGGGACTGTGGGAAAATTGGAAACCCTGGGATAGGGTTGGGAATCATGGAATCAGGAACCTCCATGGGAAGGCATCTGAGACTTCCCGACTTGGAGAATGTGGAAAGATCGTTTATGCTCTTCTTTTGTTGAGAACTTCAATCAAATCATCCCAAACCTTCCAGTGCAACAGGATACAAACATAATTTGTGATCCCACACCTTGTAATTTAACTCTGTGAGACCTGATGTCATCATTCTGCACCACACTCTTTCTCAGGTCAGAATATCCTTCCCAAGGTGTGGTGCCCAGAACGGCTCCTGAATTGAAAAAGAAATAAAATTAAAAATTATCCTTCTCAAGTTCAAATTCTTCCACGGCATTGGGTCTGTCATCCTCATATACTCACAATATTTCCAAATCTGGCCCCTCCATATCCCTTCCTGTAAATGTAAACTCACCATAGTCCCAGAGGGCATCGGGCTGTTCTCTCATTAGAGAGGAAAAGCTCGGCAAACGTGAGGACTGCAGGTTCTGGAGATCAGAGTCTAGATTAGAGTGATGAAGGGCTTTTGCCCGAAATGTCGATTTTCCTGCTCCTCGGATGCTGCCTGACTTGCTGTGCTTTTCCAGGACCACTCTGATCTACACTCATTAGAGAGAGATGTGTGGTGGTGGATTCACCGGACTGTAATAGTAACATCACTGGGGTCTAATTTTCAATCTCCAAGACTGTGAGAATCCCTGTCCAAACCTCTCCAACTCTCTTTCCCCCTTTTAAGTCACTCCTTAAGACATGCGTGTTGGAACACCACCTGTCCAAGTAACTCCGAATATGGTTTGATGTCTGATTCTCATGCAGTTCATTCAACATTTTCCAATGGTAAAGCTGTGATGTGAATCCAGGATTCTGTACGATTCTTTGATTCTAGAGTCAGAAAGCTGATGCAGTAAGGCAGTTTCAGAGTGAATACTGTTTGTATTACAGCTCAGCCTGATTCCTGTACCTATGCCAGCATCGTGTTTGACAGCAACAGAAAAGGTAACCAGCTACATACTTTTTTTCCCACATAGTGGTATTTCTAAACATTTAAAATACATCCTCCTCACTAACAGACTATTCTCTTTCATTTCAAGGTGGCAAGATTCTCCGGGTTGCTGATTCAGAAGAGAGTGAGTCAGTTTTGTCGTTTCAGAATCCTAATCCTAATCTTTTCTCATTTCCCAATCCCTGAAGCCCATTCTCCAATGTGTGGGACAGTGCTAGTTGGGCCTGGGTGATCCATTTCCTTGTTATTTGAGACCCCAACGTTGGATGGCGCCATTATGGAGATTTGATCACATGACCTTAAAGTCCCATTCCCTCACCATGATGCTGTTGTCATTGGCCCATCGGTCTGTTCATCTTTATTAGGGTGTTCCTTTACTGCACCAATCAGAAAGCAAACAGTCTCTCCATTATCCCATTGGATGATACTTGACTGTCTCTCAAAAAGCTTGTCTCTCCCAATGTATTTGTGAGCGTCATAAAGTGAATGAGGGGGAAAATGAACACCTGATGGAGTAAATATTTCCCTTTCCTGTAACTACTCTGATAGTGATGGGACTGATATTTGGGTAAATATGCCCCTTTCCTGTATTTACCTTCAAACTGAATTGATAATGATCATTAGCTCTGATTTCTGTCTCTTTCTCGCGGATGTAACCTATGCAGCTGTGGTGAAGACTCATTAGGAGCGAATAAGAACTGAACCTGTGTAACTGAGGTTGCATTGTTTCTCAGATCAAATTCATGGAACTTACCAGCTCAGAAACTTGGCATTATTATTCTTCAAAAGTGTTTTTTAAACTTTTTTTAAACATTTGTGCCTTTTTATCTTAGTGTATTTTTAATTGTGGACTGAAACGCATCAGAATTGTTGAAAACCAAGGATTGTTTAAGGGATACTGCACTCTTTGAAAGCAAGTAACCTGACACTCATTGTAAGTATTGTTTACACAGCTGCTGGGTCAGACAGCAGCAGAAGAAGGTGCAGACGAGCTGGAGACATGCCCATGTACCAATGGTGATTCAGGCAGAAACAAGTATCTGATTGGTCTTTGTACTAAAGACCAGTATCAATGACAAAGACCATCTTGCTGCCAATGACGATGTGATTGGTTCCCAGGTAATTGAAAGGTTGTGGATATGAACATGACAGGGAGAAGCCATCCAACCTCCACCATCTGAGGACCTGTTCATCATCAGCTCTGTTCCTGGCAGGAAAAGCTACTTTAAATCTGAGGATAACCAGCTGATTGTCTTTTCCTTCAGCAGCTGCAGAAAGTTCTGACCTTTAATGAGTAAGCCAGACCTTTTATAAACCACACACTCTATCTCTGGTAAACCAGTGACAGCATCTGGAGAAGCAGCATTCTGATCAGCACAAGAATCATCTCAGCGAATCCCGCGAACAGGGATTGACGAAACTGTTTTCTGTGTGTTCCTTCCACTCAAAGATTGATGTTTAGTTTCTGTGTATGCGTCTGTGTGTGCACGTGCACGACTGTGTGTGTGTGTGTGTGTGTGTGAGTGTGTGTGTCTGTGTGTGTGTGTGAGTGTGTGAGTGTGTGTGTCTGTGTGTGTGTGTGAGTGTGTGTGTGTGTGTGTGTGTCTCTGTGTGTGTCTATGTGTGTGTGTCTGTGTGTGTATGAGTGTGTGTGTACAATATGTGCTTGCTTTTAAGGGGACTTGGTTCATGAGCATCTTAGAGTTTTAACTAATGGCATTATAGCTCAATGGTCCATCATTTTTCTGTGGAATTAGGTCTATTTATGTGTGATAAATAGTAATCCTTGTGAAGTCCAGAAACCTAGTGTGTGCTTTCTGTCATCTTTAGTCTAAAACTCAGGAGAAACTAACTTTTGTGACAACACAAGGAATAATGCAACTTGATTTCCAACATGCTACCTCAGTGAGGCATAACAGTATCCATCCATATGTAATAGACCACACTTGGAATATTGTGTCCAGTTCTGGTCGCCCTACTATAGGAAAGATACAGAGGGTTTGGAGAGGGTGCAAAGAAGGTTTACCAGGATGCTGCCTGGACTGGAGAGCTTGCCTTATGAAGAAAAGTTGAAAAAGCTCGGACTTTTCTCTCTGGAGAGAAGGAGGAAGAGAGGAGACCTGATCAAGGTGAACAAAATAATGAGAGGAATAGAAAGAGGCAATAGCCAGAGTCTTTTCCCCAGGGCAGGATTGACTGGTACGAGAAGTCATAGTTTGAAGATATTAGGAGGAAGGTATAAAGGAGACGTCAGAGGCCGGTCCTTTACGCAGAGAGTTGTGAATGTATGGAATGCATTGCCAGTTGTGGTGGTGGAAGCAGAGTCATTGGGGACTTGCCTTAAAGGGTCAGTTTCAAGTACCCTACCACACAGAGTGCACAGCAGGGGGGTAACCACAGGATGTCTACACTGGTCTAATCTACTTAACTGAACAAAGAATTCTCAAGTGCTTGCCTTAATGGGTCAGTTTAAGTACTTTACGATAAAAACAAACAAACTATCCCAACCACTGAAAGCGGCAATGAATTGATAAGTGCATCCTGGATTGTTTGATGTGATGAAATAGCTCTTGTTTGCGGTCCGTGGTTACCCTGGGGAGAGATCTGTTGTTATCCTTATTTAATAGCTGAACTGCTTTGACACAATACAATGGATATGCTCAGGATGTATATGATCTAACCCTCTCCCACTTTTTTTAAAAACAAAAACACAACATGGTAATGTGAATCCCAGGTGGAATGTTAGATTGGGTTTAGAGGCCTATTAGGCTCCAACCTTGGTTTCTAGCGGTAGAGGTTAGGACTGTTTAAATGACCTGACTATGATGTGGTTAGGAGAAAAACAAGGTGGTCATGAAGACCAACGTTTCAAAGACGAGTGAATGTGTCGGGGATTTCAAGAGATCAATCATTGAAATATAAACCAAAATGAAGCTGGCCTGACTGACAGAGACCACTTTAAATGTGGGTCATAGAAATGAAGATGAAAGTGAAGGTACCATGAAGAATCTGACTTGGAGATTCTATCCAATGAGCAGAAAATTGAAGAATTATAACTTGGTTAAATTCCTCAGTGTGCAGAGGAATAAAGCAGGAAGAGGTGTGAGCTGCATGAGAGTTTTGATCACCAGAAACAGTTGCACCTTCCCTTGAGTGGCTGTCAGGAGCTGTTTCATCACTTGGATCACTGAATCTGTGCATTTGTCAAAGAGACATCAAACAGAGAGTCTGAATCCTCTGTCTCTGGGGTGTCTGTATCAAATCCTCTCTGTTCTCCTATTGGTGTGCTCTCAGTCCCCCTATTGGAGAAATGTGGAATTGCCACCTGGGAGTTTGCGTCAGTTTTGTTTCATCTGGCATTCTGTCGGTTCCCAGACATTGGCCATGCCATGCCCCCTATTGGAGACATCTGGAATTACCGTCTGGGAGTCTGAGCTCGTCTGCTCTGGGTTTCCCTGTTGGTTTACTGTCACTCCCCCTTTTGGAGTCATCAGGAACTGCTGCCTGACAGTCTGAGTGAGTCTGTTCTGAGTGAGTCTCATGTCCATGGTGCGGGGATACCGTTAAGTGTCTGAGTTATACTGAGTCAGGAATGTTCAGTTTGCCGATCTGTCGGGGGATCTCGGGAATCTGTGACATGTCCGTGTTGTCACTGAGTAGTGTGTGATGCCAGTCTGTTGGACACTCTCCTATTGGGTCATTTAATCTGGTCGGGGGTCCCTTGGGTGTGGAATCTGCTGCCGGTGACAGTGATGGAAGTGTATCATTTCCATCAGGGGTGGGTGCCCTGAGGATGTGTTATGGGATGTCCTTGGTCTTGTTATTTGGTCTGAAACTGTGTCATCTGCCTTCCATATACTAAGGTGGTGAGAGTGGCTGTGTTGTGTGCCAAAGGCTTTTAACTGGTTTCTGTGGTACCAGCCAGTTTTACCCGTGGCTAGTAGAATCTTATAGACTGAGGGGCTAGCTTAATCCACCACCATAAGTGGATTGGAATATTTAGGGGAAAGGAAGGAATTTGGCTCATAGACCTGGAGCATTACTTGCTATCCTGTGGGGTTCTCGACACGGTTAACTTTGCGATTGAAGTAAGCCTTACTTAGTTTCTTTCTCGTCCCTAACTGGACGGCTACTGCCAGCTAAGTGCCTTTGCTATTGTCGGGGAGGTGCTGTCTGACTTTTTGTTGGGGAGGGCAGTGAGGGCAGGCTCTGATAGGTCAAGTCCGAACAGGTAGACAACCCCTTTCATGGGTCGGCCTGTCATCCATTGTTGGGGGGTGGGGGGGGTGGTATCTCCTCACCATGAGGACAAATGGAAGCACTGTCTCCCAGGCTTTGTTATTCTGTTGCACTGTTTTCCTCATCATCCCTTTCAGTCTGCGGTTCATTCTGTCTGTGATCCCACTGGATTGGGGGTGGTAAGTGATGTGGAATTCCTGTTTGATACCAAACATGGTCATCACATTTTGCATTACTCAGCTGGTGAAATGGGGTTTCCTGATCTGACTCGATACTGCAGGGTAAACCCCATCTCGTGAACACCTGTTGTGTGAGGATCTGGGCTGTTGTTCTCACTGTGTTTGTCCCAATGGGAAATGCATCGATCCGTTTTGTAAAAGTGTCTATGATGTCATGGATGGAGGTGTATCTGTTTTCACATGGAGGCAGGGCACCTATAGAGTCAACTTGAAGGTTTGTCCAGGGCACTTCCACTGGACGTGTGTGCCAACACAGTTCTTCAAGTGTTCTGTCACAGCCTCTATTCCCTGGTGCCCATGCCCATCATGGAATTGGTAAATAATGTGGTTCCTGTCCTGAGTCAGGACTACATACAATCCTGCCTTTTGGACTAACCCATCACGTACTTGCAGGGATTCTTTCCACCAGGCTTAGGCATCTGGATAAATCCCTGCCACAATCTGTTTTAACGGGTCATCACGATGCTGCTCTTGTCTAAGGTCTTCTACATTAGTCTGATTTACAGTGACTGCATTGGCCTGCTCACCAATGGGTAACTACCACAATGTTCCAACATGAGCAACATTTTTTGGAGAATTCACCTGCTCTGTAGTTACCTTCTGGGGATGTCTTGTGGTGGTGTTTAACTTTAATTATACTGTATTGCCTTCCACAGGCGGACTGCAGTCCGTACTGAAATAAAGGGGGCTGTTGGGAGTCATTTCCCATTGGCAGAAATTAACCCTTTGCTTCCCAGAGTGGTAAGAATTCAGTGAGGCTGTTGCACACACACATGTTGTTGGAAAATATACCTGTGGGTGGAGGAACAGGTTGGAGTGGGCGAACTACATAAGCCACAGCTGCTAGTTCCACAGCCTGGGCACTGAGCTGTCTGGGTAATTTTCAGGCTAATTGAACCAATAGCTGTCCCTGAGTGTTGGTCATGTATATCCCACAGCCGGTGATCCACATGCCATCCTGTCCAGTGGAGGCTCCACCTACATAAATTCCGATGGCTGTGTCTGCTTGGTTATTCCCTTGTCTCATCCCTAATCGTTTTCCCGGCTGTTTGGGTCATAAAAGGGCCGGTGGGATGTTTTGTGGCTGTGATTTGGCAGTCATGTGGGTCTCCTCCATAATTCAGGCCATCAGCTAGGAAGCTGGGCACCTTGGTACGTTTGACTGTAATGTCCCAACTCTGAAGCAGTGGAGTCCATCGTGTGGCTCGAATCTGTCTCACTGAGCCATCTTTGATTGGACTGTCTAGCAGGAGCTAGATTGGTGTATGTTCAGTCAGTATGACCAATGATGTAGTCAAAGTATTGGCCTGCCCAAAAGACTGTGTGGTGGTGCCATTCCCACATGGAAAGCCCTTGCTCCACGGGCTGTAGGACCCTGGAGGCATAAGCTCCTGGCCCTTGCCTACCGTGTCACTCTTGCAGTGGAACATCAGCTATCGTCTGGTCTGTGGCTGCAGCTTCGAGGACGTATGGTAAACCAGGGTTGGGAACTAGTCAGGCGGGTGTTGTTGTGAGGGCGTGTTTTAACTCATTTACTCCTCTGTGTGTTGAGGAGTCCAATTCCAGGCAGCGTTCTTTATCAGTAACTCTGAGACTGGGGCTGCTTTGATGGTGAACCCATCAATGTGGTTCCTGCACTATCCCACTAACCCAAGGAAGGATCAAAGTCCATGACCATCTCGGGGGAGTGGGAGTCGTTCTTTGGTCTCGAATCACTTTTGGTCGATTTCCCTTTTCCTGTGGGTGATTATCATTCACAAGGATGTGACCCTAGGCTGTAGAATTTGTGTCTTTTTCAGATTAATTTTGCATCCTAGCCTGTGTAATAGATCGAGTAATTCACCTCGGAGCTGAATGTGCTCCTTCTTTGTCTCTGTTTACACAAGTCGGTCGTCTACATATTGTATGAGGCAAAAGTGAGGCCTGCAGCTGCTGGAAACTAGAGTTTAGATCAGAGTGGTGCTGGAAAAGCGCAGCAGGTCAGGCAGCATCCGAGGAGTAGGAAAATCGACGATTTGGGCAAAAGCCCTTCATCAGGAATATCTCTGCCAGTAGCCTCCTCCAAATAAGGGTCCGAGGCACCTCCATGTCTATTGAATGACTCCCTGCTCCCAATTGTCCCGAGGGTGGACATTCCATTGTCCCATTCAAGTCCAACTTCAGGTGTGTATTGCAGGGTCTGTAGCTGTCAGGTTTGTTTATCAACCGTCTGTGAGCAGCTGTAGCCTGTCTGGATCCTGCAGCATGTGGATTAGCACAGTCACTTTAGTCAAGGCTGGGTTCGATTACCCAGCATGCTTTAATCATTGTCCATCTTTTGTAACTCCATGGTAAGTTTGTTATTGTCCATCATAAGTTCATTATTTTGGCTGACCCATCTGACCACAAGATGTTGCGGGCACAAGGGATATCAGACTTTCAGTGGTTTTCCGGTGAGTGGTGAATTAGTTCAGGAATAGCCCTTGGTAAAACTGGGATAGAATTGGATGTGGGGGATGCCACAAGGAACAGGTCGGTAATTAATGATGTGGAAATGACTGCCGACAGACCAGGATCCCGTTACTGAGTCACCCTTCAGTTCCCTGTGCACAGGACACAGGCTGTGGCCAACCAGCTCAGAGCTTCTGATCTCCGAGGTCAGCCAGGGTTCTCCTGATTGGCCTGGGTTAACAATCCCAATCAAGGACCTGGTGGGCAGTGAGATCAACCTGGTTCCAATCACTACAGATGTGGGGACTGGAGGTCAGCAAGTTGATACTGAAATATTTCTTTGGAGTTGTGGTCCTGAAACAACTAATAAAAATAAAGAACCAAACCATAACTTGGGGATTGTTGCGAAATTCAGAGCAAATTTAAAATTAAATTCAAAATGCCATTGTGGGCCAAGATGGTGCCCTCCAGCCCATCTCATGCTCACTAATCACATTCAGCATTTAGCACAGACACAGGAAGCTTCTTACAGTTGTCAGCCATCCACAGTTGAGTCAGGGAGACAGCCTTTCTCAGGGGCCCCTGGTACACTCAGCCGAGTGCAGCCTCCGATCTGTCCTGGCCCTGCTCGGGGCAGTCAGAGTCAGGATGCTCTCCATATAAGGGATGAGGAACCGAATAATCAGCAGCACACTCTCCGTCTTGACCCTTTCTGCTCTATCCCAGGCTGTTTTCCTCCTGGAATGACAGAGGTATGCAAAAATACTCCAACAAACTTGGTGCAGCTTGGACCGAGCCAAAGAAACACAAGAGACAGCCCCCAAGCTTTGGAGCATTGAGAAGGCAATTGTGGGAACTGTAGAAATAACATGCAAACCACACCCTGGCTTCACAACAAATATTGCAAATCTCCCTCATTCTGTTCAGTTCTATATTTGGTTCTAAATGGAACAGAAATAAATATCCTAATGACACAGGCAGGGAGTGTTTCATTCTGTTAATTGATTCTGTTCACGGTGGATGACATAGTTTAGCCAAGCATCAGGTCTTTGCGACCTTGTTCGGATAATCTGAAATTCGGATAATTGAATGCCGGATAATTGAGGTTCCTCTGTGTGTGTATGTCAGCAGTGTCAGAACAACCCAGACTCTCTGTGCATCTTTTTACACATGGGAGTGGTGATGAACTCACCAGAGATCTCTGGTCCTGTGTCAGTCCTTAGCTCCACGAGGTGTGTTCAGTTCAGAAGGTCCAGGACAGCAGCCAGCGTCTGTGTCTCCAGTCCCTCTGTCTTCAGCAATAAAGAGGGATCCATATTATACTTTGTCTGATCCAGGGGTGCTCCTGTCCTGGGAGTGTTTGACAGGGACAATGTCTCATGGAATCATAGTATCCCTATAGTGTGGAGGCACGGCATTCGGCCTATCAAGTCGACACTGACCTTCTGAAAGACATCACACCTGTATCCAACCCCCTCCCTTATCCCTGCATTTCCCATGGTGAATACACCTCACCTGCACACCTTTGGACTGTAGGAGAAAATGAAAGCACCCAGAGGAAACCCACGCTGACACAGGGAGAATGTCTCTGTAGGGTTTGTACATTTGCCAAAGAGTGGAATTGAATCAGGTCCCTGGTGCTGTGAAGCAGCAGTGCTAACCACTGAGCCACCGTGCTGGCAGTAATGTGCAGAGGAGCTTTACTGTGTATTTAACCCAGTGCTTCCCCAGTTCTCAGAGCATTTGATGTTGGGACTGAGGATTTTGAGAAATTTATTGGAAACTGGTGCAATATTTCCTTTTCTGGAGTGGCTATGATTGGTGCCTCACATTCAAAACAGTCTTTTCACTCTCTCAGCTGCTCCTGACTGTACACAGACTTCCCTTTCTGGTTCCTTTCATGTAAGATTGATCAATATTCCCTTGGCAGTGCACAGGAAGTCAAGTACCTTCTGTAGCTTTTTGTGAAAGGACAAGAGGAAGCGAGTGAGAAGGGTGAAATGCTGCAGTATTGATGATGAGGTGTCTCTATGTGTGTCTTTCTGCAGTCCTCCTGTCAGTCTCGGTACAGGGAAACATTAAGTATTTTCTAAAACTGACCTTTCTAATCTATTTTGTTAATCATGGATTTGCTTCCTCCTTGATGACCCGTCTGCTGCCTGGTATTTATTTCCCAAAGCTGTTGCTGTTCACCACAATGAGCCTTTTCCTCCACCTTGGTTTCTTCATCAGGGAGGAATAACTTCCTTTTTAAAAAAAATGAAGGCAGGATAACGTCGCTTACCTGAAGCTACCAAAACATTCCCATCAGAGCTCCATGTGGGACAGAGCCCACAGAAACTTATGTGACTTTCCAGAGTGAGGGGAGATACAGAACACTGCAGGCACACCCAGGTTTCAGAGAGATACTGGGACAGAACTGACTGAGAAGTGACAATAATAAAGGCAAACCTTCCATCTGCCTTTTGAACCACTTTATCCCCCTGTGCTGCTAACTTAAGTGACCAGTACATATGTACCAATGTCCCTTTCATCCTCTGTGCTTTTCAAGGTGCTGTTGTTCATCATGCCTTCCCTTGCCTTGTTTGTCCTGCCCAAGTGCATCATCTCATATATATCCACATTGAATTCCATTTGTAACTGCTCAATCTATCAGACCAGCTCATCTATATCCTCTGACCATCTCAGACTCTTATATTCAGCTCTATCAAGATGAATGCTGATGTTGCATTTGCCTTCCTAACTGCCAAGTGAACCTGCATGCTACCCTTAAGTGAATCCTGAACCAGGACTCCAAAATCTACAACTCTTTTCTTCCAAACAAAGTACAAAACCCTTCACATTTCCCCATTATCATCCATCTGTCACTTCTTTGCCCACTCTTGTATCCTCTCCAAGTCCTTCTGCAACCTCCCAAATAGACCATATCCACTGGCTGTCCTTAGTCTAACTTAATTGTTACCATCTCTAAGAATTCTAACAGATTTGCCAGATATGACCTCACCTTAACAAAGTCATGTTGACCCAGGTGAATTTCATCATGTATTTCCAAGTGCTCTGCAATCTTATTCTTGATAATATAGAAACTAAAATCTCACAAATGACAGGTCAGGTGAACCAGCCGACACTTTCTTGTCTTCTGCCTCCCTCTCCTTAACAAAACCGTGCTGTCTGTTTTTAATACATCCCTCCCTCTCCAACTGTAGATTAATTGTGTCCCTGAAAATTGTGTCCAATTGATACCCCCCTCCTGAGGTGAGACTGACTAGAATGTAGTTACTTGGTTTATCCCTTGTTCCCTTTTTGAATTGCGGTACCACATTGGCTTCCCTCCAGTCTTACTATACCTCTCCTGTAGCCAGAGAAGAAGTGAAATGTTTTGCAAACATCCTGACTATTTCCTCTTTAGCCTCATACATAAACCTGGGACATATTTAATCCAGCCTTGGATATTTAGTTTTTAGCCTGCCAGACCACTCTGAACATTCAGGATAAAGCATCAACAATTAGTTTTGCTTTCCCAACAATATGTACAACTTTTAGACAGCTACAGATCTAAGCTCCACCTGCACAACCTTGGAATCTTAGTTTTTATTTTTTGGTTCAAAAGTAAGCAGATTATGATTAGGAAAAAAACACACAGTCTCAGTGTTTCCATGTCAAACATAATCTTCAACGTGTTGAAGAACTGATCACAATGCTTCCTTTTCTATAGTCAAGCAGCATTTCTGATGTTGGTTCCACGTTTTTGAAAGATAGGCCATAGGCCTCTCCATTCCAGCCTCATCGTCCTGTAAGAGAGCTGCTCTAATCCCCAAATCACTAACATCTCCTGCGAATTGAAATGGTCCATTACACTTCAACGCACTTAATACAGATTCAGTTGTTAAAATTACTTTTTGTTTTTCAAAGGCTGCCTGGCATCATTCTGTAGACTATTCCATCTTTATTCATTTTTGTGACAAATTATTCAAGTGAAATAACTCCCCAGAGGCTGGTATCCATCATGAACTCCCCCTTTATTTACATGTGGACAATCCATGATACTGATCCAGCTCCCTCAGAGCCAGCTCTCAGAGTGAACAGAACCTCTGACATTCCAGTTTTTTCAATCAGCCAGGTCTCCTTGATTGGCCCAGATTAACAGCCCCAGTCGGGGAACTGATATTCTATAAGGTGAACCTGGCTGACCTCGTTACAATCACTCCATCCTTCCCCGCCTGAATCCGAGGACAGAAGCCAGTTCTTTTCTTCGTAGCTCCTCCTGGAATGTTTGAGCACTGGGTCAGGTCCCTCCAACTCTGCCCCCGATATGGGCGGTGTGGAACACCCAGCCGCTCACCTCTTGTGCCTGGATTGTCTTGGAAGAAATTCCTTCTCCTCTCCAGGCATCAAAGGCACTGAGGCAGCGACATCCGCTGTGTCCATTTCATATTCCGAAGGATCTTCAAAGCTAGATTCCCTACAGTGTGGAAACAGGCCCTTCGGCCCGACCAGTCCACACCAACCTTCCGAAGAGTCACCCACCCAGACCCATTTCCCTCTGACTAATGCACCTAACACTATGGACAATTTAGCATGGCCAATTCATCTGACTTGCACATCTTTGGGCTGTGGGAGGAAACGGGAGCACTCGGACGAAACCCACGCAGACAGGGGGAGAATGTGCAAACTCCACACAGACAGTCATCCGAGGCTGGAATCGAACCTGGGACCCTGGTGCTGTGAGGCAGTAGTGCTAACCACTGAGCCACCGTGCCGCCCCATGCTTGATGGACAGGCAGAATGCACGGGTTCCTGAACAATTAGAAACACTGCCAAGGAGCCGGGCATGGATTGTTTCTGCACTGTTTGTGAGTTTGCAGCTTTCATATGGTCCATGTCCTTGTTCAGGACCATTGGACTGACCAGAACTTTATACATCACAGGACCTGACCTCGTGTTGACCATGTAGCTTACCCATGCAGAGCCATTCCTGTGGTTCCTCAACCAAACTTCATCCCCTGAAAAAGGTCAGAAGTCAGATGACACCAGGGCACAATTGCTTGATCTCACTTTATCTTCCAATGGGTGTGACCTGGTCTTGTTGACTCTGGAGCCCAAGTAGGTCCCTTGGGGTTCCTGGAATTCACATTTTTCCCTTCTAAGGTACATGGTCACCTGGGAGAAACATCGAAGGACTGTGTCCAAGTTCTTTAAGTGCTCCTTGTTAATCTTCCCTGGTATTTGCATGTCATCGAGATAAATGCCACCATGTGGCGAGAACTTGTAACATGTTCTCCATTGTCCATTGAGAAACTACCCAGGCTAATGTTACTCCAAATGGCAGTATCGTGTATTGGTACTAACCTTTATGGGTATTAATTGTAGAATATTTCTGGGAATCCTCATCTAACTGCAATTACAAATACACACGGGTCATGTTCAGCTTCATGAAGGACAGTGCCCCCTTCCAGCTTTGTGAATATATCTCACTGTGAGGGATTGGGTATTTATCCAGCTGTGAAAAGCTGTTTACCATTTGTTTAAAATACCCACAAATGGCAAACTGACCAAAGGGGTTCACAATTGGTATGACCGGGGCTGCCTATTCTGTAAACTGCACTGGTCTGATGCTTCCTTGCCTTCCAGCCATCTGATTTCTGCCTCCACTTTGAGGCAAATGGCACTGGCTGGGCCTTCCAGCCTTCTGGAATTACTTCCTGGTCAACATGCACAGTGGCCTTGTCTCCCCTGATAGTCCCGAGAGCTTCCTGAAAAATGTCAGGTGTTTCATTCGGACTCAGGCAGCCATTTTCCAATTGGAGAATATTGAGCCAATCTCGGTGAATTTTCGCCCCATCAAGCTTGCTGCATACTATAGTCAGTGGCAAATGAACCAACTGGTTCTCATAAGAGGCCCTGAATCTGTAAAGGTTACCCAGTGTAACTTGTTAGTCTAGCTGAGGTCTTGCACAAACTTAAGGGTTGGAGTCCAGAGTGAATAATGTTAAACACTGGTTCTGTCATCACTGAAACACCCACACCAGTATCGGGCTCCATTAGAAGCGGGTGACCGTTTAACCAGATGTTTATTTTGATTGGTTCTGATTTGGATGTTACCAATAAACGTAACTGTTCCAAACCAGATGTAGGTGGATTTTCCCAAGGTGCACTCTCCTGGACTATGAGCTCTCTCACCCAGTTTCGGTCCAGTGGGACTTTTTTTCTGTTTCGAGTCGAATATCAGCATCAATTATAGTGGCCTGTTGGCCCGGATCCTGAAGACAATTTTAATTGTTTGGCTGAGGCCTGGCTTTGTTCTGGGGTTTTACTGTGGGCTGATCTCGAGTTCCTCTGTTCAGGGTATGCCCTGAGTGAGGCTATGCAATTGCCTTCACTCAAGTAATGTTCCCTAAGCTCAATCGGCCTGGTGCGGGGGATCATTTCCATCAGGACGCCTTGCAACACGCTTGCCCAACTTGCTACATTTTCCATGATAAAGCCAGTTGTTGTGCACTTTGAACTCCAGTCGGGCTTTTGCATGGTTACATCATTAATCCCAAATACCAAATGGCCTCTCAACACCTCCTTAAGGGTTAAACCAAAGTCACATGCCACTTTCAGTTGTCTTAGCCCAGTAAAAAATCCTGATATGGATTCCCCTGGTTCTTGAATTGCCAAACCAGGAGCATTTCAGAATTAGAGGAGACTTGGGATCATAATTTCTCTTAACTAAATCCACAAACTCTTGAAAGGTTTTAGTCTCTGATTCCTCAGGGAAAGTTACTCTCCTCAGAACAAAACAAACTGTGGCTCCACAAGCTGTCAGGAGAACTATTGATTGCTTTTCAACCACCCCGAAAGAATTTGGCCAGAATCAATAACACATTTTTTCCACATCCTGGGGCCTACTCTTTGACAGTAGGATAAAATGAGTCAATCTTCAGAAATAACAGGATGATGTCAGAAATGTTTACCCCAACTCAAAGATGACTGTGACAAGCGATGTTTTTTTTGCAGGAGCATACTTCTCTCTCAACACCACTGAAATAACTCCACAGAGACTGGAATCCCTCACCAAGTCACCCTTTGTGGAAAGTCCTTCACACTGATCCTCCCTCAGAGCCAGCTTTCAGAATGAACAGGATATTTGACACTCCTGTTTATATGTCTGTCAGCCAGGGCTCCTTGATTAGACCAGATTAACAGCCCCAATCAGGGAACTCATATTTTATAAGGTCCACCTAGCTGACCTCCTTCCAATCAATACATCAAGGGTGCGTCTATTGTCCTCAATTTAAATCGAAATTTTGATAAAATCCACACGTGCCCAAATGCCTCATTTTCTCTCATTTTGTGTGAAAGTCAATGAAAGCTTTTGTTTTTCTTGTTCTGTGTGACACCTGTCCTTGTCCCACATACATCCCACAACATCATCTTGGCTTTCGCAAATTCACTTGTTCCCTGATTTAACACCAACCCAGCTGACTGGAGCTGTGGAATATTTGTAAAATGTTGTAATTTTCCACGTTGTACTATGTATTACAACATCATCCAAGTAAACAACAATTGATGCTTTTCCTACAATCAGGATGTGGGTCAGCTTTTATTGCTTATTCCTTGAGAAGATTGTGCTGGATATCCAGCTGTGTGGAGGGTGTTTTTAATAATGGTTTTCCGGATCACTCAGGGAACATGAAGAAATGGAAACATTCACATTTATTATGTTAATGAGGTTGGTCCTCAATCCCTCTGATCGAGAAAGGCAGTAATTAAAATCACTGAGTCTTATTTTGCAGATTTTAAATTGTTCCAGACAATTTGTAAACTTCCAATTTAAGTTTAAAAAAACATTTATTCCTTTCAGTCTCTTTCTTCTGTTTTCATTTCTCAACAAACAGCAATATGCAAACAATCAGTTATTAGTTTTATTGACAAAAGGGTAACTAGGGAGAGAACAGGGCCCCTCAAAGATCAGCAAGGCGGCCTTTGTGTGGAGCCGCAGAAAAAAGGGGAGATACTAATTGAGTATTTTGCAGCAGTATTTACTGTGAAAAAGGACATGGAAGATACAGAATGCAGGGAAATAGATGGTGACACCTTGCAAAATGTCCAGATTACAGAGGAGGAAGTGCTGGATGTCTTGAAAATGCATAAAGGTGGATAACTCCCCAGGACATTATCAGGTGTACTCTAGAACTCTGTGGGAAGTTAGAGAAGTGATTGCTGGGCCTCTTGCTGAGATATTTGCATCATTGATAGTCACAGGTGAGGTGCCGGAAGACTGGAGATTGTCAAACATGGTGCCATTGTTTAAGAAGGGCAGTAAAGACAAGCCAGGGAACTATAGACCAGTGAGGTTGACCTCAGTGGTGGGCACGTTCTTGGAGGGAATCCTGAGGGACAGGATGTACATGTATTTGGAAAGGCAAGGACTGATTCAGGATAGTCAACATGGCTTTGTGCGTGGGAAATCATGTCTCACAAACTTGATTGAGCTTTTTGAATAAGTAACAAAGAGGATTGATGAGGGCAGAGTGGTAGATGTGATCTATATGGACTTCAGTAAGGCGTTCGACAAGGTTCCCCATGGGAGACTGGTGAGCAAGTTTAGATCTCATAGAAGACAGGGAGAGATACTCAATTGGATACAGAACTGGCTCAAAGGTAGAAGACAGAGGGTGGTGATGGAAGGTTGTTTTTCAGACTGGAGGCCTGTGACCAGTGGAGTGTCACAAGGATCGGTGCTAGGTCCACTACTTTTTGTCATTTACATAAATGATTTGGATGTGAGCATAAGAGGTACAGTTAGTAAGTTTGCAGATGACACCAAAATTGGGGGTGTAGTGGACAGCGAAGAAGGTGACCTCAGGTTAAAACAGGATCTGGACCAAATGGGCCAATGGGCTGAGAAGTGGCAGATGGAGTTTAATTCAAATAAATGCGAGGTGCTGCATTTTGGGAAAGCAAATTTGAGCAGGAGTTATACACTGAATGGTAAGGTCCTGGGGAGTGTTGCTGAACAAAAAGACCTGAGAGTCCATGTTCACAGCTCCTTGAAAGTGGAGTCAGAGGTAGATAGGATAGTGAAGAAGGTGTTTGGTATGCTCTCATTTATTGGTCAGAGCATTGAGTATTGGAGTTGGGAGGTCATGTTGCAGCTGTATAGGACATTGGTGAGGCCACTGCTGGAATAAAGCGTGCAATTCTGGTTACCTTCCTATCAGAAGTATGTTGTGAAACTTGAAAGGGTTCAGTAAAGATCTACAAGGATGTTGCCACCATTGGAAGATTTGAGCTACAGGGACAGACTGAACAGGCTGGGGCTGTTTTCCCTGGAATGTCGGAGGCTGAGGGGTGACCTTACAGAGGTTTACAAAATTATAAGGAGCAAGGATAGGATAAATAGACAAAGTCTTTTCCCTGGGGTCAGGGAGTCCAGAACGAGAGGGCATAGTTTTATGGTGCGAGGGGAAAGATATAACAGAGACCTAAGGGGCAACTTTTTCACACAGAGGCTGGTACGTGTATGGAATAAGCTGCCAGAGGAAGTGGTGAAGGCTGGTACAACTGCAACATTTAAGAGGCATTTGGATGGATATATGAATAGGAAGGGTTTGGAGGGATATGGCCAGGTGCTGGCAGGTGGGACTAGATTGGGTTGGGATATCTGGTCAGCATGGACGGGTTGGACCAAAGGGTCTGTTTCCATGCTGTACATCTCTGTGACTCTAAGACATTGATTCATGGATAGACATTGAGCAGGTCAGTGGGATGCCCTACCTGCTGATGTAGTCAACTCAGCCACATTAGGGAGATTTAAACAATCCTTGGATAAGCACATGGATAATGATGTGGTAGTGTACGCGGATGGGCTTTGAATATTTTACAGGTCAGCACAACATTGAGGGGCCGAAGGGCCTGATCTGTGCTGTACTGTTTGATGCTCTATGTTCTAAGATTAAGGGAGATATGTGCGGAAGGTTCTTTACGCAGATTGGTGGTGAACTACTGGAACGGGTTGCCAGCGGAGGTGGTAGAGGTGGGCCCAATACATTTAAGATGCATCTAGACAGAGACATGAATGGGCAGAGAGCAGAGGGGTACAGATCCTTAGAAAATAGGTGACAGGTTTAGACAAAGGATCTGGAGCAGTACAGGCTTGGAGGGCCGAAGGGCCTGTTCCTGTGCTGTAATTTTCTTTGTTCTTTGTTTCACATCTGGGAAACACCCAACAAATATGTGGTTGGAGATGTGGCTCCAGGATTCACACAAGGACCAACGGAACCCATAAAAAGGGACACAAATTTCCTCAGGAGATGATAACACTCATGAGTGAGTAATCACCGATGACAATGACAATGACCTTGAATTAACCTGCCTTAGTTTTCCAGACCATATTCCAACTGCAAATGTTTCCCTTTTCTCCTCTCATCTTTCGTCAAACAACCTACTTTTCAAACTTTAATACTCAACTTTAAAATCACAGTTCCAAACCAAAAGTGAGGAAACCAAAAGAAAAGTCGTGATGCTCTCAATGGGAAACATGCTGCTTTTCACTGGGTCACATTGAATGGGAAGAAAGTTAGTCCAAAGTGGTCAGGCTGTACAGTGAGGGTGGTACTCTATCACTGCATGTCTGTCCACTGTGTTGATGCTTCACACACTCGATGTTACAGTGTCTGAAATGGATGGTGATTGGTCAGTTCGAGTACAGCCAGTACCTGGGGCCAATGGCTGCTGGGCCTGATTAGGCTCAGGAATGCTGGATGACCCTGGATCATTCCTGAAAAACATACAAGGAACATTAATATTCAGAGGAAGCTAATGGCATAATCCCAGGTCACAGTAACAAGAATCCTATCTTTTTGCTTATCCCCTCACAGGTCATGGGTTGGTCTGGCTGCTCCTAGTTGTCCATGAGAAGGTGGTGGGGAACTGTTGCTCCATCAAAATCCTGGAAATCCCTCCCTAAGGGCTCTGTGGCTCTTGCCTCCAGAACAACGACTGGAGCAGTTCATGAAGGCAGCTCACCCCCACCTTCTCAAGGGCAACTGAAGACAGGTAGTCAATGCTGGTCCAATCAGAGATGCTCACAGCAGGTAAATGAATAAAAAAAAAGTTCAGATTTAGACACAGATCACCCATGAAGAATTCACCACCAGAAACAGTTCTGCCTTGGTACCAGAATGTACCAAAGCACCCATGGGTCAGCTTTGAGCAACTGGTTACATGGCAGGGAGGGAGGGTGTTGGAGATGAGGGGAAAATTCCTGCAAGGGGTTCCTATCACCTGTAACTTTGGAGGATGATACAGAACATGGAAATCTTGGAAAGTGGGGAATGATCAGGAAATCACTTTCCCACCCAGTGGAAATTCAGCTGCTCAGAGAGCAAGGGAGAAAAAGTAGGATTCACAAAAAAGGTCCCTTTTATCCTCAGCACTCACTGCAAGTGATAACATTCCAATCTTTCCCTCCATAAAACAGCCATTACAGCTCAAAGTGACCACTGTGAGAAAAATGGGGAACACTTTCGTTTTACACAACGATGAATTGTAGATTGATTTGCAGATGAGAGATCACAGATGAACCTGGAGCTGGAGATTTACAAACAGCCAGAAATTGACCAATTCTGTTCAGAAATTATTTATCTGTCATTTACCTCTCACTTTCCCAGTGAGTGTTTGAGCAACTTGTAAGAAGGAAAAACCACATTTGGAGCTCATCGGCAGGAGGCTGCATTCTGTCTATGAAAAGGAGATATTCAATACAACCCTGAACTAGAGCATTTCTACTCAGTGAAAGTGAGGGCTTCCTGATGAAGGGCTTTTACCCGAAACATCGATTCTCCTGCTCCTCGGATGCTGCCTGACCTGCTGTGCTTTTCCAACACCACACTCTCAACTCAGGGCATTTCCACCACTACTCTCGTGTCAGTCACTGACTATCTTACCTTTTCAAAGGTGTAGTTCTCTTGATTTGCTGTGAACACCCTAATGAGAAAAAAGATTCATAAATATTTTGTAAAATTATGAACAATTTTGTCACATTGTCTCCACAAATGGAAATGTTTCCCCCCCCCATACACTTTCATCCCTTTATCCTCAACAACTCTAACTCCTTCTTAAAAACATTTCTTGATTTGGCCTCAACTGCTTTCTGTGGCAGGGAACTCCACAGGATCACAATAACTCCAAAGGGATTGCTCTCCATGTCAATCCTGAATGGCCTACCCTATATCCTTTGACAGTGACCATTGGTTCTTGTCTCCCCGGTCATCGGAAACATCTTTCCTACATTTACCTCGTCGAGTTTTATTGAAATTTCACACATTTCCCTGAGATCCCCCTCATTCTTCCAAACTCCAGTGAATATCATCCTAACCGATCCAATCTCTCTTCATACATCAGCCCTGAAATCCCAGGAGTCTGTCTGAGAAACCTTCATTGCACTCTGTCCAATGCCAGAACACTCTTCCTCAGATAAGGGGACCAGAACCTCACCCAATACTCCAGGTGTGGTTTCTCCAAGACCTTGTACAATTACAGCAAGACATTCCTGCTCCTGTATCAAAACTTCTCTCTATGAAGCCAAAATACAACTGACAGAGATACGGAGGGAGAGGCCATGAAGAGAAGGATCAGAATTTAAACTTCTCAAGGTCTTCAGCACTGACATAACTGAGCTCAGGATTCTGAGGCCTTCAATATTCCCAAGACATCCTGCCTGTTCAATTTGTTCAGTCAGAGCAAAGACAAGTAATGAGGGCAGTCCCAAAACAGACCAGTGCCTGAACATTGCACTCACTGCACAGGCCAGAAGAGGAGTCCATGTTACCATTCCTCCCCAAATATAGCTCTGTTACTCAGACTATCTGAGTCACCATGTCTATGCCTTTATCCAGCAAACTCTCGAAAGCCACTTGAACAATAAAGCACACAAGAATATCGTGGTGAACTGCAACTTCCTTTCTGTTCTGTTTGAGAGTCTGTACAAAGTGGGAATGAATGCAAAAGATGTGATTTGTTGTGATTCTATCAAATGGGAGTGAATGAAAAGACATTTTAGCGCATTGAGATTCAACAGTGATGGGAGGATAATGGGAATTGATCCATCAGAGTTCAATAGAATGGGTTTAAATGGATCTCCTTGTGAAACATCCTCATTGTTAAATCACTCACAAGAAAGCTCCGTCCCAGACAACATCCTGGTGAATCTCCTGTGCACCCCTCCCTCTTGTTATGTCAGAACCATACTGTTTCATCAAACCTCATTCTCCATGAACCCACCTCCTTTGTTCCTGAAGTTGATGAAGATTATGAAGCAGATGGGCAGGATGAGAAGCATTGGAATGACCGGCAGATATACAGTGGTGGGCTCAGTCCTCTTCACTGGAAAACAGCAGGAACAGCATTATTCAGGAATACCTCCATGTTGCTGCAGTGAAACTTGTAGCAGGGTTACAGAGGAAGAGATTAAATGTACAAACAGGATGTTCTGCAATGGAGCAAACCAGTTCAACGCTCTCACCTGCTGTTACCCACAGACCAGGAATTTGCTCCCCTCCAAATACTTACCCAATTATCAACTGAAAGATCACTCTATGAAATTTATTTCCATTGGCCTTTCAGGCAGTGCATTGCAGATCAGAACAACTCCTGAAGGAGGCAACTGCTTAATTCTGTGACACAGAATATAAGGTTAGATGGATACTTTAAAACATTCAACACGGTATTTCCTGGACCCAGCCTTGACTCACCAACACAAGGGCACCCATTACTGAGCACTGATCTACCATCCCACCCTGTCCTGTGTCCTACATGTAGACCAGACCAAGTAAGGAAGGCAGATTTCAGACTGAAACGTCCTGACTGAGTCAGATGAGCTTTCCCAACTATCAACAGTGGTCACATGTGACTATAAGGTTAGCTTTTCATTTAAATTCCAAATGTTTATAATTTCATTTATCATTCACCTTCTGCTGTGGTAGGATTTGAACCCATGGCCCCAGACATGAGAGTCTGGATTAGTTACCCAGTGACAGTAGCAGTATACCACCAACTCCTTTTATAACCCATGTGTGAATGCAGGGCTAGGATAGGTCCCACGTGGCTGTGATGCCTCACACAGTCAGATGGACACTTAAGGAATGTATTTGCACTGATGGAACTATTCGCGATGAAGGTGTGAACACTTTCAATGGAACCAAGAGGGACACATTAGTCTGCAGCACCTTCCTGCTCGAGGAGATGATCTCATTGTCAGCTTAATGGGTGGTGACCGATCTGGACACAATACTCTTGTTGAGGCACTGTTGGAGAGTTAACAATGTCCACAGTTGTTCGGCCCCTGAACTTGCAAGGTCAGGAATAATGGGGCATAATTTTCATGTGAAGGCGAGTGTGATGAGAGGGGCTTTGCAGAAACGGTGATGGGAGTTTGGAATGCACTCCCTTGGGAGGGTAATAGAGGCGGAAAACCTGGTAACATTTAAAAAGTATCTGGATGAGCAGTTGAACCATCATAACATTCCTACCAGGGGAAAGCCATAGTGGCCAGGCCTCTGGCACTGAGCCTGGATCTGTGGCTCAGAAGGGAAGGGGGAGAATAGAAAAGTGCTCGTGGTAGGAGACTCAATCATTAGAGGATCAAACAGAAATTTCTGTGGTTGTGAACAGGACTCTCGGAAAGTATATTGCCTCCCGGGTGCCAGGGTCCGGGATGTCTCTGATCAAGTCTACAAGGTTCTGAAGGGAGAGGGTGAGCAGCCAGAAATCGTGGTGCACATTGGCACCAACGACATAGCGAGGAAAAGGGCTGAGGATCTAAAATGTGATTCCAGGTAATAAGTTTAGAAGCTTAAAAGCGGGATAAGCAGAGTAGTAATCTCAAAATTGCTACCGGTACCACGTGCTAGTGAGGCAAGGAACAGGGAGCGAGTGCAGCTAAACATGTGGTTCCAGCGCTGGTGCAGGAGGGAGGGCTTCAGATACATAGATCATTGGGGTACCTTCTGGGGAAGGTGGGACCTGTATTTCAAGGACGTTTTGCACTTAAACTGGAGGGGCACCAATGTCCTGGGCAGGAGATTTGCTGGAGCACTTTAGGACAGTTTAAACTAGTTTGGCAGGAGGATGAGAACCAGAGCTACAGATCAGAGGAGAGAGTAGTTGTTAAACGAGCAGAAATAGAATGCAGTGAGTCTGTCAGGAAAGATACACAATTGATAGGGCAAAGGGATGGGTTAAAGTGTGTCTGTTTCAATGCAAGGATTGTCAGGAATATGAGTGATGAACTTTAAGAATGGATCAGTAGTTGGAACAATGATGTTGTGGCCATAAGAGAGACATGGATTTCACAGGAGCAGAAATGGGTTGCAGGATGTTCAAGAGATTTGATCAAAAAGGGCAATAAGACGCTGATTTCTGAAACCTGTAAATCCCATTTGCTTTTCCAACCACATTCTCAACATGTCCTGACATCTTCAAAAACCGATGCACTCTGACCACCGACTTCCTTTATCCAGATCCATCCTTGAGATCCCTGTCATTGACTCCATATTGCCCACAGGGAACATGGAACCAGGTGGATTTTGGAGCTTGCATCCTTGGTGATGTTTTCTCTGGTCCCTACCTCAGAGCATTGAAGCCAGTTTGAACGCAACAAATTAGGGAGTTGATGGGAGACTGTGGGAAGTTTCAGACACAGTGATGGAATGGTCCATAAATCCCAGCCTGACCTCTCTCTATCTTTCCTTCTCACTGTCTCCTGTGTGAGACCAACTGAAAGAGCCCAAGGGAAGAAGCCACCCCGAGAGCTCCCGGTCGGTGTTGGGTCCACTGCTGTTCGTCATTTTTACAATGACCTGGATGACGGCGTAGAAGGTTGGGTTAGTAAATTCGCAGATGACACCAAGGTCGGTGGAGTTGTGGATAGTGACAAAGGATGTTGTAAATTACAGAAAGACATAGATAAGCTGCAGAGCTGGGCTGAGAGTTGGCAAATGGAGTTCAATGTTTCCATTGAGCTACCGGGGCATTGACACCATTCAAACATTGGTCCTCACCTTCAATTTCCTGTGTTGTTGGAGGCTTTGTTTGAAAACTATCAATATTGAGCTCCACATGACACTGATCCTCCCAGCTCAGTCCCTCCATCATTATTGAGGCATCTTTGTTGCTGAGGTTCCCCACGAATCTGAATCGATTCCCACCGTCCCGCTGTCTCACATTCTCACACAGCTCACCCTGGGAATGGTCTGGATCAGAATATGTACAGGTAAAGATAGCACCTGTGCCAGATTTAATCCATATGATGAATCCGGTGACTGTGAGGTGAGTGTCAGGGTGGGTGAAGCTGCGGAGCCTCCTTCCTCAGCCCTCACTCCATCCATGACTGTCATTGACCAATCAAGGGCCAATCAAGGGCAGTAGTGGGAAGTTGTGTGTGGAGTCAGAGGAGATGGGGAAGCACTAAATGAATATTTTTCAACAGTATTCACTCTAGAAAACGACAATGTTGTCGAGGAGAATGCTGAGATCCAGGCTACTAGACTAGGTGGGATTGAGGTTCACAAGGAAGAGGTATTAGAAATCCTGCAGAGTGTGGAAATAGTTAAGTCCCCTGAGCCAGAAGGGATTTATCCTGGGATCCTCTGACATTCATCTTTAAATCATCATTGTCTACAGGAATAGTACCAGAAGACTGGAGGATCGCAAATATGGTTCCCCTGTTCAAGAAGGGGAATAGAGACAACCCTGGTAATTATAGACCAGTGTGCCTTACTTCAGTTGTTGGTAAAGTGTTGAAAAAGGTTATAAGACGTAGGATTGATATTATCTAGAAAAGAATAATTTGATTAGGGATGGTCAGCACGGTTTTGTGAAGGGTAGGTCATACCTCACAAACCTTATTGAGTTCTTGGAGAAGGTGACCAAACAGGTAGATGAGAGTAAACCGGTTGATGTGGTGTATATGGATTTCAGCAAAGCATTCGATAAGGTTCCCCACAGTAGGCTATTGCACAAAATGCGGAGGATTGGGATTGTGGGAGATAAAGCTGTTTGGATCAGTAAATGGCTTGCTGAAAGAAGACAGAAGGTGGTGGCTGATGGGAAATGTTCATCCTGGAGTCCATTATTAGTGGTGTACTGCAAGGGTCGGTGTTAGGTCCACTGCTGTTCATCATTTTTACAAATGACCTGGATGAGGGTGTAGAAGGGTGGGTGAGAAAATTCGCAGATGACACTAAGGTCTGTGGAGTTGTGGATAGTGATGAAGGATGTTGTAGATTGCAGGAAGACATAGGTAAGCTGCAGAGCTGGGCTGAGAGGTGGCAAATGGAGTTTAATGAGGACAAGTGTGAGGTGATTCACTTTGGTCGGAGTAACCGGAATGCGAAGTACTGGGCTAATGGTAAGAGTCTTGGTACTGTAGATGAGCAGAGAGATCTGTGTCCATGTACACAGATCTTTGAAAGTTGCCACACAGGTTGACAGGGTTGTTAAGAAGGCATGCAGTGTTTTAGCTTTTATTAATAGAGGTATTGATTTCCAGAACTATGAGGTTATGCGACAGCTGTACAAAACTCTGGTGCGGCCGCACTTGGAATATTGTGTACAATTCTGGTCACCACATTATAAGACGGATGTGGAGACTTTGGAAAGGGTGCAGAGGAGATTTACTAGGATGTTGCCTGGTATGGAGGGAAGGTCTTACGAGGAAAGGCTGAGGGACCTGAGGCTGTTTTCGTTAGAGAGAAGAAAGTTGAGAGGTGACTTAATAGAGAAATAAAAGATAATCAGAGGGTTAGATAGGGTGGACAGGGAGAGCCTTTTTCCAAGTATGGTGATGGCGAGCACGAGGGGGCATAGCTTTAAATTGAGGGGTGATAGATATAGGACAGATGTCAGAGGTAGTTTCTTTACTCAGAGAGGAGTAAGGGTATGGAATGCTTTGTCTGCAACGGCAGTAGATTCGCCAGCTTGAAGTGCATTTAAGTCGTCATTGGACAAACATATGGACGTACATGGAATAGTGTAGGTTAGGTGGGCTTCAGATTGGTATGACTGGTCGGCGCAATATCGAAGGCCGAAGGGCCTGAACTGCGCTGTAATGTTCTATGTTCTAACCCTTAGCAGAAACCGCTGTGAGGAGAAAGACAGGGAGAGAGAGGATATGAACACAGCACTGGGACAGATATCAGTGTGTGGGACTGAAACTTGGAGACTCTATTCTGAGTATGTTATTTAGAGAGAACAGGGTTTGCAGCTATAATGAGAGGCAGTGAACACAAAGTAATGTAAATTCATGAGCAATCCAATACACTGGGGACAGAGTTTCAGTTCCCACCATGGCAGCTGCTGGAAATTCAATTCAGTTATTACATCAGGAATTAAACACCAGTCTAATGGGAACCATGAAACCATGATCAATTGTTGGAAAAAATCCATCTGGTTCACTGACGTTCTTTAGAGAAGGGAAATACCGTCCTTACCCAGTCTGACCTGCATGTGACTCCAGTCCCACAACAACAGATTCGACTCTGAATCTCCCACATCAATGGCAAAGGGAGACACTGAGTTGGACAAAACCAGTACAAAATGTGAAAGGAAAGTTATAGGTATGTGCAGCATAGAACCAGACCCTTCAGTCCAACTTGTCCATGCCCATCAGATATCCTGAATATCTTTTCTGAACTCTTTTGAGTTTCTCTGCATCTGTCCTACAACAGGGAGGCCAGAGATGAATGCAGTATTCCAAAAGTGTCTAACCAGCATCCTGTACAGCCATGACAAGACCTCCTCATTCCTATACTCAGTGCATTCAACAATAAAGGTGAGTTTACCAAATTAACCAGTCTACCCTTTGACTCCACTTTCAAAGAAATGTGAACCTGCACACCAAGGTCTCTGTTTTGCAACACTCCCCAGTACCTTACCAGTAAGTGTGTAAGTCCTGAAAATAAAAGTCCTGACCACAAGATGGAAGGATCGCTCTCTCTCACAGTCCTTGTGTTGTTTCGCAGCAATGAGATGCTGTGTTCTGGACAGTGGTGGGCATACTTCAAATCCAACGGCCAATCAGGTGAACTCAGGACGTTTCTTTCCAGATTACTTGTGGTTTCTCTACTTTTCTCTACAGTGATGGGGGAGAGGCAGAGCTGGCTGCTTTCTCTCTGTAGGCTCTAGATACTTTACACTTTCAGACACTCCAGGAACGTATAGCACAGTTCAACCAATCAGACAGCAGTTGCTATCTTAAGCAGAACTTTCTTAACTCGAAACATTATCATGAAGTCCAATGGCATCAGGTCAAACATGAGCAAGGGAATCTCCGGATGACTACCCACTGCCACAATCCCCCCACTCCCAGGCTTCTGATCATGTTTATCACCACTTGGGGGAAGCACTGAGGTCAACACTGACACAGAATGTACTCTGGGTGGGAGACGTCACTGTCCAACACCAAGACAGACTCAGCAGCTTTCCTACTGCCTGAGCTGGTGGAATCTGAAATGACATAGCTCTTGGACTGGGTCTGTGGCGGGTGGTGAGGGAACCAACAAGAGAGAAAAGCTTGACCTTGTCCTCAGCCGTCTATCTGCCTATTATAGGATTGGGAGGAGTAACTATCACACAGTCCCATGGAGACAAAGTCCCATCATCACATTGAGGTCCATCCCCATCATGTATGGCACTAGCAAATCAATTCTGATCAGATCGAGCAAATCAATTCTGGGATCCCTGATGCACTGTGGGCCATCAGTACAGCAGAATTGGGCTGGAACACAACCTGTAAACCCATGGCCTGTAATATTCCCCCACTCAGCCATTAACATCAAGTCAGGACATCAATCCTGGTTCAATGAACAATGCAGGAGGGGATGCCAGGAACAGCACCATCAAACCTGAAAATGAGATGTCAGCTATAAAACAGGGTTACTTCCGTGTCAAACAGCATTGGCAGCAATTGATGCTCTGGGGTAAGTGATTCCACTGTCAGTGCATCAGATATAAGCTCAGCAGATCTGTCACATTCAGTTATGAATGGTTGAGGACAATTAAGCAACTAACAGGAATATGAGTCTCCACAAATAGACAATAGACAATAGACAATAGGTGCAGGAGGAGGCCATTCTGCCCTTCGAGCCTGCACCACCATTCAATATGATCATGGATGATCATCCTTAATCAGTATCCTGTTCCTGCCTTCTCCCCATAACCCTTGATTCCACAATCCTTGAGAGCTCTATCCAACTCTTTCTTAAATGAATCCACAGACAGAGCCTCCGCTGCCCTCTGGGGCAGAGCATTCCACACACCCACCACTCTCTGGGTGAAGAAGTTTCTCCTCATCTCTGTCCTAAATGGTCTACCCCTTATTTTTAAGCTGTGTCCTCTGGTTCGGCACTCACCCATCAGCGGAAACATGTTTCCTGCCTCCAGAGTGTCCAATCCTTTAATTATCTTATATGTCTCAATCAGATCCCCTCTCAGTCTTCTAAACTCAAGGGTATACAAGCCCAGTCACTCCAGTCTTTCAGTGTAAGGTAGTCCCACCATTCCAGGAATTGACCTTGTGAACCTACGCTGCACTTCCTCAATAGCCAGAAGGTCTTTCCTCAAATTTGGAGACCAGAACTACACACAGTACTCCAGGTGTGGTCTCACCAGGGCCCTGTACAGCTGCAGAAGAACCTCTTTGCTTCTATACTCAATCCCTCTTGTTATGAACAGCATGCTATTAGCCTTCTTCATTACCTGCTGTACCTGCATGCTTACCTTCATTGACTGGTGTACACGAACACCCAGATCTCTTTGTATTGCCCCTTTATATAAATTCACTCAATTTTGGGAGTAAACTGTGTTCCTGTTCTTACCACCAAAGTGGATAACCATACATTTATCCACATTAAACTGCATCTGCCATGCAGCTGTAAACTCACCTAACCTGTCCAGGTCACCCTGTAATCTCCTAACATCCTCCTCACATTTCACCCTGCCACCCAGCTTAGTATCATCAGCAAATTTGCTAATGTTATTACTAATACCATCTTCTATATCACTAATATATATATTTTAAAAAGCTGCGGTCCAGCACTGATCCCTGCGGTACCCCACTGGTCACTGCCTGCCATTCTGAAATGGAGCCGTTTATCACTACTCTTTGCTTCCTGTCAGCCAACCAACTTTCAATCCAACTTAGTACTTTGCCCCCAATACCATGCACCCTAATTTTGCTCACTAACCTCCTTTGTGGGACTTTGACAAAGGCTTTCTGAAAGTCCAGGTACACTACATCTACTGGATCCCCCTCGTCCATCTTCAGAGTTCCATCCTCAAAAAATTCCAGAAGATTAGTCAAACATGATTTCCCCTTCATAAATCCATGCTGACTCTGACCTATCCTGTTACTACTATCCAGATGTGTCGTAATTTCGTCCTTTATAATAGACTCCATCACCTTTCCCACGACTGAGGCCAGACTAACTGGTCTATAATCACCTGCTTTCTCTCTCCCACCTTTCTTAAAAAGTTGTCCAACATTAACCACCCTTCAATCCACAGGAACTGATCCCGAATCTATCAAACTCCGGAAAATAATCACCAACGCATCCACGATTTCTCGAGCCGCCTCCTTCAGTACCCTGGGATGTAGACCATCAGGCCCTGGGGACTTAGCAACCTTCAGACCTAACAGTCTCTCCAACACCAATTCCTGGTGTTGGAGTAAATTCCCTTAAGTTCAGGTCCTTCAGCCACTGTTACCTCAGGGAGATTGCTTATGTCTTCCCCAGTGAACTCAGATCTGAAGTACCAATTCAATTCTTCTGCCATTTCTTTGTTCCCCATAATATATTCCCCTGCTTCTGTCTTCAAGGGCCCAATTTTAGTCCTAACCATTTTTTTGCCTTTCACATACCTAAAAAAGCTTTTACTATTCTCCTTTATATTTTTGGCCAGTTTACCTTCGTACCTCATCCCCATCTCCATCCTCAATGCGGGGGGGCCCTGCTCATCAGTGCAAATGTTAGGGCTGAAGCATTCCCAAATAACTTGACCCAGAAGATGTCCCCAGTATCATAGGTGATTCCTTACCCAGCCGCCAAATATAATTCAGTGGGTCAGCATTCACATGTAGATAGGGCTAGGGACAGAAATCATGGGACCTAGTGCTGTTCCTCACACAGCCCCTGACCCAACCTCCAGGACCCACACTCGCTTCCACTGACCTGAGACAGTGAACACTCTTCTTCAATACTGGTGTACTGTCCACCCCTGTCCTGGAGACCTGACCAAGTAAGGATGGCAGAGACAAAAACAGAAATTGCAGGGAAAAACTCAGCAAGTAGAGTGGCATTTCTGCAGAGAAAGTAGTGTTAATGTTTTGGGTCTAGTGACACTTCTTCAGAAATAAAATGATCAAAAACAGTGGACCGAGAGGAGTGTGGATCTTGCAGCTGCTCCTGAGATTCAGATTTATTTCCAGATTTACTTTCAGATTTCTTACGTTTATTAAATTTCAGTCAGAAAAGCTTTTTATTTGATTCATTTTTAGCTCTTTTCTCATCAAAAAAGCAAAAGAAGCAAAACAAACTGACACAATTTTTAATGAAATGGAGTTTTCTCAATGGAAGTTTTGGACAGGCCCACATGTGGACTTTTCAGTCTTTTTCCACGATGAAATTATGAGAGAGATGTTTTTAAACTAAATGAAGCAATTTTTTTTAAAATTGCTGAGGAATGTCATGTTTACACACCTCTTGGACAGGCTGACACGTGGGATTTTATTTTTAATCAGAAGATTGATAGCTGCCTGCTGGACCACTTGTGCTTAATATTAACTCTTTGGATAAAGAAAGGTTTATCTTTGGATAAAGAAATGGAGATTATTTTAGAGTTAAGATGTTAGTGTAAGTTGCTTCTTTTTAGACTTAATGACATTGTGGGCATCCAAGAGACACAGAGTTAGATGGCCAGTAGATTTCGAGAGGTGATAACACAGCTGGATCAGTCAGATAGAAGGATGACTGTCAGGAAAAGGAAGAAGGTAGTTCAGAAATCTCTCGTACTGTTGAAAGGATAATCTCTCAGAGGAAATTAGAAGGGACAGTCAGACCTTGGGCTGCAAGAATGAATCTTATGTTTGGAGGGGTTTGATAAAATTTAAAAGAATATTTGTTGAAGGTGATTCTCCTGTCAAGGACACAGGCAGGAGGTTCTGCAGCAGTGAGCATGAATCTAGGATATTATACTGTTTTCTTTGTGCTAGGATTAAGGACATTGCAAAATATTTGACACATACTGTTAAAGGAAAGAGTGAGATACTGGAGGTTTTGTACACATTGATGGGAATGACATAGTTAGGGAATGAATAAAGGCTTTACAACGTGAATATCAGAGGTTAGGTAGAAGATTAAAAAAACCAGACCCTCAAAAGTAGTCATGTCTAATTTACTCTCAGAAACAAACTCAATTGAGGGAACAAAAGGGTAAAGGAGAAAAATCAGTGGCTGAAGAGGTGGTGTAATGTTCAGGGATTCAGATTCTTGGATCACTGCGATCTCTTCTGAGACAGAAAAGACCGTTCACAAAGGGCGGTTTCAACTGTACTGCTTTCAGGAGCAACGGGTGAATAAAGAGATTGAGGTTCCAGTCAGGGATCAGAGAGAATCATACACTAAATATAAACAACTGGACCAAATGTATCTCTTGCACTGTATAATGAGTGTCAGGGCATTCATCAGAGGGAGATCAGGAAGTCAAAGAAAACATATGGGATAGCCTCAGCAAATAAGGTTAAGGATAATCCAAAGGGATTCTATAAGTACATTAAGACCAAGACAGCAACAAGAGATAGAGCGTAAGTCTCCCTAAAAAACAAAGAGGTTGCCTTTGTGGTTCAGTTTCCCGAATAATATGTGGAAACAGGCACTTCAGCCCAACAAACCCACACTGACCCTCGAAAGAGTAACCCACCCAGACCCATTTCCACTGACTAATGCACCTAACACTATGGACAACGTAGCATGGCCAATTCACCGAACCTGCACATCTTTGGACTGTGGGAGGAAACCCTCACCACACAGGGAGAACATGCAAACTCCAGCTGCCTGAGGCTGGAATTGAACTCAGGTCCCTGGTGCCAGTGCTAACCACTGAGCCATCATGCCACCCCTCAGGAGATGGGAGAGATATCAGATGAATATTTTGTGTCAGTTTTTACTGTGGAGAAAGAAGTGGAGGCTAGAGAACTCTGAGAAATAAATATTGACATTTTGAAAACAGCCTGTATTACAGAAGAGGAATTGTTAGAGGTCTTCAAAAATATAAATATAAATCTCTGAGACGTGATCTACTCAATCCCAGGACATTGTCAGAAGTGAAGAGGAAATTGCTGGGCCCCCTGCAGGAACATTTGTATCATCCATAAATAACAGTCAGGTGCTGAATGACTGGAGAGTGGCTCATGTTCAAGAAGGAATGTCAGGAGAAGCCTGGGAACTTCAGACCTGGGAGTCTGACTTCGGTGGTGAGAAAGTTGTTCTGAAATTTTGGATTTATATGCATTTGGAGAGGCAAGGAATGATTCGGGATAGTCAGCATGGTTTTGTGTGAGGGAGATCGTGTCTCACAAACTTGATGGAGTTTTTTGAAGAAGTAAACAAGAAAATTGATGAGGGCAGAGGGGTTAACATTGTTTACTTCGAATTTGGTAAATCTTTTGACAAGGCTCCGCATGGTAGACTAATGAGTGAAGTTAGATCCCATGGGATTCAGGGTGAGCTTGGCAAGTGGATGCACAATTGGCTGAAAGGCAGAAGACAGAGAGTGACGGTGGAGGGAGGGTTTTGTTCTGGAGGCCTGTGACCAGCAGTGTTCCACGGGGATCAGTGCTGGGCCCACTTTTGTCAGTGATTTATATGAACAATTTCGAAGAGACTACAAAAAGCATGTTTTGCAAGTTTGTGGTTGATACCAAAATTGATAGAATATTGAACAGTGAAGAAGGTTATCTTAGAATACAAAAAGATCTTTATCAAATGGGTCAATGGACTGAAGAGTGACAGATGGAGTTTAAGATAAGTGTGAGGTGTTGCACTTTGGGAAAACAAACAAAGGGAAGACTTACACAATTAAAAGTAGGGCCTTGGGTAGTGCTGTAGAACAGAGACCGAGGGATTCAGGTACAGAATTCTTCCAAATTTGCATCATCTATATATACGGTGGTTCAGCACACTTGCCTTCATTGCTCAGACCTTTGAAGATCGGAGTTGGGATGTTATGTTCAGGTTGGACAGGATGCTGGTGAGGCCACTATTGTGTCCAGTTCTGGACACCCTGTTATTGCAAGGATATCATTTAGCTGGAGAAGAGATTTACCAGGATGTTGCAAATAAAGCAGGCCTTGAGTTATCGGAAGAGTCCGGAGCGACTAGGACATTTCTCACTGGAGCGTACAAGGTTGAGAGGTGACCTTATGAAGATCGATAAAAGCATGAGGAATATAGATAAGGTGAATGGCAGGTGTCTTTTTGCTCAGGTGGGAGATTTCAAGAGTGAGGCATATCTTTAAGGTGAGAGGAGAAAGATTTTAAAAAGACATAAGGAAGGCTGAGGGGTGATCTTATAGAGGTTTACAAAATTACTAGAGGCATCGAGAGGATAAATAGGCAAAATCTTTTCCCTGAGGTCGGAGAGTCCAAAACCAGAGGGCGTAGATTTAGAGTGAGAGGGGAAAGATATAAAACAGACCTAAGGGGCAACTTTTTCACGCAGAGGGTGGTATGTGTATGGAATGATCTGCCGGAGGGAGTGGTGGAGGCTGGTACAATTGCAACATTTAAGAGGCATTTGGATGGGTATATGAATAGGAAGGGTTTGGAGGGATATGGGCCGGGTGCTGGCAGGTGGAACTAGATTGGGTTGGGATATCTGGTCGGCATGGACGGGTTGGACCGAAGGGTCTGTTTCCATGCTGCACATCTCTATGACTCTATGTCTCTAAGGGGCAGTTTTATTTTTCACAGAGAGTGGTTTATGTGGAATGAACTTCCAGATGAATTGGTGGATGTGGGGACAGTTACAACGTTTAAAAGGCATTTAGATAATTTCATGAAAAAGAAATGTTTGGAGGGATATGTACAAAGCGCAGGCAGGTGGGACTACTTTAGTTTGGGATTATGGTCAGCATGGACTCGTTGAACTGAAGGGTCTGCTCCTGTGCTGTATGATTCTATAACTGATTATAGCTGGGAAAAGGTTGGTATAGAGGCTGAAGATGGGGAGGGGGGTGAGGGGGCAGGAGTAAACACTCAGTGGAAACAGACCCCAGACAGAGAGAAAAGCAATTGGACAGACAAACAAAAGGGGAAAGGTCAGCCTGGGAGAATGAACAGCTGCTGATGGGGACCATTCGTCACTGACAATGGATTGTTTTGGTAGTAGCCCATGTGATGACAAGGCCTGGTGTGTGGGGGTTGGGGGAAGGAGGTAGGAAAAGGTGCTGAGGCCCTACAATCATTCACCTCAATATTGAGTCCAGAAGGTCACTGGGTCCCCAAAAAGTGGGGTGTGGAAATTGCAGGCAACTGGATGCTGATAATCATTTTTGTGGGCAGAACATTTCTATTCTGCAAAGTAATCACCCAGTCTGTGTTTTGTTTTCCCAATACAGAGTTAGAAGTGGACTGTGCAGAGTTGGTGGATTATGAGCAGCCCTGAGTCTGTGTGAGGTGGTGCTGATGGAGAGAGAGGGCTCAAGATTGTGCATATGGCAACACATGACACTGAGTGTGAATGGCAGATTTCATTCCCTAAATCAAATTGCTATATTATTACCAGACCATGGGCTGCTTTCTCTTGAGAGAGAGAGAGAGAGAGAAAGAGAGAGAGAGAGAGAGACAACTGGTGGTGGTTTAACCTGAGGGCCACCACACCTCAGTGAGGGGAGAGTTGAGAAGGAGGGTCCTTCATGGTCACCTGAGCCAATGTGGGGATTGAACCCACACTGTTGGCATCACACTGCTTTGCAAACCAACCGTCCAGCTAACTGAATCAAACCCCAGATTCCCTGAAGTATATGATTGAATCAGATCGGCTTTTCCAAATCTCAACAATGGTCACATGCAACCATTAGGTTAGCTTTTTAAAAAAAATTCCATTGGTGAATGCAGGGCTCGGATAGGTCCCACGTGGCTGGGATGCCTCACACACTCAGATGGACACTGGGGGAATGTACTTGCATTGATGGAACTATTCCTGATGAAGGTTGGAACCAAGAGGGACACATTAGTCTGTAGCACCTTCCTGTTCAAGGAGATGATCTTAATGTCAGTATAACTTTGGGTCATTTGGAGATTGAGCTAAATATTCTGAGTGTGTCAATGTCTTTCAATACTGACATCAGAAGCACCTAAAAATATCAGCACATCATAGTACATTAAATATTTTTAAAAAATTGAAACCAAAAGCTAAAACACTACAGATGCTGGACATTTTAAATAAACATCAAAATGTTGCAAACACTCAGCAGGGCAGACAATACCGATGGAGAGAAACAGGGTTAATGTTTTAGTTCCATGTCCTTTCAGCAGAAAATCAAATCACAAAACATTCACAGAATCTGTTCCACTCTCATTGTGCACCTTCTACAGGCTGAAGAATGTGTGAACGATTTCTTACCATGTACCTGCAACCGAGTCTCCTTCAGGATCAGATACAAATGATTGTGTTTTGACCTGTATTCCACCAGACACAGGTAAGTGTGATTGTCCCTCACACTCAGCTGGTTTATCCTGATTGAGGCGTTTCCCTCCCCTGGGTTCCCAATGAGCTCGTACCGATTTCCACTGTGTCCAGTTGTCCAAGTTCCCTGTGATTGGGCTGTAAATGTAACGATGTGTTGGTAGGGCTCCTTCCTCATCCAGGTAACAGTGGTCAGGGGAGTGTAGGACCTGGTCTTGAAGATACAGGGTAAAGTAACTGAATCTCCCTCTGTCCCACTCACCACTGAGACATTTCCCTGAGCAGCTGAGGAAGGACGAACATCAGAATGGATGAGGTCAGTGTGCAGAAGGTCTTATTTCAATATGTTACATTCCTTTCAACTTCACAATAAAATGAGCAATTAAAGACTCCACTCATATCTCTCACAGGTCTGTGCTGGACATTCCCCAAGAAGAGTCACCCTGATCAAAATGTCTCCTCGCCACTCAATTTGAAAACCTTGATTACAAGATTAAGAGTCAGACATCCCCAGGTTATAGTCCAACAGGTTTAATTTGAAGCACTAGCTTTCTGAGCACTGCTCCTTCATCAGGTGATTGTGGAGTATAAGATTGTAAGACACAGAATTTACAGCAAATGTTTACAGTGTGATGTAACTGAAATTATATGTTGAAAAAGACCAGGATAGTTTGTTGAGTCTATCGTCCGTTAGAGTGACCATGTTGGTTTCAGTTCTTTTAGATGTAAATCACAATTTTCTTTTAAAAATTACATTCACAAGTGAACTTTCACAATTGGTGTCTGTCAGCCGAGATAATGTCTGTCAGCCCAGATAATGTATTGAAGGTGTGAGCTCCCCTGGGTGATACTGTCTGTGCCACAATGTTTAGACTGAGTCTAATCTAAAAATTGACTTTATAGAAACTTACATGGATTCATGCAGTTGTTTGAGCAAAGTATGATGAAACTCTGAAAGTACAAATTCACCCCACAAACGTTTTTGTGTGTGTGTGTGTGTGTGTTTGTGTTTGTTGGGGGGTGGCTGTGAGTGTCTGTGAAAGAGTGGGCACATGTGTGTAAGTATGAGTATAAAGGGGTATAAGTCTGTAAGAGGGTGCATGTGTGATTGTGGGAGTGTATTTGTGAGCGTATGAGAGAGCATCTGTACCCGTATGTGTGTCTAGAGGAGTGTGTGTGTGGGAGTGTCTGAGTGTCTTTAAAGCACGTACCCAACTGTCAAAATGACTGATTGATTCTTTCAAACTCAATACAAGTCTGACTTGATTCCTTCTTTATATTTCTGAACCACTGTCTGTACATTTCTGGCACCAATTCAGAAGCACTCAAAATAGCATGTTTGACATTGTCATAATCTCTTGACCCCTCATCTGACAGCACTGCAAATACCTCACGAGCTCTGCCGACCAGCGTATTCCGAACTAGCATTACACAGAGGTTCCCTCACCACTCCCTATGCCGAGCCAAATTGTCTCATGAAATAAAAAAGCCTTCAACATCTTTCTCATCAAAATGTAGCAGAGCTTTGACGTATTTGTCTTTATCACGACCTTCACTCTTCATCTCCTTCCTGTTAACTTGGCTTTCCTGTCTAATTCACAACTTCCGAAGTTCAAATTCTCTCTCCCTTTCTCTTTCCCCTTATTCGCTCTCTCTTTGCTCTGCTAACAACATTCTCTCTCTTTCTTTTTCCTTTCTCTTTCTTCTCTCTTTCTCTCTCCCTTTCTTCTCTTTTTCTCTCTCTCTCTGTCTCTTTCCCTCCATTTATTCTATCTCTCTTTGTCTCTCTCTCTTCTTTTCTTCTCTCATGGCTCTTCTTTCCTTTTCTTTATCTTGTAACTCCATTTTCCTCAAGTGTAAACTAAATTTTTCTAACTCTGAAAATAAATCTATTCTCTCACCTACATTTTCTTTAAAAATCTCGGACACGAATCGGCAAGTGTTTAAATCTGCTGGGATCTTTTGTACCCAAATCTTTCCAAATCTCAGACTGGATCTGTCTAAACCCGTCCAAATCGCAGATGAGCCCCCAAACTGTAACTACATGGTGGTGAACCCCTCTGCTAATTAAACCAAACACCCAGAAAAGCTCACCTCACATCGTAATCTGTTAAGGTCTGAGTGAGAGAGAACTCCCAAATTCCACTACTTAAACAAAAAAATCAAATTATTCTTTAACTCTCAAAGTGAACATTAAACAACAACCACTTCCAACTCTTAGCCTCCTTTGCCTTAACTGATTTCACACACACACACATACACTTTTTCACACTCACAACCCCCACCCCAGACAGACAGACACACACACAGACAGACAAAGACCCACATGCACACATATATTTTGTGTGGTGAATTTGTACTTGCAGAGTTACATTGCACTTTGCTCAAAAACTGCATGCATTCATGTAGAACTCTGAGCTCAAAAACTGCATGAATTTATGTAAAACTCTGTTATCTCACTTTTTAGATTAGAATCAATCTAAACATCAGGTCATAGATAGAGAACACAGGGGGCTAACACCTTCAACATATTGGTAAAAACAATGACTGCAGAGGCTGAAAACCAAATACTAGATTAGTGGTGCTGGAAGAGCACAGCAGTTCAGGCAGCATCCAACGAGCAGCGAAATCGACGTTTCGGGCAAAAGCCCTTCATCAGGAATAAAGGCAGTGAGCCTGAAGCGTGGAGAGATAAGCTAGAGGAGGGTGGGGGTGGGGAGAAAGTAGCATAGAGTACAATGGGTGAGTGGGGGAGGAGATGAAGGTGATAGGTCAAGGAGGAGAGGGTGGAGTGGATAGGTGGAAAAGAAGATAGGCAGGTAGGACAAGTCAAGGAGGCAGTAACTGAGCTGGAAGTTTGAAACTAGGATGAGGTGGGGGAAGGGGAAATGAGGAAGCTGTTGAAGTCCACATTGATGGCCTGGGGTTGAAGTGTTCCGAGGTGGAAGATGAGGCGTTCTTCCTCCAGGCTTCTGGTGGTGAGGAAGCGGTGGTGAAGGAGGCCCAGGACCTCCATGTCCTCGGCAGAGTGGGAGGGGGAGTTGAAATGTTGTGCCACGGGGTGGTTTGGTTGATTGGTGCGAGTGTCTCAGAGATGTTCCCTAAAGCGCTCTGCTAGGAGGCGCCCAGTCTCCCCAATGTAGAGGAGACCACATCGGGAGCAACGGATACAATAAATGATATTGGTGGATGTGCAGGTGAAACTTTGATGGATGTGGAAGGCTCCTTTAGGGCCTTGGATAGAGGTGAGGGAGGAGGTGTGGGCACAGGTTTTACAGTTCCTGCGGTGGCAGGGGAAAGTGCCAGGATGGGAGGGTGGGTCGTAGGGGGTGTGTGGACCTGACCAGGTCGTCACGGAGGGAACAGTCTTTGCGGAAGGCGGGAAGGGGTGGGGAGGGAAATATATCCCTGGTGGTGGGGCCTTTTTGGAGGTGGCGGAAATGTCGGCGGATGATTTGGTTGATGCGAAGGTTTGTAGGGTGGAAGGTGAGCACCAGGGGCGTTCTGTCCTTGTTACGGTTGGAGGGGTGGGGTCTGAGGGCGGAGGTGCGGGATGTGTACGAGATGCGTTGGAGGGCATCTTTAACCACGTGGGAAGGGACGTGCATATTGTCAAGCTATCACCATTGTTAACAGCTAACCTGAGAAAGCAACTTTAAAAAAAAGGGTTTTGGGATTTACACATGAAAGAAGTGAAACTATCACTGTATTCAACTCGATGAGAGGCTTAACAGACAATTTTTCAATGTATAATTTCAGTTACATCACACGGCAAATTTTTTGCTATAAATTCTGTGTTACGATCGAGCCCTCCACAATCACCTGATGAAGGAGCATCGCTCCGAAAGCTAGTGTGCTTCCAATTAAACCTGTTGGACTATAACCTGGTGTTGTGTGATTTTTAACTTTCCATTAACTGCTTGCTTTCTGCCTCCAACTCTATAACAATATTCTGTTCCAATAACTACCTGTATTAGAATTACATCAGCTTCATTACAAAACCACAGAGTGGCTGTCATTGTCAGTGTGTTTCTTCTTTCAGCTAAAGATCTCCTGGGTCGACTTCTGTCTTTCACTGCAAAGATGTTTCATATGAAGAAGGTCCCTTTGATTGAGAGTGTTTTGTACGGCAGTCTCTCAATGGCAGTTACTCTCTGTCTAACTTTCAAAATATCTGCTTTTTCTTTATACCCCAAACATCAGATTGTCTCATTAGTTTGAGGTTGACAAAAACAATAAATTCAAACACGAATGGGTTTTAGTATTCTGGGGGATAATTTAATCTGATTGTTTAGATTCAAATCATGCTCAAAACATGTGAGGTATTTCGTTTGCCCTGAAATGTTACATATTTTCAATTTGGCCAATTAAACTGCTGGAAGCTGTCAGTGAGTGAATTGAATTGAATCAAATTGAATCGAATCGAATCGAATTGAATTGAATCGAATTGAATTGAATTGATTTTATTGTCACATGTACTGAGGCACGGCAAAAAGCTTTGTCTTGTGAGCAGTACAGGCAGATCACAGAGTTAAGTAGCATAGATAGTAAATAATAGGTAAACAACGGAAAAAACAATAAGACAGGTACAGGCGAATGTGCCTGTTGTTAACATCAAGGCTGTATTTGAGCGAGTGTAGCATCAAGGAACCTGAGCAAAACTGAATCCAGTGGGAAGTCGAGGGGTGAAACCTCCATGGGTTTCAGTCAGACCTGGCACAGAGGAAGCTGGTTGTTGTTCTTGGAGATCAGTCATCTCAGCTCCAGAGCACATCTCTGCAGGAGTTCCTCTGGTTAGTGTGTCCTTGGTCTAACCATCTTTAGCTGCATCATCAATGACCCTCCCTCCATCATAAGGTTGGAAGTGGGGATGGTTGTTCACTGATGAACATGGGATACAGGAGAACATCTCCACCTACAAGCTTCCCTCCAAGGCACTCACTATCCTGACTTGGGACTATTTCATCATTCCTTCAGTGTCACTGGAACAAAGCCTTGGAAATCCTTTCCCAACTGTATCGTGTATGTGTCTGCAGCTGAGGGAATACAGCAGTTCAAGAAGGCAGCTCACCATTCCTTCTCCAGGGCTGGCCAATAAAGGCTGACTGTGCATGGGACACCCACATTCCCTTGGACAATGAAAAGATAGTACTGGATTAGTGGTGCTGGAAGAGCACAGCAGTTCAGGCAGCATCCAACGAGCAGCGAAATCAACGTTTCGCGCAAAAGCCCTTCCTGATGAAGGGCTTTTGCCCGAAACGTTGATTTCGCTGCTCGTTGGATGCTGCCTGAACTGCTGTGCTCTTCCAGCACCATTAATCCAGTATTTGGTTTTCAGCATCTGCAGTCATTGTTTTTACCTCAATGAAAAGATAGTTCCAAGTCAGGATGGCCTGTATCTGATGTCATTGTTCACTGAGCTCTTCAAGGTCCCTACTTTGGAAGGTGCTGGTGGAGGAAATGTTGCTGTCTTGCTGCAGTGCATTTTATAGTTATTTTTATTCCCACAATGATGTTAGGGTGGGATTTCCAGGACTTTGACCCAGTAATAATGACAGAGCAGTGATATATTTTCCTGCACTGTTCCAGGCAAGTGGGAAGTATTTCATCACACTCCTGACTGGCCAATAGGCTTTGGAGTCAGGAGGTGTGTTAATTCATAGGATTCTTAGCCTGTGACCTGCTCTTGCAGCCACAGTTTCATTTGCCCTCCTGGGTTCACTCCTTATCCACAACTGAGGGACAGTTAAGAGTCAAACACATAACTGTGGGTATGGAGTCACATGTCGGTCAGATCGGGTAAGGATAGCAGATTTCTTTCCCAAAAGGACACGATTAACTCTGATTCTTTTTTAATGGTGACGATTACACAGTCATTATTAGATCAGTTTTCAGTTCTAGATATTTTCAAATTCAAATTTCACAATCTGCCACAATCTCCAGGACATTAGCCTCTGGCAAGGACAGCTACCCCCATTTTCTCCTCAGCTAACAGACGGGGAGGATAGCAATAGTGAGGTTCTCGGCCAATGTCAGCTGAGGGTTCCTTCACCCTGAGATGAGCTCATCCAATGAGGGTTCAGGAGGTGCCAGGTCTCTCTTGTCCTCACCCAATGCTGATAAAGCTGGACCCTCATTGGTGGGGATCTTGGAGCTTGGATTGTCAGTGATGTTTTCTCTGTTCCCCATCCCAGAGCAATGAAGCCAGTTTGGTCATGATAATGACTGAGTATAACCGTGGGAGGTTTCAAAGATGGTGATGGAATGGTCTCTAAATCCCAGTCATGTCTCTCTCTCTGTCTCTCTGTCTCTCTATTTCTCACCTCTACCTCTCTCTCTCTCTTTCTCTTTGTGCCTCTCTGTCTCTGTCCTTCTCATTCCCTCCTGCCTGAGACCAACTGGAAGAGCCCAGGTGAAGGAGCCAACTCGAGAGCTCCCAGACCAGGTGGAGCCTGTCCCCATTGAGCTGTCAGGGCAGTGACACCATCAGAACATTGTTCCTCACCTTTCACTTTCAGACGTGTTCGATACCGTGTGTGAAACTGGCCGATATTGAGCTCCACACGACACCGATAGGAACCAGCATCCTCCCGGCTCAGTCCCTCCATCATTATTGAGGCATCTTTGTTGCTGAGGTTCCCCACGAATCTGAATCGATTCCCACCATCCCACTGTCTCACATTCTCACACAGCTCACCCTGGGAATGGTCTGGACCAGGATACGTACACTTAAAGATAAAAGCTCGTGATTTCCCCTTGTACCATAAGATGGAGCCGGTGAGTGTGAGGTTAGTGTCAGGGTGGGTGAAGCTGCAGGGTAAGACAGCGGAGCCTCCTTCCTCAGCCCTCACTTCATCCGCGATTGTCATTGACCAACCATTAACAGAATCTGTTGTGAGGGGAGAGAGAGAGAGAGACGATATGAACACAGCACAGACACCAAACAGTGAGGTAAAACATTGAATCTGTTATTTAGTGAGAAAAGATATAATATGAACAGACTAGTGACAGAGTGGAAGGAGCTCTGGGCGGATACAACACAGGTCTTCAGGTGGTTTGTAAACATCCTGAGGTTAGACTGGGGGGGGTTGTTGCTGTTGGTTGAAGAGAGGGTTTGGTACCTGAGAGTTTTCTGAACTCTCCATTGTTCCAGGAGACCCAGAGTGATCTGAAGAGCAGGACTCAGGGCCCTCCCTGCAGAACCTTTTCTACTTCCCATCACTTTCTACTCTATTACCCAGCCAGCCTTCAGCAACCTGGCTCATTCATCAGTCATAGCAGAGGGATGGGGGATGCAGTGGAAGCATTGTGGGGGTGGGGGGGGGGGGGATACAGAGAGACATGAAGATGGAAAAAAGTAAACTGAAGTAAAAAATAAACTCATCATTGTGCGAGAGAACTCCTGTCTCGTTAAAGGAAGTTATGACTGGTAATGATTTAACCTGAGGGTCACTCTGCCTCAGACAAGGGGGAAGGTTGAGAAGATTGGAACTTCATGGTCACCTCAGACAATATGGGAAATAAACATCCCTTGTTGGCATCTCTCCACATCACAGACCAACTGTCCAGCCAACTGAGCTAACTGATGATGAGAACGCAATCCAAGTAAATCGAGAAGGCAGTGTGAATATCGTCAAGTGAGGGCATAAGGGAGTGTGGCATGGCTGGATGGCATTTACTTGTGAGTAAGGCAGACGAGCTGAGGGTGTAGATTAATGAGTGTGGATGAGATATTGTTGTTATCACAGAGACGTGGTTGAGGGTGTGACAGGATTGACAGCACAATGTTCTGGGCTATCGAACTGTGAGATGAGGCATGTAGGGGTAGGGGGAATGTCAAAGAGGAAGGGGTGTTGCAACATTGATGAAGGAGTTAATCACTGACATAAGCTGGATGTTATCTTCGAATGTTCCTCAAATGAGGTCACATGGTACAGTGTAAAAACATCACAACACTCTGTCTCTTACCATCAAGCAAATTTTGTATCCAACTGGCATTCTCTCCCTGAATCCCATGCCACCTAACTTCACTAATTAGTCCACCATGTGGAACTTTGACAACAGCTTTACACAAGTTCATGTAAACAATATCTCCCCTTCTGCCCTCACTGGTCTTTTGGTGACATTTTCAAAAAGCTCAGTCAAGTTTGTGACACATGATTTCCCTGCACAAAGCCACTTTTATGTTTTTCAAGACCTCCAACACTTCCTCTTCAGTAAAGTGAGTTGAATTCAAGACATTAATATTTATTTGCCCAAGTTCCCTTGCATCAATTTCTATCTCCACAGTAAAAACTGATGCAAGATATTTGACAATAGACAATAGACAATAGGTGCAGGAGTAGGCCATTCTGCCCTTCGAGCTTGTACCGCCATTTAATTTGATCATGGCTGATCATTCCTAATCAGTCTTCTCTTCGTGCCTTATCTACATAACCCTTGATTCCACTATCTTTGAGAGTTCTAGCCAACTCTTTCTTAAATGAATCCAGAGACTGGGCCTCCACTGCCCTCTGGGGGAAAGCATTCCACACACCCACCACTCTCTGGGTGAAGAAGTTTCTCCTCATCTCTGTCCTGAATGGTCTACCCCATATTTTTAAGCTGTGTCCTCTGGTTCGGCACTCACCCATCAGCGGAAACATGTTTCCTGCTGCCAGATTGTCCATTCCTTTAATTATCTTATATGTCTCAATCAGATCCCCTCTCAATCTTCTAAACTCAAGGGTATACAAGCCCAGTCACTTCAGTCTTTCCATGTAAGGTAATCCTACCATTCCAGGAATTGACCTCGTGAACCTACACTGCACTCCCTCAATAGCCAGAAGGTCTTTCCTCAAATTTGGAGACTAGAACTGCACACAGTACTCCAGGTGTGGTCTCACCAGGGCCCTGTACAGCTGCAGAAGAACCTCTTTGCTTCTGTACTCAATCCCTCTTGTTATGAAGGCCAGCATGCGATTAGCCTTCTTCACCACCTGCTGTACCTGCATGCTTGCCTTCATTGACTGGTGTACAAGAACACCCAGATCTCTCTTTACTGCCCCTTTACCTAAATTGATTCCATTGAGGTAGTAATCTGCTTTCCTGTTCTTCCCACCAAAGTGGATTACCATACATTTAGGGTAAAAACAATGACTGCAGATGCTGCAGAATTATTCCTGATGAAGGGCTTTTGCCTGAAACGTCGATTTCGAAGCTCCTTGGATGCTGCCTGAACTGCTGTGCTCTTCCAGCACCACTAATCCAGAACCATACATTTATCCACATTAAACTGCATCTGCCATGCACCTGCCCACTCCCCTAACTTGTCCAGATCACCCTGTAATCTCCTAACATCCTCATCACATTTCACCCTGCCAGCCAGCTTTGTATCATCAGCAAATTTGCTAATGTTATTGATGATACCATCTTCTATATCATTAACATATATTGTAAAAAGCTGCGGTCCCAGCACAGATCGCTGCAGTACCCCACTGGTCACTGCCTGCCATTCCGAAATGGAGCCATTTATCACGACCCTTTGTTTCCTATCAGCCAACCAATTTTCAATCCATTCTAGTACTTTGTCCCCAACACCATGTGGTCTAATTTTGCTCACTAACCTCCTATGTAGAACTTTATCAAAAGCTTTCTGAAAGTCCAGGTACACTACATCTACTGGATCTCCCTCATCCATCTTCAGAGTTACATCCTCAAAAAATTCATGAAGATCAGTCAAGCAAGATTTCTCCTTCATAAATCCATGCTGACTCTGTCCTCTCCTGTTATTACTATCCAGATGTGCCGTAATTTCATCCTTTATAATAGACTCCAGCATCTTTCCCATCACTGAGGTCAGACTAACTGGTATATAATTTCCTGCTTTCTCTCTCCCACCTTTCTTAAAAAGTGGTATAACATTAGCCACCCTCCAATCCTCAGGAACCAACCCCAAATCTATCAAACTCTGGAAAATAATCACCAACGCATCCACGATTTCCCGAGCCACCTCCTTCAGTACCCTGGGATGTAGACCATCAGGCCCCGGGGACTTATCAACCTTCAGACCTAACAGTCTCTCCAACACCAAATCCTGGCAAATATAAATTCCCTTAAGTTCAGATCCTTCAGCCACTGTTACCTCAGGGAGATTGCTTGTGTCTTCCCCAGTGAACACAGATCAGAAGTACCCATTTAATTCTTCTGCCATTTCTTTGTACCCCATAATATATTCCCGTTTCTGTCTTGAAGGGCCCAATTTTAGTCCAATTTGCCTTGCACATACCTAAAAAAGCTTTTACTATCCTCCTTTATATTATTGGCCAGTTTACCTTCATACCTCATTTTGCTTCAGCGTATTTCCTTCTTAGAAATCCTCTGTTGCTCTTAAAAAGCTCCCAGTCCTCAGTTTTCCAACTTATCTTTGCCATGTTATACTTTTTCTCTTTTAACTTTATATGTTTCTTAACTTCCCTCGTCAGCTACGGCCGCCCATGCCTCCTCCTGGGATCTTTCTTCCTTTTAGGAATGAACTGATCCTGCAACTTCTGCATTATACACAGAAATATCCACCATTGTTCCTCCACGGTCATCCCTGCAAAGGTATTGCACCATTGAACTTTGGCCAGCTCCTCCCTCATAGCTCCATAGTTCCCTTTATTCAACAGAAGTACTGTCACTTCCGACTGTCACTTTAAAGAGCAACGGAGGAGACAAAGGTTAATCCAGGATATTTAGCATGAATTTGTTTAGGATATCTCCCCCCTCTCCTCTGGTTCTACACATAGATGACCTCATTGATCTTGAAGAGGCCCTATTCCCTCCCTGGTTGCTCTCTGGCTTCTAATGACTTTCTAGAATATCTTTGGCTTATCCTCAGCCTAATCTGCTGAGGTTTTCTGATGTCCACTTTTTGCCCTCCTGATAACCCTCATAAGAATGCCCCTACAGCCCTTATACTCTTCAAGAGATTCACTTGATCCCAGTTGTCTACACCTAATACATGACTCTTTCATATTCTTAACCAGAGCCTCAATATATTTATTCATCCATTGTCCCTCATCTTACTGGCCTTACCCTTCACTCTCACAGGAGGACAGTATCTCTGAACCCTTGTTATTTCTCTTGCCAATCATTCCTTTACCTGTTACCCTATTGTTCAAGGGTGGTAGTGATAAACCAGGAGAGTACAAGCCAGTGAGGCCAACATCAATGGTGGGGAAAATATTGGAAACCATTCTGAGGGACAGAATGAATCATTACTTGGAAAGACAAAGGTTAATCCAGGATATTTAGCATGAATTTGAAAAGAAATTTGATTGAGTTGGATTTGATGGAATTTTAGAGGAGATGACCAGGTATGAAGATGAGAATAATACAGTTGATGTCGTCTACAGTGACTTCAGTAAGCTTCACTTAAGGATGTCTCACTCAACTGAATCTCAGCATTTTCACCAGATAGGATTCTCTCTGTCTCTCTATGAAATGCATTAACATAAACTAACTCATTGACTCTTTCTCTCCCTCCTCCTTTGAGAACTGAAACAGCTTCAGACTTATTTTCAACGCTGATGATCTGGAGATTTTATTACAACTCTCAACCTGGAGACTTTCGGAATTTTTTTAAAACAACTATTCTTCCGACTACTGTTCTTCTGAACTCAGCTGACTGGTGGTATTCAAAAATCTGTTTGTATTGACTGTAAAACTCATCTTGGTAAATATTCAGCAATGAACTCTCCAGGTCATTTATCTCCAGGACACTTTCTCAGTGTCATTACTTCAATGTTCCAGATCACATTCTGACCCTTTGTTTCAAATGAACAAGTCACTTTCACGGAACTGAAACCTAAAATCTCTTTTCACTCCACTTTTGAATCCACATTCTGAATGAACAATAATATTTTATAAACTACCATCCCACTGTGCCCTCTAGTTCTTGATCCCTTCATGAGTGGGTACAGTCTCTCTATTGACACTATCCTGACCCTTCATGATTTTGAACATCTCAATCAAATCTTCCCTCAGCCTTCCCTTTGGCTCAAATCCATTCTGACCTCAGTTATTCTGATGTCTCCAATTGTGAAGTTCAAGGGGAAACATTCTATCCACTCTATCTAAAGATTGCATGATTTGAAATATCTCTGTTCAATTATCCTTTTGTTATGTTCTTCTCTTCGATGCAAAAATAACAGGCACACACAGGATCAGTGTGTATGTGAAACAATAATGTGTGTTTTTATGTGAAGGGAATGTTTTGATTTACTGGGATGTGATGTTTATTGTCAATCTGACTTCGATTTTGCTGCTTCAGACTTTCTAACAAGTCATGGGGCTGACCCATCATATGCTGATGAAGTATGTAATGATTGACAGCAGTTTAAGGTGTATGTTGTCACAACATCTCCTATGTAATAAAGTGTTATAATTGACTCCCAACTTTCTCTTAAAGGGCCATCCAGTGAATTAGGATCCATTAATGATGACAATCTCTGGTAGAGTCTTGAGTAGGCTGAAGGCAAAACCTAATGTGACTTGAACCCAGAGCTTCTTGAAGTGGGGACACTCCCCACTGCACCACAACAATGTCCTACATAATGAACAGGACATAAGCTCAATGTCAAGATCACTTAGATCACCAAGACCATAATACTGACTCCCCGTGACAACCCAGCAATCCTCCCTCCCTTACGGCCCGATAGGTTACAGTGCTGAAGCCAGAGGCAGCTAAACCCAACGACATTGGAAAAGCTTCAAAAAAAGATTGACATGAATTGCACGAGATTGGAGTGGTTTACTAGGAGATTCCATGAGGGAAGATTATTGCTCCAAAAACACATATTGAAGCAGTGAAGAAAGACAGGAACAAGGTCATTGCTCAGTATTGTACTGAAAAGTGAAGATTCTGTGTGGTTCACTCAAAACAAGTGACTGCCATTACTAGGGGGTGCAATAGCAGAGTTGTCTTATCAGGAGGCTATAAATCTAGAGATCCAGGTCATTTTCTGGGGTAATGGAGTTCAAAGCCCTCCATAGTAGAGTTTCATTTTATTTTAAATCTGGAATTAAGAATCTCATGATGACCATAAACTCTTGGGAAGGAAATTTGTTATTCTTACCTGGTTGGTTCACATTGATTAACGATGGAAAAGGAAACATTGCTCTCAGCTCTTCAACACTTTGAAATTTATGTCTGATATGGAGTTAATGAGACAATAGTTTTGCTAATTATAATCAGCTTATCTTGGAGAAAAGCTTTAAGATTAGACTTCAGGTGATACAGTTGGAGCTTAGATCTGCAGATGGAGAGGTGCCAGAAGACAGTAGGAAAGCCAATGTGGTACCATGATTCAAGAAGTGAGCAAGGGATTAACCAGGTATCTACAGGCCAGTCAGTCTAACCTCAGTGGTAGGGAAACTATGGAAGCAATTCTGAGGGGCAGAATTCATCTACACTTAAGAGGTGGAGATGGATCAAAGGCAGACAGAATGGTTTTGTTAAGGAGAGCGAGGCAGAAGATGGGATTCGATAGGCTGTTTAGTCTGACCTCGGTTATTTAAAGATTTTACAGAAATCATGGGACCTAGTGCTGTTCCTCACACAGCCCCTGACCCAACCTCCAGGATCCACACTCGCTTCCACTGACCTGACACAGTGAACACCCTTCTTCAATACTGATGTACTGTCCACCCCTGTCCTGGAGACCTGACCAAGTAAGGATGGCAGAGACAAAAACAGAAATTGGGGGAAAAACTCAGCAGGTACAGTGAAATCTCTGCAGAGAAAGTAGAGTTAATGTTTTGGGTCCAGTGACACTTCTTCAGAAATAAAATGATCAAAAACAGTGGACCAAGAGGAGTGTGGATCTTGCAGCTGCTCCTGAGATTCAGATTTATTTCCAGATTTACTTTCAGATTTCTTAACTTTATTAAATTTCAGTCAGAAAAGCCTTTTATTTGATTCATTTTTAACTCTTTTCTCATCAAAAATGCCAAAGAAGCAAAACAAACTGACACAATGTTTTATGAAATGGAGTTTTCTCAGTGGAAGTTTTGGACAGGCCCACATGTGGACTGTTCAGTCTTTTTCCACTATGAAATTATGAGAGAGATGTTTTTAAACTCACTGAAGCAATTTTTTTTTGAAATTGCTGAGGAATGTTTTGTTTCAAACCAAGTTGTGTTTACACGCCTCTTGGACAGGCTGACACGTGGGATTTTATTTTTAATCAGAACATTGATAGCTGTCTGCTGGACCACTTGTGCTTAATATTAACTCTTTGGATAAAGAAAGGTAGTTTATTTTAGAGATAGTATGTTGTTGTAAGTTGCTTCTTTTTAGACTTAATGACATTGCGGGTATCCAAGAGACACAGAGTTAGACTGCCAGTAGATTTCGAGAGGTGATAACACAGCAGGATCAGTCAGATAGAAGGATGACTGTCAGGAAAGGTAAGAAGGTAGTTCAGAAATCTCTCGTACTGTTGAAAGGATAATGTCCCAGAGGAAATTAGAAGGGACAGTCAAATCTTGGGCTGTAAGAATGAATCTTATGTTTGGAGGGGTTTGACAAAATTTAAAAGAATAATTGTTGTAGGTGATTCTTCTTTCAAGGACACAGACAGGAGGTTCTGCAGCAGTGAGCATGAATCTAGGATATTATACTGTTTTCTTGGTGCTAGGATTAAGGGCATTGCAAAATATTTGACACATATTGTTAAGGGGAAGAGGGAGATACTGGAAGTTTTTGTACACATTGATGGGAATGACATAGTTAGGGAAAGAATAACGGCTTTACAAAGTGAATATCAGAGGTTAGGTAGAAGATTTAAAAAACAGACCCTCAAAAGTAGTAATCTCTGGTTTACTCCGAGAGCCAAGTTCAGATGAGGGAACAAAAGGATAAAGGAGACAAATCAATGGCTGAAGAGGTGGAGTAATGTTCAGGGATTCAGATTCTTGGATCACTGCGATCTCTTCTGAGACAGAAAAGACCGTTCACAAAGGGTGGTTTCAACTGTACTGCTTTCGAGAACAACAGGTGAATAAAGAGATGGAGGTTCCAGTCAGGGATAGGAGAGAATCATATACTAAATATAAACAACTGGGTCCAAATGGATCTCTTGCTCTGTATAATGAGTGTCAGGCCATTCATAAGAGGGAGATCAGGAAGTCAAAGAAAGGATATGGGATAGCCTCGGCAAATAAGGTTAAGGATAATCCAAAGGGATTCGATAAGTACATTAAGACCAAGACAGCAACAAGAGATAGAGTGTAAGTCTCCTTAAAAAACAAAGAGGTTGCCTTTGTGTTTTAGATTCCCTACAATGTGGGTGGCACGGTGGCACAGTGGTTAGCACTGCTGCCTCACAGCGCCAGAAACCCGGGTTCAATTCTATGCCTCAGGCGACTGTCTGCATTCTCCCCGTGTCTGCGTGGATCCCCTCCCGGTGCACAGTCCACAAAATGTGCAGGTTAGGTGAATTGGCTAAGCTAAAATTGACCGTAGTGTTATGTGAAGTGACAAATGCAGGTGAATGAGTCTGGGTGGGTTGCGCTTCGGCGGGTCGGTATGGACCCGTTGGGCTGAAGGGCCTGTTTCCACACTGTAACTTATCTAATCTAATCTAATGTGGAAACAGGCCTTTCAGGCCAACAAACCCACACCGACCCTTGAAAGAGTAACCCACCCAGACCCATTTCCACTGACTAATGCACCTAACACTATGGACAACGTAGCATGGCCAATTCACCGAACCTGCACATCTTTGGACTGTGGGAGGAAACCCTCACCACACAGGGAGAACATGCAAACTCCAGCTGCCTGAGGCTGGAATTGAACTCAGGTCCCTGGTGCCAGTGCTAACCACTGAGCCATCATGCCACCCCTCAGGAGATGGGAGAGATATCAAATGAATATTTTGTGTCAGTTTTTACTGTGGAGAAAGAAGTAGAGGCTAGAGAACTCTGAGAAATAAATATTGACATTTTGAAAACAGCTTGTAATACAGAAGAGGAATTGTTAGAGGTCTTTGAAAATATAAATATAAATCTCTGAGACGTGATTGACTCAATCCCAGGACTTTGTCAGAAGTGAAGAGGAAATTGCTGGGCCCCCTGCAGGAACATTTGTATCATCCATAAATAACAGTCAGGTGCTGAATAACTGGAGAGTGGCTCATGTTCAAGAAGGAATGTCAGGAGAAGCCTGGGAACTTCAGACCTGGAAGTCTGACTTCGGTGGTGAGTAAGTTGTTCTGAAATTTTGGATTTATATGCATTTGGAGAGGCAAGGAATGATTCGGGATAGTCAGCATGGTTTTGTGTGAGGGATATCGTGTCTCACAAACTTGATGGAGTTTTTTGAAGAAGTAAACAAGAAAATTGATGAGGGCAGAGGGGTTAACATTGTTTACTTCGACTTTGGTAAATCCTTTGACAAGGCTCCACATGGTAGACTAATTAGTGAAGTTAGATCCCATGGGATTCAGGGTGAGCTTGGCAAGTGGATGCACAATTGGCTGAAAGGCAGAAGACAGAGAGTGACAGTGGAGGGAGGGTTTTGTTCTGGAGGCCTGTGACCAGCAGTGTTCCACGGGGATCAGTGCTGGGCCCACTTTTGTCAGTCATTTATATGTACAATTTTGATAAGACTACAAAAAGCATGTTTTGCAAGTTTGTGGTTGATACCAAAATTGATAGAATATTGAACAGTGAAGAAGGTTATCTTTGAATACAAAAAGATCTTAATCAAATGGGTCAACGGGCTGAAGAGTGACAGATGGAGTTTAAGATAAGTGTGAGGTGTTGCACTTTGGGAAAACAAACAAAGGGAAGACTTACACAATTAAAAGTAGGGCCTTGGGTAGTGCTGTAGAACAGAGACCGAGGGATTCAGGTACAGAATTCTTCCAAATTTGCATCATCTATATATACGGTGTTTCAGCACACTTGCCTTCATTGCTCAGACCTTTGATAATTGGAGTTGGGATGTTAAATTCAGGTTGGACAGGATGCTGGTGAGGCCTCTATTGTGTCCAGTTCTGGTCACCCTGTTATTGCAAGGATATCATTTAGCTGGAGAAGAGATTTACCAGGATGTTGCAAATAAAGCAGGCCTTGAGTTATCGGAAGAGTCCGGAGTGACTAGGACATTTCTCACTGGAGCGTACGAGATTGAGAGGTGACCTTATCAAGATCGTTAAAAGCATGAGGAACATAGATAAGGTGAATGGCAGGTGTCTTTTTGCTCAGGTGGGAGATTTCAAGACTGAGGCATATCTTTAAGGTGAGAGGAGAAAGATTTTAAAAAGCCACAAGGAAGGAGGCTGAGGGGTGACCTTATAGAGGTTTACAAAATTACGAGAGGCATGGATAGGATAATTAGGCAAAATCTTTTCCCTGGCGTCGGAGAGTCCAGAACTAGAGGGCATAGGTTTAGGGTGAGAGGGGAAAGATATAAAACAGACCTAAGGGGCAACTTTTTCACGCAGAGGGTGGTATGTGTATGGAATGAGCTGCCAAAGGAAGTGGTGGAGGCTGGTACAATTGCAACTTTTAAGTGGCATTTGGATGGGTATATGAATAGGAAGGGTTTGGAGGGATATGGGCCAGGTGCTGGCAGGTGAAATGAGATTGGGTTGGGGTATCTGGTCAGCATGGACGGGTTGGACCAAAGGGTCTGTTTCCATGCTGCACATCTCTATGACTCTATGTCTCTAAGGGGCAGTTTTTATTTTACACAGAGAGTGGTTTATGTGGAATGAACTTCCCGAGGAAATGGTGGATGTGGGGACAGTTACAACGTTTAAAAGGCATTTAGATAATTTCATGAAAATGAAATGTTTGGAGGGATATGTACAAAGCGCAGGCAGGTGGGACTACTTTAGTTTGGGATTATGGTCAGCATGGACTCGTTGAACTGAAGGGTCTGCTCCTGTGCTGTATGATTCTATAACTGATTATAGCTGGGAAAAGGTTGGTATAGAGGCCGAAGATGGGGAGGGGGGTGAGGGGACAGGAGTAAACACTCAGTGGAAACAGACCCCAGACAGAGAGAAAAGCAATTGGACAGACAAACAAAAGGGGAAAGGTCAGCCTGGGAGAATGAACAGCTGCTGATAGGGACCATTCGTCACTGACAATGGATTGTTTTGGTAGTAGCCCATGTGATGATAAGGCCTGGTGTGTGGGGGTTGGGGGAAGGAGGTAGGAGAAGGTGCTGAGGCCCTCAAATTATTCACCTCAATATTGAGTCCAGAAGGTCACTGGGTCCCCAAAAAGTGGGGTGTGGAAATGGCAGACAACTGGATGCTGAGAATCATTTTTGTGGGCAGAACATTTCTGTTCAGCAAAGTAATCACCCAGTCAGTGTTTTGTTTTCCCAAAACAGAGTTAGAAGTGGACTGTGCAGAGTTGGTGGATTATGAGCAGCCCTGAGTCTGTGTGAGGTGGTGCTGATGGAGAGAGAGGGCTCAAGATTGTGCACATGGCAACACATGACACTGAGTGTGAATGGCAGATTTCATTCCCTAAATCAAGTTGCTATATTATTACCAGACCATGGGCTGCTTTCTCTTGAGAGAGAGAGAGAGAGAGAGAGAGAGAGAGAGAGACAACTGGTAGTGGTTTAACCTGAGGGCCACCACACCTCAGTGAGGGGAGAGTTGAGAAGGAGGGTCCTTCATGGTCACCTGAGCCAATGTGGGGATTGAACCCACACTGTTGGCATCACACTGCTTTGCAAACCAACCGTCCAGCTAATTTCACCAAAACCCAGATTCCCTCAAGTGTATGATTGAATCAGATCGGCTTTTCCAAATCTCAACAATGGTCACATGCAACCATTAGGTTAGCTTTTTTTTAAAATTCCAGATTTTAAAAAGAATTCACCTTCTGCTGTGGTGGGATTTGAACCCAGGCCCCAGGATTGGGTGTCTGGATTAGTTACCCAGTGATAGTAACAGTAACACGTACACCACCAACTCCTGTTATAACCCAAGGCTGAATGCACGGTGAGGATCGGTCCCACGTGGCTGGGATGCCTCACACAGTCAGATGGACACTGGGGGAATGTACTTGCATTGATGGAACTATTCCTGATGAAGGTTGGAACCAAGAGGGACACATTAGTCTGTAGCACCTTCCTGTTCAAGGAGATGATCTTAATGTCAGTATAACTTTGGATCATTTGGAGATTGAACTAAATATTCTGAGTGTGTCAATGTCTTTCAATACTGACATCAGAAGCGCCGAAAAAATATCAGCACATCATAGTACATTAAATATTGAAAAAAATTTGAAACCAAAAGCTAAAACACTACAGATGCTGGGCATTTTAAATAAACATCAAAATGCTGCAAACACTCAGCAGGGCAGACAATACCGATGGAGAGAAACAGGGTTAATGTTTTAGTTCCATGTCCTTTCAGCAGAAAATCAAATCACAAAACATTCACAGAATCTGTTCCACTCTCATTGTGCACCTTCTACAGGCTGAAGAATGTGTGAACGGTTTCTTACCATGTACCTGCAGCCGTGTCTCTTTCTGGATCAGATACAAAAGATTGTGTCTTGACCTGTACTCCACCAGACACAGGTAAGTGTGATTGTCCCTCACACTCAGCTGGTTTATCCTGGTCGAGGCGTTTCCCTCCCCTGGGTTCCCGATGAGCTCGTACCGATTTCCACCATGTCCAGTTGTCCAAGTTCCCTGCGATTGGGCTGTAAATGTAACGATGTGTTGGTAGGGCTCCTTCCTCATCCAGGTAACAGTGGTCAGGGCAGGGTAGGACCTGGTCATGAAGATACAGGGTAAAGTAACTGAATCTCCCTCTGTCCCACTCACCACTGAGACGTCTCCTTGAACATCTGAGGAAAGGACAAACATCAGAATGGATGAGGTCAGTGTGCAGAAGGTCTTATTTCAATATGTTACATTCTTTTAACTTCACAATAAAATGAACAATTAAAGACTCCACTCATATCTCTAACAGGTCTGTGCTGGACATTCCCCAAGAAGAGTCACCCTGATCAAAATGTCTCCTCGCCACTCAATTTGAAAACCTTGATTACAAGATTAAAAATCAGATATCACCAGGTTATAGTCCAACAGGTTTAATTTGAAGCACTAGCTTCCGGAGCGGTGCTCCTTCATCAGGTGATTGTGGAGTATAAGATTGTAAGACACAGAATTTACAGCAAATGTTTACAGTGTGATGTAACTGAAATTATATATTGAAAAAGACCAGGATATTTGTTAAGTCTCTCGTCTGTCAGAGTGACCATGTTGGTTTCAGTTCTTTTATATGTAAATCACAATTTTTTAAAAAAAATTACATTCTCAAGTGAACTTTAACAATTGGTGTCTGTCAGCCCAGTTAATGTCTGTCAGCCCAGATAATGTATTGAAGGTGTGAGCTCCCCTGGGTGATACTGTCGGTGCCACAATGTTTAGACTGATTCTCATCTAAAAATTGACTTTATAGAAACTTACATGGATTCATGCAGTTTTTTGAGCAAAGTATAATGAAACTCTGAAAATACAAATTCACCCCACAAACGTATATGTGTGTGAGTGTGTGAGTGTGTGTGTGTGGGTGTGTGTGTGTTTGTTGGGGGGTGGCTGTGAGTGTCTGTGAAAGAGTGTGCGCATGTGTGTGAGTATGAGTTTAAAGGGGTATAAGTCTGTAAGACGGAGCATGTGTGATTGTGGGAGTGTATTTGTGAGCGTATGAAAGAGTATCTGCGCCCATATGTGTGCCGAGAGGAATATGTGTGTGTGTGTGTGTGTGTGTGTGGAAGGGTCTGAGTGTGTGTGTGCGCGCATGCATGTGTGTGTGGGAGTGTCTGTGTATGTGTTTGTCTCTGTATATGTGTGTGTATGTCTGTGTGTGCAGGACCATTGAAGTGTTCTCTGACTATGGGGGTGGGGGACGGGGGGGAGCACTCCAGTCTGTTGATTGTTGTACGGTGCCCATCCATCCGTTGCTGTAGCCTCTGCTTGCTCTCACCAATGTAGCATGCCTCAGGGTATCCTTGCCTGCAGCGAATGGGATAGACAACGTTGGCTGAGTTGCATGAGTCCCTGCCACATACAGCAGTCTGGGACATTCAACCTTGGACACTCAGGTGACCATCCTCCAAGGCGGACTTCAGGACAGGCAGCAACAAAAAGTGGCCGAGCAGAGGCTCTTGGCCAAGTTCGGAACCCATGGGGATGGCCTCAACCAGGATCTTGGGTTCATGTCATACTACAGGTGACCCCATCACGCTACACACACACACACACACACACACACACACACACACACACACACACACACACACACACACACACCTATGGATGCACACACTGATGCAGACCCTCACTCATATGCTCACACATACACTGCCGCACTCACACATGCCCCTCTCACAGACTTTATACTTACACTCACACACAGGCACACACTCCTCACAGACATTCACAACCACCCCCTCCCCCCTTCCCCACCCCAGCCCCCCCTCCCCCCCCCCCCCCCCCCCCCCCCCCCCCCCCACACACACGCACACATGCACATATATGTTTGTGGGGGTGAATTTGTACTTGCAGAGTTACATTTTACTTTGCTCAAAAATCTATGTAAGATTCTATAAATTCATTTTTTTAGATTAGACTCAGTCTAAACATTGTGGCACAGACAGTATCACCCAGGGGAGCTCACACCTTCAATACATTATCTGGGCTGACAGACACCAATTGTTAAAGTTCACTTGAGAATGGAACTTTTAAAAAAAACTTTTGTGATCCACATATAAAAGAATTGAAGTCAACATGGTCATTCTAACGGACGAGAGACTTAACAAACTATCCAAATCTTTTTCAATATATCATTTCAGTTACATCACACTGTAAACCTTTGCTATAAATTCTGTGTCTTACAATCTTATACTTCACAACCACCTGATGAAGGAGCAGCGCTCCAAAAGCTAGTGCTTCCAAATAAGCCTGTTGGACTATAACCTGGTGTTGTGTGATTTTTAACTTTGTACACCCCAGTCCAACACCAGCATCTCCAAACCTTGGTTACAAGATATTTCCATGATGTGGAGATGCCAGTGTTGCACTGAGGTGGACAAAGTCAGAAGTCACACTACACCAGGACTTCACCTGATGCAGGAGCAGTACTCTGAACCTTGTTATTTCAAATAAATCTGTTGGACAATAACCTGGTGCCGTATGACTGCTGAAGGTACTTACAGATTGGATCCATTGAACCCTCCTGAATTCATTCATACAGATCCCTCCACCCATTGCTCAAAGTTAATTTTCTTTAAACGAGGTCAAGGATTTTACAGCCTTCCCCCTCACTCTGTCCAGCAAACACATTCAAAGTATTGACCACACTCTGTGTGAAGGAGAACCCCCTGGTGTCATTCCTAATGGAACCATTCACCAGCTCCAACCTGTGACCTTTGAAATGAGCACAGGTTAATTTAAACTCAGAGTCCAGATTAAACTTTTCTACATTAAGTCAGATATTTGGGTGCAGGAGGAGGGGCATAATCAGCCATGTGGTTCTTTGCTTCATCAACTTAAAAGAGAAGCTGAGAGATTAAATGTTTCCTCATCTTAATTTACATAGAATATCCGTTATTTTGCAATTGTTCCCCTGTTTGACTTCTGTTCACAAGAACAAATATCCTCTCAGAATCTGTCTTGTCAAACTCCTCAGCATCTTGAGGAAGGGTCACTCTACCTGAAACGTTAACTCTGATTTCTCTCCACAGGTGCTGCCAGACCTGCTGAGCTTTTCTGACAATTTCCATTTTTGTTTCTGATTTGCAGCATCTGCAGCTTTGTTTTTGGTTTTTCCTCAGGATGTTCTTTGTTTCATTAATTTCTCCTTTTGTTTTATTCCATCATGGGTATCGCTGGCCCAGATGATGTACATGTATTGTCCATCCTGATTGCCCAGGTGAAGCTGCTGTGACGAGACGGTGGTGAAGCCTTCTGCTAATTAAACTAAACCTCCAGAAAAGCTCACCTCGTATCGCCATCTGTTAAAGTATGAGGAACAGAGAACTCCCAAAATTCACTTTTATATTAAAAATCAATTTATTCTTTAACTCTCAAAGTGAACATCAAACAACAACTATTTCCAACTCTTAGCCTCCTTTCCCTAAACTGCTTGCTATCTCTCTCCAACTCTATAACAATCTACTGTTCCAAGAACCACCTTTATTAAAGTTACATCAGCTTCATTACAAAACCACACAGTGGCTGTTATTATTGGTGTGTTTCTTCTTTCAGCTCAAGATCTCCCTGAGTTGTCTTCTGTCTTTCACTGTAAAGATGTTTCATATGAGAAAGGTACCTTTGATAGAGAATGATTTGAATCGCAGTTTCTCAATGGCAGTTACACTCTGTCTAACTTTCAAAATGTCTGCTTTTTTTATACCCCAAACATCAGGTAGTTTCATTGTTTTGAAGTTGGCAAAAACAATAAATGCAAACTCGATTGGGTTTTAGTATCCTGGGGCATAATTTAAACTGATTGGTTAGATTTAAATTTTGGTCAAAGCAACTAGTATCTAGTTTACAGCTAAATGTTACATATTTTCAATTTTCCAGTACACTCTGAGACTGCTTGTCAGTCACGTGACAGGTGCCTGCACATTCTCAGTGCAGAACAGCTTTCACCCTCGCTTAAAGGTACAGTATACACCTTCAACTTCATAACAACCCCCCCGAAGAAAAAAAGGACCATCATAATGAAAAGATGTCTCCATTTTTTGCCTCATTCTAAACCCCGTGACAATGAAATGCATAGGATATTAATTTAAGTTCATATTAATTTCCGCACACATACGTATAATATTGTTATCTGTTCAACCTTATTTAATATTTCTCCATTAAATTTGCGATAATGTTGTTCGGCCAGTACCAAACTCAATAATTCCTTTTCGATGGTCGAATATTTTTCTCTGGTGGGTGTTGGGTTTCTTTGAAAAGTAACCAACTGGCTATTCGATTCCATCATCATCTTCCTGTAGCAGTACAGCCTCAAGACCAATATCATGAGCATCGATTGCAACTTTGATTGCAACATTTGGTGCAGCTAAAATTGGTGCCATGGTTAGTACAACTCTTACATTGTCAAGTGCCTCCTGGCATTGTTCCATCCACCGAAATGTTATGGTCTTCTTCAGGAAATCCGTGAGTGAAGTCACTACCCTGCTGACATTTGGAACAAACTCCCAGTAGAATCCACTTAGTCCCCAAAATCAAAGCACTTCTTTCTTTGAGGTTGTTTGTGGAAATTCCTCGATGGTCTTTGTCTTTGCATTCCTGAGGGTCAACATTTCATGCCCGATGTATTGTCCCAATAATGTCTCCTCTGCCTTCACAAATTGTGTTTTCTTTAATTTTATTACCACTTTGCTTCTCTTAATCGTTCAAAGAGCTGTGTGCCAACTGTACCATGTGATCTTCCATGACTCACTAAAAATCACTGCATCATCCAGATATACTGCACAGTTTGTTAACACAGCCACACCTCTGTTCACGAGCCTTTTAAATGTGGCTGGTGTGTTCTTCATTCAAAAGGGCAGCACTTTGAATTGACATAACCCATTTGGGGTGACAAACGCAGAAATTTATTTCACTTTCTCTGATAAAGGGATGACAATACCCAAACAGTAAGTCCAACTTTGTGATGTAAGGGGCTTGTCCAACTTTCTCCAATTTTAGTATTGATCTGAGTTTGATTTTGTAACGGCCTTAACCTTCCAATGGTCCACGCAAAATTGTTGAATCCCGTCAGGTTTGACAACTAACACGATCATCGAACTCCACTTGCTTTGAGTCAGTTTGATGATAGCTTCAGTGAGCATTGCATCCACTTCCTTCTGGACCTGTGTGGCATTAAAAGGATTAAGCCTGTAGGTGTGTTGTTGTATTGGAACAGCATTCCCTACTTCTACCTCATGCACAAGAGGATCAGGCCTCTCCATCTTATTCCTGCATATGTCCTTGTACTGCTGCAACAATCCTTTCAACTGCTTCTTTGTTCCTGGGACGGATTGTTCACTAACCTATCCCACTCCTCAAGGACTTCTCCATTGTTTAATGTATTTTAAGGCAATCAAACTGCACAGCATGAGATTTGATTCCTCACTCTGTGGGGCAGTAACTAACACTTCCTCCAGTTCCCCCTCTCTCTATTATAATAATGTTTCAACATATTCACAAGACATACCCAATACAGTTTTTTCCTGTCCAGCATCTTTACCAGATAGTTTACCTGACTCAACTTTTTTCTCAATTTGTCAGGGACCACAGAACCTGACTTTGAAAGGATATCCTGTCATTGGTAACAATACTAACACGTCATCCCCACGGGAAAATGTCTGAATTCCGGGGTTTTTGTCTGCCACCTACTTCAATCTACACTCCACCCTCTTTCAGTGCTGTTTAGCTAACTCACCTGCCTGACTTAATCTCTCTCTCACCTCTGATACATAATCCAAGTGTGTGACCTCCGACTTCAGTCCTGTCAATTTCTCTTTAAATAATTTCAAAGTACCTCTCACTTCATGTCCGAATATTAACTCAAAGGGAGTGAACTGAGTAGATTCATTTGAGCCATCTCTAATGGCAAACAATATGAATGGGATACCTTCATCCCAATCATTCAGGTAATCCTGACAGCACACTCTTAACATGGTCTTCAGAGTCTGATGCCACCTTTCCAAAGCTCCCTGAGTTTCAGGATGATCTGCACTTGGTTTAATGTGCTGTACGCCTCATCTATCCATGACTTCTTTAAACAGCTGAGCAATAAAATGAGGTAATGGTCTGACTGAATCTCTCTGGTTAGCTCATACCAAGCGAAGAAAGCTACTAACTCCTCTACCACCCATTTTGTCTCAATGCTCCGTAATGGAATTGCATCCGGAAATCTGGGAGACACACGCATTATGTTTAGCAAGTACTGGTTCCCACTTATAGTTATAGGCAGGGAACCTACACAATCATCATAACCCACGTGAAAGGTTCTTCAAATGTGGGAACTGGCAACAAAGGTGTTGGGTTTACTGCTTTGGCTCACCGACCACTTGGCCTGTATGACACATACGGCAAAAGTTAACAACATCTTTGTGCATCTCAGGCCAATACAACTGCTTTTGTACCTTAATCTGAGTCTTCCTTACACTGAGGTGACCTCCTACCCGTAGTTCATGTGGTCCATGGAACATCTCCTAGCTTATTCCGAACTAGCATTACACAGAGGTTCCCTGACCACTCTCTATGCCGAGCCAAATTGTCTAATGAAATAAAAAAGGCTTCAACATCTTTCTCATCAAAATGTAGCAGAGCTTTGATGTATTTGTATATATCACGACCTTCACTCTTCATCTCCTTCCTGTTAACTTGGCTTTCCTGACTAATTCACAACTTCCGAAGTTCAAATTCTCTCTCCCTTTCTCTTTCTCTTTCTTCGCTCTCTCTTTGCTCTGTTAACAACATTCTCTCTCTTTCTTTTTCTCTCTCTCTCTCTCTCTTTCTTTTTCCTTTCACTTTCTTCTCTCTTTCTCTCTCCCTTTCTTCTCTTTTTCTCTATCTCTGTCTCTTTCCCTCCATTTATTCTATCTCTCTTTGTCTCTCTCTCTCTCTTCTTTTCTTCTCTCATGGCTCTTCCTTCCTTTTCTTTATCTTGTAACTCCATTTTCCTCAATTGTAAGCTAAATTTTTCTAACTCTCCTGCACTTGTCTGTTTCTCTGACACACCAAAGTGCTTGAGTAACTCCCTTACAATTTCAGCTTTCCCATGTCCCTGGTTCGATCCAATTCTAAGGGAGATTTAAACAATCCTTTGATAAGGACATGGATGATGATGGGATAGTGTAGGGGGATGAACTGAGAATAGTTCACAGGTTGGCACAACATCGAGGGCTGAAGGGCCTGTTCTATGTTGTATTGTTCTATGTTTTATGTTCTATGTTCTAACCTCAATGCTAATTCTAAAAGTATGGTCTTCTGCTGTCTTTCTAAACTTTCTTGGCAAATGTGGAACCATTTTCAAACTGCAGAACATCTTCAGCAATTTTAAGAGCCATTTCTCTCACTTTTAATTTAACCAACCACAAATAACCGAAAATAAATCAATTCTCTCACCTACATTTTCTTTAAAAATCTCGGACACTAATCGGCAAGTATTTAAACCTGCTGGGATCTTTTGTACCCAAATCTTTCCAAATCTCAGACTGGATCTGTCTAAACCCGTCCAAATCGCAGATGAGCCCCCAAACTGTAACGACATGGTGGTGAACCCCTCTGCTAATTAAACCAAACACCCAGAAAAGCTCACCTCACATCGTAATCTGTTAAAGTCTGAGTGAGAGAGAACTCCCAAATTCCACTACTTAAACAAAAAAATCAAATTATTCTTTAACTCTCAAAGTGAACATTAAACAACAACTATTTCCAACTCTAAGCCTCCTTTCCCTTAACTGATTTCACACACACACACAACCCCCACCCCAGACAGATACACACACACAGACAGACAAAGACCCACATGCACACATATATTTTGTGTGGTGAATTTGTACTTGCAGAGTTACATTGCACTTTGCTCAAAAACTGCATGCATTCATGTCGAACTCTGAGCTCAAAAACTGCATGAATTTATGTAAAACTCTGTTATCTCACTTTTTAGATTAGAATCAATCTAAACATCAGGTCATAGACAGAGAACACAGGGGGCTAACACCTTCAACATATTGTCTAGCTATCACCATTGTTAACAGCTAACCCGAGAATGCAACTTTAAAAAAAAGGGTTTTGTGATTTACACATGAAAGAAGTGAAACTATCACTGTATTCTAACAGATGAAAGGCTTAACAATCAATTTTTCAATGTATAATTTCAGTTACATCACACGTCAAATTTTTGCTATAAATTCTGTGTTACAATCGAGCCCTCACAATCACCTGATGAAGGAGCGTCGCTCCGAAAGCTAGTGTGCTTCCAATTAAACCTGTTGGACTATAACCTGGTGTTGTGTGATTTTTAACTTTCCATTTTAACTTTCCTTTTAACTGCTTGCTTTCTGCCTCGAACTCTATCACAATATACTGTTCCAATAACCACCTGTATTAAAGTTACATCAGCTTCATTACAAAACTACACAATGGCTGTCATTGTCAGTGTGTTTCTTCATTCAGCTAAAGATCTCCTGGGTCGACTTCTGTCTTTCACTGCAAAGATGTTTCATATGAAGAAGGTCCCTTTGATTGAGAGTGTTTTGTACGGCAGTCTTTCAATGGCAGTTACTCTCTGTCTAACTTTCAAAATATCTGCTTTTTTTTAATACCCTAAACATCAGGAAACCTCCATGGGTTTCAGTCAGACCTGGCACAGAGGAAGCTGGTTGTTCTTCTTGGAGATCAGTCATCTCAGCTCCAGAGCACATCTCTGCAGGAGTTCCTCAGGTTAGTGTGTCCTTGGTCTAACCATCTTTAGCTGCATCATCAATGACCCTCCCTCCACCATAAGGTCAGAAGTGGGGATGGTTGTTCACTGATGAACATGGGATACAGGAGAACATCTCCACCTACAAGCTTCCCTCCAAGACACTCACCATCCTGATTTGGGAATATTTCATCATTCCTTCAGTGTCACTGGAACAAAGCCTTGGAAATCCTTTCCCAAACATATCGTGAATGTCTCTGCAGCTGAGGGAATACAGCAGTTCAAGAAGGCAGCTCACCATTCCTTCTCCAGGGCTGGCCAATAAAGGCTGACTGTGCATGGGACACCCACATCCCCTTGGACAATGAAAAGATAGTTCCAAGTCAGGATGGCCTGTATCTGACGTCATTGTTCACTGAGCTCTTCAAGGTCCATACTTTGGAAGGTGCTGGTGGAGGAAATGTTGCTGTCTTGCTGCAGTGCATTTTATAGTTATTTTTATTCCCACAATGATGTTAGGGTGGGATTTCCAGGACTTTGACCCAGTAATAATGACAGAGCAGTGATATATTTTCCTGCACCGTTCCAGGCAAGTGGGAAGTATTTCATCACACTCCTGACTGGCCAATAGGCTTTGGAGTCAGGAGGTGTGTTAATTCATAGGATTCTTAGCCTGTGACCTGCTCTTGCAGCCACAGTTTCATTTGCCCTCCTGGGTTCACTCCTTATCCACAACTGTGGGGCAGTTAAGAGTCAAACACATAACTGTGGGTATGGAGTCACATGTAGGTCAGATCGGGTAAGGATAGCAGATTTCCCTCCCAAAAGGACATGATTAACCCAAATAGTTTTTTTAATGGTGATGGTTACACGGTCATTATTAGACTAGTTTTCAGTTCTAGATATTTTCAAATTCAAATTTCACAATCTGCCACAATCCCCAGGACATTCGCCTCTGGCAAGGACAGCTCCCCCCATTTTCTCCTCAGCGAACAGACGGGGAGGATAGCAACAGTGAGGTTCTCAGCTCATGTGAGCTGAGGGTTCCTTCACCCTGAGATGAGCTCATCCAATGAGGGTTCAGGAGGTGCCAGGTCTCTCTTGTCCTCACCCAATGCTGATAAAGCTGGACCCTCATTGGTGGAGATCTTGGAGCTTGGATTGTCAGTGCTGTTTTCTCTGTTCCCCATCCCAGAGCAATGAAGCCAGTTTGAACGTGAGAATGAAAGAATGTGACTGTGGGAGGTTTCAAAGACGGTGATGGAATGGTCTCTAAATCCCAGTCATGTCTCTCTCTCTCTGTCTCTCTGTCTCTCTCTCTTTCTCTCCCTATACCTCTTTCTCCCTCTCTCTCTCTCTCTCTCCCTCTTTGTGCCTCTCTGTCTCTGTCTTTCTCACTGCCTCCTGCCTTAGACCAACTGGAAGAGCCCAAGAGAAGGAGCTAACCCAAGAGCTCCCAGACCAGGTGGAGCCTGTCCCCATTGAGCTGTCAGGTCAGTGACACATCAGAACATTGTTCCTCACCTTTCACTTTCAGGCGTGTTCCTTTTCCAGATCCAAAATTGTCAATATTGAGTTCCACACGACACCAATAGGAACCAGCATCCTCCCGGTTCAATCCCTCCATCATTATTGAGGCATCTTTGTTGCTGAGGTTCCCCACGAATCTGAATCGATTCCCACCGTCCCGCTGTATCACATTCTCACACAGCTCACCCTGGGAATGGTCTGGACCAGGATATGTACACTGAAAGATAAAAGCCCGTGTTTCCTCCTTGTACCATAAGATGGAGCCGGTGAGTGTGAGGTTAGTGTCAGGGTGGGTGAAGCTGCAGGGTAAGACAGCGGAGCCTCCTTCCTCAGTCCTCACTCCATCCGCGATTGTCATTGACCAACCATTAGCAGAATCCGCTGTGAGGGAAGAGAGAGAGAGAGGATATGAACACAGAACAGACACTAAACCGTGAGGTAAAACACTGAATCTGTTATTTAGTGAGAAAAGATATAATATGAACAGACTAGTGACAGAGTGGAATGAGCTCCGGGCTGGATACAAGAGAGGGCTTCAGGTGGTTTGTAAACATCCTGAGGTTAGACTGTGGGGGGTTTGTTGCTGTTGGTTGAAGAGAGGGTTTGGTACCTGAGAGTTTTCTGAACTCTCCATTGTTCCAGGAGACCCAGAGTGATCTGAAGAGCAGGACTCAGGGCCCTCCCTGCAGAACCTTTTCTATTTCCCATCACTTTCTACTCGATTACCCAGCCAGCCTTCAGCAACCTGACTCATTCATCAGTCATAGCAGAGGGATGGGGGATGCAGTGGAAGTATTGTGGGGGTGGGGGGAGGGGAGGGGGGGTGGGGATACAGAGAGACATGAAGATGGAAAAAAGTTAACTGAAGTAAAAAAGTAAACTATTCATTGTGCGAGAGAACTCCTGTCTCGTTAAAGGAAGTTATGACTGGTAATGATTTAACCTGAGGGTCACTCGGCCTCAGACAAGGGGCAAGGTTGAGAAGATTGGAACTTCATGGTCACCTCAGACAATATGGGAATTAAACATCCCTTGTTGGCACCACTCCACATCACAGAACAACTGTCCAGCCAACTGAGCTAACTGACGTTGAGAAGGCAATCCAAGTAAATCCAGAAGGCAGTGTGAATATCGTCAAATGAGGGCATAAGGGAGTGTGGCATGGCTGGATGGCATTTACTTGTGAGTAAGGCAGACGAGCTGAGGGTGTAGATTAATGAGTGGGGATGAGATATTGTTGTTATCACAGAGACATGGTTGAGGGTGTGACAGGATTGACAGCACAATGTTCTGGGCTATCGAACTGTGAGATGAGACATGTAGGGGTAGGGGGAATGTCAAAGAGGAGGGGGTGTTGCAACATTGATGAAGGAGTTAATCAATGACATAAGATGGATGATATCTTAGAATGTTCCTCAAATGAGGTCACATGGTCCAATGTAAAAACAATTCTCCATCACGACACTCTGTCTCTTACCATCAAGCAAATTTTGTATCCAACTGGCATTCTCTCCCTGAATCCCATGCCACCTAACTTCACTAATTAGTCCACCATGTGGAACTTTGACAACAGCTTTACACAAGTTCATGTAAACAATATCTCCCCCTCTGCCCTCACTGGTCGTTTGGTGACATTTTCAAAAAGCTCAGTCAAGTTTGTGACACATGATTTCCCTGCACAAAGCCACTTTTATATTTTTCAAGACCTCCAACACTTCCTCTTCAGTAAAGTGAGTTGCTTTCAAGACATTAATATTTATTTGTCCGAGTTCCCTTGCATCAATTTCTTTCTCCACAGTAAAAAATGATGCAAAATATTTGTTTAGGATATCTCCCCCCTCTCCTCTGGTTCCACACATAGATGACCTCATTGATCTTGAAGAGGCCCTATTCCCTCCCTGGTTGCCCTCTGGCTTCTAATGACTTTGTAGAATATCTTTGGCTTATCCTCAGCCTTCTCTGCTGAGGTTATCTGATGTCCACTTTTTGCCCTCCTGATATCCCTCATAAGAATGCCCCAACAGCCCTTATACTCTTCAAGAGATTCACTTGATCCCAGTTGTCTACACCTAATACATGACTCTTTCATATTCTTAACCAGAGCCTCAATATATTTATGTATCCATTGTTCCCTCATCTTACTGGCCTTACCCTTCACTCTCACAGGAGGACAGTATCTCTGAACCCTTGTTATTTCACTTGCCAATCATCCCTTTACCTGTTACCCTATTGTTCAAGGGTGGTAGTGATAAACCAGGAGAGTACAAGCCAGTGAGGCCAACATCAATGGTGGGGAAAATATTGGAAACAATTCTGAGGGACAGAATGAATCATTACTTGGAAAGACAAAGGTTAATCCAGGATATTTAGCATGAATTTGTAAAGGAATTTGATTGAGTTGGATTTGATGGAATTTTAGAGGAGGTGACTAGGTATGAAGATGAGAATAATACAGTTGATGTCGTCTACATTGACTTCAGTAAGCTTCACTTAAGGATGTCTCACTCAACTGAATCTCAGCATTTTCACCAGATAGGATTCTCTCTGTCTCTCTACGAAAAGCATTAACATAAACTAACTCATTGACTCTTTCTCTCCCTCTTCCTTTGAGTACTGAAACAGCTTCAGACTTATTTTCAACGCTGATGATCTGGAGATTTTATTACAACTCTCAACCTGGAGACTTTCGGAATTTTTTAAAACAACTACTCCTCTGACTTCTGTTCTTCTGAACTCAGCTGACTGGTGGTACTCAAAAATCTGTTTGTATCGACTGTAAAACTCACCTTGGTAAATATTCAGCAATGAACTCTCCAGGTCATTTATCTCCAGGACACTTTCTCACTGTCTTTACTTCACTGTTCCAGATCACATTCTGACCCTTTGTTTCAAATGAACAAGTCACTTACACAGAACTGAAACCTAAAATCTCTTTTCACGCCACTTTTGAATCCACATTCTGAATGAACAATAGTATTTTATAAACTGCCATCCCACTGTGCCCTCTAGTTCTTGATCCCTTCATGAGTGTGTACAGTCTCTCTCTATCTACACTATCCTGACCCTTCATGAGTGGGTACGGTCTCTCTCTATCTACACTATCCTGACCCTTCATGAGTGGGTACGGTCTCTCTCTCTATCTACACTATCCTGACCCTTCATGAGTGGGTACGGTCTCTCTCTATCTACACTATCCTGACCCTTCATGAGTGGGTACAGTCTCTCTCTATCTACACTATCCTGACCCTTCATGAGTGGGTACGGTCTCTCTATTGACACTATCCTGACCCTTCATGAGTGGGTACAGTCTCTCTCTCTATCTACACTATCCTGACCCTTCATGAGTGGGTACGGTCTCTCTCTATCTACACTATCCTGACCCTTCATGAGTGGGTACGGTCTCTCTCTATCTACACTATCCTGACCCTTCATGAGTGGGTACGGTCTCTCTATTGACACTATCCTGAGTCTTCATGAGTGGGTACAGTCTCTCTATTGACACTATCCTGACCCTTCATGATTTTGAACATCTCAATCAAATCTTCCCTCAGCCTTCCCTTTGGCCCAGATCCATTTGACCTCAGTTATTCTGATGTCTCCAATTGTGAAGTTCAAGGGGAAACATTCTATCCACTCTATCTAAAGATTGCATGATTTGAAATATCTCTGTTTAATTATCCTTTTGTTATGTTCTTCTCTTCGATGCAAAAATAACAGGCACACACAGGGTCAGTGTGCATGTGAAACAATAATGTGTGTTTTTATGTGAAGGGAATATTTTGATTTACTGGGATGTGATGTTTATTGTCAATCTGACTTCGATTTTGCTGCTTCAGACTGTCTAACAAGTCATGGGGCTGACCCATCATATGCTGATGAAGTATGTAATGATTGACAGCAGTTTAAGGTGTATGTTGTCACAACATCTCCTATGTAATAAAGTGTTATAATTGACTCCCAACCTTCTCTTAAAGGGCCATCCAGTGAATTAGGATCCATTAATGATGACAATCTTTGATAGAGTCCTGAGTAGGCTGAAGGCGAAACCAAATGTGATTTGAACCCAGAGCTTCTTGAAGTGGGGACACTCCCCACTGCACCACAACAATGTCCTACATATTGAACAGGACATAAGCTCAATGTCAAGATCGCTTAGCTCACCAAGACCAGAATACTGACTCCCCGTGACAACCCAGCAATCCTCCCTCCCTTACGGCCCGATAGGTTACAGTGCTGAAGCCAGAGGCAGCTAAACCCAACGACATTGGAAAAGCTTCAAAAAAAGATTGACATGAATTGTACGAGATTGCAGTGATTTACTAGGAGATTCCATGAGGGAAGATTATTGCTACAAAACCACATATTGAAGCAGTGAAGAAAGACAGGAACAAGGTCATTGCTCAGTATTGTACTGAAAAGTGAAGATTCTGTGCAGTTCACTCAAAACAAGTGACTGTTCATACTGGGGGTGCAATAGTGGAGTTGTCTTGTCAGGAGGCTATAAATCTAGAGATCCAGGTCATTTTCTGGGGTAATGGAGTTCAAAGCCCTCCATAGTAGAGTTTCATTTTTTTTTAATCTGGAATTAAGAATCTCATGATGACCATAAACTCTTGGGAAGGAAATTTGTTATTCTTATCTGGTTGGTTCACATTGCTTAACGATGGAAAAGGAAACATTGCTCTCAGCTCTTCAACACTTTGAAATTTATGTCTGATATGGAATGAATGAGACAGTAGTTTTTGCTAATTATAATCCTCTTATCTTTGTAGAAAAGCTTAAAGATAAGGCTTCAGGTTATACAGATGGAGCTTCGATCTGCAGATGGAGAGGTGCCAGAAGACAGGAGGAAAGCCAATGTGGTACCGTGATTCAAGAAGTGAGCAAGGGATTAACCAGGTATCTACAGGCCAGTCAGTCTAACCTCAGTGTTGGGAAACTATGGAAGCAATTCTGAGGGGCAGAATTCATCTACACTTAAGAGGTGGAGATGGATCAAAAGCAGACAGAATGGTTTTGTTCAGGATAGCGAGGCAGAAGATGGGATTCGATAGGTTGGTTAGCCTGACCTCGGTTATTTGAAAGATTTTACAGTCCATCATTAAGAATGAGATTGTGGAGAAGAGCAAGTTCTTTGAGGAGGTGACAAGACACATCGATGAAGGTCAAGCAGTTGATACGGTGTATATGGACTTCAGCAAGGCATTTGATAAGGTTCCCCATAGTAGGCTCATTCAAAAAGTCAGGAAGTATAAGATACAGGGAGATTTGGCTATCTGGAGTCAGAATTGGTTGGTTAACAGAAGGCAGAGAGTGGTTGTAGATGGAAAGAATTCTGCCTGGAAGACAATGATGAGTGGGGTCCCGCAGAGCTCTGCTCTTTGTACATAGAACATAGAACATAGAAAAATACAGCGCAGTACAGGCCCTTTGGCCCTCGATGTTGCGCCGATCCAAGCCCACCTAACCTACACTAGCCCACTATCCTCCATATGCCTATCCAATGCCCATTTAAATGCCCATAAAGAGGGAGAGTCCACCACTGCTACTGGCAGGGCATTCCATGAACTCACGACTCGCTGAGTAAAGAATCTACCCCGAACATCTGTCCTATACCGACCACCCCTTAATTTAAAGCTATGCCCCCTCGTAATAGCTGACTCCATACGGGGAGAAACGTTCTCATGGTCAACCCTATCTAAACCCCTAATCATCTTGTACACCTCTATCAAGTCACCCCTAAACCTTCTTTTCTCCAATGAAAACAGCCCCAAGTGCCTCAGCCTTTCCTCATAGGATCTTCCTACCATACCAGGCAACATCCTGGTAAAACTCTTCTGCACCCGTTCCAGTGACTCCACATCCTTCCTATAATATGGTGACCAAAACTGCACACGATACTCCAGATGTGGCCGCACCAGAGTCGTATACAACTGCGACATGACCTCAGGACTCCGGAACTCAATTCCTCTACCAATAAAAGCCAGTACGCCATATGCCTTCTTCACCGCACTATTTACCTGAGTGGCGACTTTCAGAGATCTGTGTACATGGACACCAAGATTCCTCTGCTCTTCCACACTACCAAGTATCTGACCATTAGCCCAGTACCCCATCTTTTTGTTACTCATACCAAAGTGAATCACCTCACACTTACCCACGGTGAACTCCATTTGCCACCTTTCTGCCCAGCTCTGCAGCTTATCTATATCCCGCTGTAACCTGACACATCCTTCCTCACTGTCAACAACTCCACCGACTTTCGTATCATCCGCAAACTTGCTCACCCAACCTTCTAGCCCCTCCTCCAGGTCATTTATAAAAATGACAAACAGCAATGGTCCCAAAACAGATCCTTGTGGAACACCGCTAGTAACTGCACTCCAAGATGAACCTTTACCATCAACTACTACCCTCTGTCTTCTTCCAGCCAGCCAATTCCTAATCCAAACCTCCAACTCACCCTCAATGCCATACCTCCATATTTTTTGCAGTAGCCTACCATGGGGAACCTTTTCAAACATCTTACTAAAATCCATATACACCACATCTACCGCTTTACCCTCGTCCACCTCCTTAGTCACCTTCTCAAAGAATTCAACAAGGTTTGTGAGGCACGATCTGCCCTTGTAGTTTTTATAAATGACTTGGATGAGGAAGTTGAGGGGTGGCTAAGTAAATTTGGAGATGACATAAAGTTTAGAGGTGCTGTTGATAGTATTGAGGGTTCTTGCAGGCTGCAGCGTGACATAGACAGGATGCAGATCTGGGCTGAGAAATAGCAGATGGAGTTCAACCTGGATAAATGTGAAGTGATGCATTTTGGAAGGTCAAAATCGAATGCTGAATATAGGATTAATGACAGGATTCTTGGCAGTGTAGAGGAACAGAGGGATCCCTCAAAGTTGCCACCCAAGTGGATAGGGTTGTTAAGAAAGCATATGGTGTTTTGGCTTTCATTAACAGGGGGATTGAGTTTAAGAGCTGTAAGGTTTTGCTACAGCTCTACAAGTTCCTGGTGAGACCACACTTGGAATATTGTGTCCTGTTCTGGTTGCCCAAATATAGGAAAGATACAGAGGCTTTGGAGAGGTGCAAAGAAGGTTTACCAGGATGCTGCCTGGAGTGGAGAGCTTGCCTTATGAAGAAAGATTGAATAAGCTCGGACGTTTCTCTCTGGAGAGAAGGAGGAAGAAAGGAGACCTGATCGAGGTATACAAGATAATGAGAGAAATAGATAGAGTCAATAGCCAAAGACTTTTCCCCAGGGCAGGATTGACTGGTACGAGGGGTCATAGTTATAAGATATTAGGAGAAAGGTATTGAGGAGATGTCAGAGGTAGGCTCTTTACACAGAGAATTGCGAATGCATGGAATGCATTGCCAGCGGTGGTGGTGGTGGAAGCAGAGTCATTAGGGACATTTAAGCGACTGCTGGACATGAACTTGCATAGCAGTGAGTTGAGGGGTGTGTAGGTGAAGTTACTATAATTTACATTAGGATTAAACCTCGGCACAACATCGTGGGCCGAAGGGCCTGTTCTGTGCTGTACTTTTTATGTTCTATGTTCTAAGTTCTAAGTACAGTTGGCAGTTCAGAAAACAAATCCGATGTTAGCATTACATTCGAGAGGGTGTAAATTCAAGGCTAGGGGGTGTATGGCCTATGCTGTATAAGGCTATATCTGGCCAGACTACATTTGGAATATTGACAGCAGTTTTGGGCCCTATATCTGAGGATGGAGCTGTTGACATTGGAAGAGATCGAGGAAGTTACAAGAATGATCCAGGGGACGAAGACTTGTTCTGATGAGTACAGATTCTGGGTCTGTACTCAAGGGAATTTAGGAGGATGAGGGGGATCTGATTGAAACTTACAGAATACTGAGAGGCCTGGATATCATGAACGTGAAGATGTTTCTACTCGGGGGAGAGATGAGGACCCAGGGGCACAGCCACAGAGAGCAGGGTTAGATTTGAGACGAGGAAGAATTTCTTCAGCCTGTGGTGGGAATTCTGTTGAACTCATTGCTGCAGAGGGCAGTGGAGGCCAAGTCTTTGAGTGTATTTCTGACAGGGTTCTTGATTAGTCAGGGGTTCAAGGGTGTTATGGGGAGAAAGCAGAGAATGTGTTTGAGGAACATATCAGCCATGATCACAAACAGAGCAGACTTGATTGGTCAAATGGCTTAGCTCTACTCCAATATCCTACGGTCTTATATCTGACCAATAATTGAATTTGTTTGAAGCAAAGACCAGGTGTGCAGATGAGGCAATGATATTGATGTTGTCTTCTTGGACTTCAGCAAGGCTTTTATCAATCTCCACATGGGAGACTGATAGTAAAGGTCAGAGCCCATGGGATCCAAGGACATTTGGGAAATTGGATCCACAATTTGCTGACAAGCAGGAAGTAGAAGATGAAGGATGAGGGACCCTTTTCCGACTGGATGTTCGTGTCCACTGGGGGCCCACTGGGGTAGGTGTTGGGATCCTTGCTGTCTGTGGTTTATATCAATGATATAAACTTATATGTCGGCAGATTGATCAACAAGTTCCCAGAGGATAAACAACTTGGTGGGGTGATCAATAATGAGGAGGATAGCCTTAGGCAGAAAGAAAATATGGACAGGCTGGTCATGAGGTATGTGAGGGCAAGGGCTGGATAATCGGATTGGAATAGATAGGTGACCAGCACAGACTCAGTGGGCTGAATGGCCTTCTGTGCTGTTAACTTCTATGAGCTGATCACCATGTAAATCTAAATTATCTGCCATTTCCCTGTTCCATGTTTTAAATTCCCAACTTTCTCCCTCACACAGTTCCACAATTATTTTCTTTCTCTGTATATGCCCAGAGCATCGATTGCTGTTAGTTTTTCTATTTCTTATCCAGTTACTGTCATCCCAATTGTCTCCACCTGTACGATCTTTATTGGTATCTGCAGTTGGTTTAGAACCACAGAATCAGACAGTGCAGAAGTGGCCCTTCAGCCCATTAAGACTGGACCACCAAAATATATACTACCAACACAAGTCCCACTTTCCTGCACTCGGCCAATAGCCTTGAATGTTATGACACCACAAGTTTTCATCCAAATAATTTTTAAAAGTTGTGGGTTTTCCTGCCTCAACTACCCTCTGAGGCAGTGCATTCCAGAGTCCCACCACCCTCTGGGTAAAATAGCCTTTCCTCAACTCCCCTCTAAACCTCCTGCCTTCCCTTCAAAATGGTGCTCCTTGTTATTGACCCTTCAAATAAAGGGAATAGCTGCTTTATATTCATTATATTATGACCATACCCCTCATAATCTGAGAAACCTTGATCAGTTCCCCCTCAACCTTCTCTGTTCCAAAGAATACAGCTCAGGTTTATCCAGCCTGTCTTCACAGCTGGACTGGTCTATCCCAGGAACATCCTGGTCAGCCTCCGACAGTGCAGTCACATCCTTCTGATCGTGTAGTGACCAGAACTGCTCACCCTATTCCAGCTGTGACTAAACCAAACTTCTGTACAGCCACACCATGACCTACCATGACCTCAGTGCACCTATAATATATGCTACAACTGATAAATGCAAGTCGCCCATATGCCTTCATAACTCCTTATCAACCTCTCCTGCCATCTTAAAGGGATCTGCAAACAAACACAACCAAGAGTCCTCTGGTCATCTGAGCTTGATAGTATTTTCATTCATTGGCTACTCCCTTGTCTTGTTCCTTCTTCTGAAGTGTGTCACCTCATATTTGTAAGGGTTAAATTCCATTTGCCATTGATCAGCACATCTTCTCAATCCATTTGTATCCTCCGATAACCTAACAGCTCACTATCAACCACCCAGCCAATCTTTGTCTCATCCACAAATGTACAAATCATTCCCCCCACATGCCCATCTACATAAATTATGAACATCACAAACAATGAAGGACCCAGCATTGATCCCTGTGGTACACCAGTGCACACCAAGCTCCAGTCACACAAACATTCTTCTATCACCATCCTTTGTCTCTTGTCATTGAGCTAATTTTGAATCCAACTTCCCAAATTACCTTGGATCGGATGAGTGTTTGCTTTCTTTATCAGTTTCCCAAGTGGGACTTTCTCAAAGACCTTGCTGAATTCCATATGAAAAACATCAACTGCCCTACTCTCATCCAAACACTTGGTCACCTCCTCAAAATATTCCACCAGGTTTGTAAGGCATGCCCTCCCTCTGACAAACCCATACTGATTATCCCTGATTAAACCTTGTTTCTCAAAATGGAGATTAATCCCCTACTTCACTGTTTCCATCAGTAATTTCCCCAGTACTAATGTTACACTCTCTGGTCTATAGTTCCCTGTTCTATCTCTACCAGTCTTCTTGTAAAGTGGAACCACTGGCTGTTGTCCAATCCTCTAGTATCTCCCTGTCGCCAGAGACAATTTACTGTTTTGGATCAGAACCCCTGTAATTTCTTCCCTCATCTCCCACAGTAGGCTGATATACAACTGCCCTTGGTGATTTACCCACTTTTATAAAGCCAGAACCAACAATATCTCCTCACTTTATATATCAATCTGCTCAAGAGCTTAACAGTCAATCTTCCTGAATACTTTTCTCCAGGATACGGTCAGATGTAAAATATTCACTTAACCCTCTACCAGTGTCCTCCAGCTGCATGTACAGGTTGTCCCCTTGGTCCCTAATAGGCCTGACTCTCTCCCCAGTTATTCTCTTCCCCTTGATACACTTGTAGAATTCTGGGATTCTCCCTCATCTTTCCCGCCAGTGTTTTCACATCATTCTCTTTGCTCTCCTCTTGTTTTTTGTGAACCCCCCACCCCCGAACTACCTGCACTCCCCTCGGGCCTGTGTTGTTTTACCCATTTCATATCTGTTGTGCAACTCTCTATTCCATTTTATCCAGTTTTGAGTATTCCTTGACATTTATGGTTCTCTGGGCTTATTATTCTTACATTTCACAGTTTCTAAAACAATGTCTCCATCCTCTGGCCTCGCACTGGTTTTTCTGTTTAACGTGTGTTAGTTTTTATTTGGATATTCTCCTTGACCATCTTTGTTAACCTCAGGTGGTTTATACTTCTCATCAACTTTTTCAGAATAAATTCACACTCAGCTTTGAGAAATAGCAATTTAAATGTCTGTCATTGGTCACCTGACTTTCTACTTTCCCCATTGTGTATTTTCCGAGCTCACTTTAGACAATCCTTTTTCTTCAAATCTCTGTGATTGGCTTCACTGAAGTTGAGGACTCGATTCTTAGACCCAAGTTGCTCTCCCTCAAGCTGATTTGAAATTCTACAATGTTGTGATCGCTATGCCCGAGAGGATCCTCAATTACAGAAACGCTTCATAATCTTCCCTTATTACACATAAGTAGATCAAAGTAACCTATTACCAGGCAGATTCTGCAATGGGCTTCTCTAAAGAAACCATCCTTTCTGCATTTTACACATTCATTCTCCTTGTTATCTTTGCTGATCTGATTTGTCGAGTCAATATTCAGATGAAAATCACCCATGACCATTGTCGTCCCTTCGTTGCACCCCTCTACTATTTCCTGGTTTATAATTTATCCTGCAGTGAGACAACTTTTCCACGTCCTATTAACAACTTATACCAGTGATTCCTTTCCCCTGATATTCCGAATTTCCACCTAAACTGATTCCACATCATAACCTCTAGTCCTTGTATCACTCCTCATCACCACACTGAAACCCTCCTTTATTAACAATGTGACCCCAACTCCTTTCATTTTTTTGAATGTTTTTCCAGACAGGGATAAAGAGCACAATGTTGAAATTTTTAAACTTTATTTGTTAAGCTGCTGTTAACTTCTACTACATCTTTACAACGTAGAACACAGAACAATACAGCGCAGTACAGGCCCTTCGGCCCTCAATGTTGCACCAACCTGAAGCCCATCTACCCTACACTATTCCATTATCATCCATATACTTACCAATAACCATTTAATTGCCCTTAAAGTTGGTTAGTCTATTACTGTTGCAGGCAGGGCATTCTGTGCCCTTCCTACTCTCTGAGTAAAGAACCTACCTCTGACATCTGTCCTCTATCGAACAACCCTCAGTTTAAAGCTATGTCCCCTCGTGCTAGCCATCACCATCCGAGGAAAAAGACTCGCACTGTCCACCTTATCCAATCCTTTGATCATCTTGTATTCTCTATTAGTCACCTCTTAACCTTCTTCTCGCTAATGAAAACAGCCTCAAGTCCCTCAGCCTTTCCTCATAAAACCTTCCCTCCATACTAGGCAATATCCTCAGAAATCTCCTCTGATCTCTTTCCAAAGCTTCCACATCCTTCCTATAATGGACTGACGAGACCTGTATGCACTACTCCAAGTGTGGCCACACCAGAGTTTTGTACAGTTGCAACCTGACCTCTTGTTCTGAAACATAATCCCTCTCCCAATTAAAGCTAACACACTGTAAGCTTTCATAAAAAATCTATCAACCTGAGTGGCAACTTTCAGTGAACAATGCACATGGACACCGAGATCTCTCTGCTCATCCACATTACCAAGAATCTTACCATTAGCCCAGTACTCTGTATTCCTATTACTCCTTCCAAAGTGAATCACCTCACACTTTTCCTCATCAAACTCCATTTGCCACATGTCAGCCCACCTCTGCAGCTTATCTATGTCCCTCTGTAATCGACAACATCCTTCAGCACTGTATACAACTCCTCTGACTTTAGTGCCATCTGCAAATATACTTACCCATCCTTCTGTGCCCTCATCCGATTCATTTATAAAAATGACAAACAGATCCTTGCAGTACACCTCTACTAACTGAACACCAGGATGAACATTTCCCATCAATCACCACCCTCTCTCTTCTTTCAGCTAGTCAATTTCCGATCCAAACTGTTAAATCACCCTCAATCCCATGCCTCTGTATATTTTGCAATAGCCAACCATGGGGAACTTTATCAAACACTTTACTGAAATCCATATATACCACGTCAACCACTTTATCCTCATCCACCTGTTTGGTCTCAAAGAACTCACTAAGGTTTGTGAGGCGTGACCTACACTTCACAAAAACAGTGTTGTCTGTCCCTAATCAACTTATTTCTTTCTGGATGATTATAAACCCTATCTCTTATAATCGTTTCCAACAGTTCACTCACAACCGAAGTCAGGCTCACTGGTCTATAATTACCAGGTTATCTCGACTCCCCTCTTGAACAAGGGGACAACAGTTGCTATCCTCCAGTCTTCTGGCACTATTCCTGTAGACAATGATGACATAAAGATCAAAACCAAGGGATCTGCAATCTGCTCCCTGATTTCCAGAGAGTCCTTGGATAAATCTATTTATTTATCTATTTCCACACTTTCCAGAATTGCTAACACCTTCTCCTAATGATTTACCAGTTTGGATCAGACATTGGCTTACTGGAAGAAGACAGAGGATGGTGGTTGAAGGGAAATGTTCATCCTAGACTTCAGTTACTAGTGGTGTACCACAATGATCAGTTTTGGGGGGACTGCTGTTTGTCATTTTTATCAATGTCCTGGATGAGGGCATATAAGGATGGGTTAGTAAATTTGCAGGTGACACTAAAGTCAGTGGAGCTGTGGACAGTGCAGAAGGGTGTTGCAGATTACAGAGGGACACAGATAAGCTGCAGAACTGGGCTGAGAGGTGGGAAATGGAGTTTAATGTGGAAAAGTCTCTTCTGATAGTCTACACCTCAGTATTCTCCTCGACAACAATGTGTTTTTCCTGTGTGAATGCTTAGATTAGATTAGATTACCTACAGTATGGAAACAGGTCATTTGGCCCAACATGTCCACAGTGACATTCCGAAGAGTAGCCCACCCATACCCATTTCCCGACCCTATATTTACTGCTGACTAATGCACCGAACACAATGGGCAATTTAGCATGACCAATTCACCTGACCTCTCAATCCTAGGATTGTGAGAGGAAACTGGAGCACCCAGAGAAAACCCACACAGACATGGGGAGAACATAGAAACTCCACACAGACAGTCACCCGAGGTGGGAATTGAACCCAGGTCCCTGGCGCTGTGAGGCAGCAGGGCTAACCACTGAGCCACTGTGCCACCCAGACAAAGCATATTCATTTAATACCGCTCCCATCTCTTCAGACTCCACACACAACTTCCCACTACTGTCGTTGACTTGCCCTAATCTTTCTCTAGTCATCTTTTTATTCCTGATACACCGAAAGGAAGCTTTAGGGATTTCCTTCATACAACCTGCCGAAGAATTCTCATGTCTCCTCCTGACTCTTCTTAGCTCTCTCTTTAGGTACTTCCTGGCTAACGTCTAACAATCAAGTGCCCTATCTGAGTCTCCCGTCTCAGCTTTCCAGAAGTCTCATTCTTCCTCTTGACAAGAACTTCAACTTCTTTCGTAAATCATGGTTCCTTCACTCAACCACGTCCTCCCTGCCTGACTGGTACATACTTATCAAGGACACGCAGGAGCTGTTCCTTGAACAGGCTCCACATTTCAATTGTGACCATCCCCTGTAGTTTCGTTCCCCATCTTATGCTTCGTAAATCTTGCCTCATTGCATCATAATTGCCTTTCCCCCAGCTATAACTCTTGCCCTGCAGTATGTACCTGCACGTTGCCATCACAAAAGTAAACTTAAGCGAATTGTGGTCACAATCACTAAATCTAACAGCTGGCCCAGTTTATTGCCCAGTACCAAATCCAATGTGGCCTCGCCTCTTGTATCTTTCTCTGTACATCTCCTACCGCTTCCCATCACACTTTGATTATCATTCACCTCTTCACTCCCCTGCATTCTCTGCTCTCTCTTTTTTTTAATTGATTGGTTGACTGGAAAACTAATAAAATATGGACAATTATGAATGCTCAGATAGGATAGGCAAGAAGGTCCTTTCTTCATTCATACTGTGGTCAGTAAACAGGGAATATCGATTTAAGGTCGGAGATAGAGGGTGAGAGGTGACTTGAACAGATTCTTCCTCAGGTCGAGGTTAATACGACTCTGGAACACACTGCCTGAAAGGGCGGTTGAGTTATAAACACTGGTAACATTTGTACTTCGATGTTCATTTGCATTTCTGTTTGCCTCTTCAGTAGCCTGCACCTCTGCTCTGTCATTTCTATTTTTCCGAATCCCTGCAGTGTGAAAACTGGAGATTTGACCCAACAAATCCACATTGACCCTCTGAACAGCATCCCTTTTTGATTTTCAAAATTCCCTCCAACTGAATCCCACCTCCCACCGCGATCTCCACCCCACTAATTACATTAAATCCCTCAATAAGTTGGTTAAGAAGGCTTTTAGATGGAGAGCTGCAAAATGAGAGAAGTAGAGTGAGATCATTGTTGACTGATACAGACATGATCACCCAAAATGGCCTCCTTCTACGCTGAAAATGTCTAAGATTCATGAATCTACAAGGAAAACATGAAGGAATAAATCATCACGCTCGGAATAGTCAATTGTCACTGCTTTCATTTTTGATAAAACAAATGATTTCTCCCTGATGTAGAAACCACAGTGAAGGAAAAGGCACATTGTGCTGAGCAGGAACAGTTTGGGAACTAAATACCAGACAGTAAACAGACCATCAAGGAGGAGGCAATTCCATGATGAACAAAGTGGATTTGAAAGGTCAGTATTAGAAAGTACTTACTGTGACCCCGTACTGAGACTGACAGCAGGACTGCAGAAAGACAAACATAGAGAGACCTCATCGTTAATACTTCACCATTTCATCCTTCTCACTCGCTTACTCTTGTCGTTTTACAGAGAAATACAGAAGTTACTTGACTTCCTGCCAAATAAATGTGAGACAATCATACACGATACGAACAACAAACGGGAAGTCTGTGTACGGTCAGTAGGAGCTGAGAGAATGATAAAGCTATTATAAAACTGAGGCACCAACCACAGCAACCGTTGAGAAAGGGAGATGTTCCATCAGCTTCCAACACAAATCTCTAAATCAACAGCTTCAGCATCAATCACTCTGAGAGCTGGGGCAGGACAGTGTTAGAGACAGAGTAAAGGACTTTCAACACCATCTCCATCAAACACTCCCAGGACAGCCACATCTCGGGGTTGGATCCAGAGTAAAACCCCTTCTACTTTTTAACATTGAAATTAACCAGAAGGAAAGCACCTTGACGTTGTCCCCCCGAATGGGTACAAAGATTCAGGAGGCAGACAGGATTCAGGCACATGGCCAACGTTTATTCAAGTAAAAACCAGTTAGTGCAGGGAGACAACCAAAGGGCCCTTTCTCATACACCCGCTCTCTCTCAGACACATACACATACACTCCCCACGCTCACACCCAAACACAAACCCTCTCACAGGCTTATACACCGTCACATTCACACACACACACTACCCAGTACGCACACATGCAAACACACACTCTCAAGCACTCACATTCACATCCATACATACACACTCAAGTGCAAACACTCACACTCTCTCCTCCCTCACTCACACACATACACACTCTCTCTCTCTGTCTGTCCCTCACATGCTCACTCACATTTATATTGGGTGAATGTGAATTTGCAAAAGTGCAGGGACATTCCATTTTGTCAAAAAGTCCACAACCTGCAGGCAGTCAATGCAGGCAGCCAATCCATGTAACATTTTATAAATTCCTACTTTGGAAATAGAACCAGTCTGACTCAAGATTGGAATACAGACAGACTCTAACCTCACACCTTTAACGCATTGACTGAACTAAGAGGTCACGTTTTATTGTAAAACTGTAAGTTATCTCAAGAATATGATTTTTTTTTAGCAGTACAGCACAGAACAGGCCCTTCAGCCCACAATGTTGTGCCAATCATTGATCCTCATGTAAGGTAAACCTAATGTTTAAACCCTCAAATTTCTGTGACCATATGCATGTCCAGCAGTCTCTTGAATATCCCCAATGACCTCGATTCCACAACTGCTGCTGGCAACACATTCCATGTTCTCACAGCTCTCTGCATAAAGAACCCGCCTCTGACATCCCCTCTATACTTTCTGCCAAACAGATTAAAACAATGGCCCCTCATGTTAACAATTTTTGCTCTGGGAAAAAGTCTCTGGCTATCAACTCTATCTATGCCTCTCATTATCTTGTACACCTCAATTAGGTCCCCTCTCTTCCTTCTTTTTTTCCAATGAACAGAAAGATTGCCATTAGAAACAGTTTCTCATGACTTGCTTTCGAAAGACTGTTCTTGAATTGGCACGGTCCAACCAAATCTCCCCTGAATCTTCTCTGCTGTAAAGACAACACCAGTTCCTCCAAAGAACTGAAGTCTCTCTTCCCTGGAACCATTTGATTCATCTGCTTTGCACAAAAACATCTTCCTTCAAGGATAGTGCTCAGAATTGGTCATGTGTCTTCAGCTGGGTTCGAACTGATGTTTTGGAAATGTCCATCCTTGCTTTTCTACTCTATGTGCTATTCAATAAAAACAAACATTTCTTTTGCCTATTTTAATCCATTTCAATGAAACCTCCAAGCTTCTAAGACTTCTCAATGTGCATTTCTGCTAACTTTCTGTTCCTGTAACCATTGTAAAATTACACCATTTATCACACCTCTCTTTGTTCTTCCTGTCATGATGTGTCACTTCACTATTCCCAGTGTTAACTTTCATTTGGCTGGCCATTTCACCAGCCTATAGGGCCCAGAGCCTGTGAGCACTTTCCTCACTCTTCACTGTGTTTTTGAATTTTGTGTCATCTGCAAACATTGGAGTTTGTCCTGTATCCCTGAGTGCAGATCATTCACAAAGATCAAGAAGAGAATAATATCACCAGCTCTGCACACTTCCCTCCAGTCTGAAATAAAACCACAGACCATAGCGCTCTGCTTCCTGGCCCAAAGCCAATTTCCAAACCACACAAACAGCAACTTTGAATGTCATCTGCTTCAATTTAAAGAAGATATGTACATTGTACTTCACAGCAGGAGCAAGCTCTATGGCCCATCGAGTTGAATCCACAATCCATTAAGACCATAACTGATTTGGTTCTGGTTCTGGATTAGTGGTGCTGGAAGAGCACAGCAATTCAGGCAGCATCCAAGCAGCTTCAAGGAAGGGGACGGAGTCATTTGTTGACACAAACAGTGAAAGAGTTTCATCCTTTATGTTTTGAATCCACCCAGGATCACAGCTCTCTCCATGATGTCCATCACTCTTCAAACAGCTGCTCTCATCACATCCTGAGACCCACACTCAGTGCTATGTGCCATCATATACACACTCTTGACCTCTCTCTCCATCAGCAAACCTTCACACTGTCTCAAAGCTGTCCTCAGCCCCAGGTTCGACTTCATTCTCTGGCTCGTTCAACAGATAACATGAAACTTTTTCTCTTCCTTTCAGGCATTAACACAAGCTGCAACAACTCAGAGTTACCCCCACCCCTCTGGAACCTTCCTCCACCCACTGTCCCACTTGTCTCTCTCCATTCTCCCACCTCCACCTCTTGTTGGACATTCACTATCCCTTCTCCGATGCTGAATGTTCTGAACTCAGCAAAGGTCTCAGTTTTAATCACTTTGCACTCCCACCTCACCAAAGTTCAGACACGACATGATGTTGATCTCTTCTTCCGTTGCCTTTGCCTCTGTGCCCATTTCTTTGGACAGGAGTCCTCTGTCCTCAGCCTGAGGTACAAATCTTCCAAACTCACTAACCCCTTACAGAAGATGAAGCACTCTATTTTTATATTGTTAAAAACCATACAACACCAGGTTATAGTCCAACAGGTTTAATTGGAAGCACACTAGATTTCGGAGGGACGCTGCTTCATCAGGTGATTAGGAGCATCGCTCCGAAAGCTAGTGTGCTTCTTATTAAACCTGTTGGACTATAACCTGGTGTTGTGTGATTTTTAACTTTGTACACCCCAGTCCAACACCGGCATCTCCACATCATTATTTTTATATTGGTAGGCAACTAATTCATTACTGCAAGGTGTCACAGACAATGTGATAATGTTGCCATAATCTGGTGAAAGGATTGAACAGGAGAGTTGGATTCGCCTGTATTGATCACAGAGTACAGACATTGGGCAGGGCAGACACACTAAACACAGGGAAAAGTAGAGAATTATTCAAATAAGAAGGACTGCAGAATTCTGAGGAGTGGTGGGAGATAGATCACAAAAGGTTAGTCAACAGATGCACCATTGTAATCAGAGTCAAGAGTCTGGTGCTGGAAAAGCACAGCAGGTCAGGCAGCATCCGAGGAGCAGGAGAATCAAGTCCTGCAGTCCTTACTTGCACCATGTCATCAGGGAGGTTCACAGCATTCTATCCTAGAATAAAGGAGGAATTGGATATAAGGGTATCAATGTTTTGTTTCAGTTATACAGAGTATTTCTGTGACCATATCTCAAATGCTGTACATAATGAAGGATATTGGTGCTGGCTCAAAGCAGGTTTCTGAGATTGAGAAGCAGGTTGTCTCATGAGGAGAGGGAGGACGGGCTGGGTTTGTTTCCCCTGGAGTTTAGAATAATGAGGGACTGTGAGACTGTAAACTTCAAACTTTAATAACTGTTCAGGGGTTGAAAGAATAAACCATGACTTTCTCTGGAATAAACTGGTCCTGAGATGAAAGAGACAAGGAGGAACTGTTATCAAGGCGTTAAAAGCAACATGATAATTATCCATCCCCAGGAAGAAAGAGTCAAAGCAACATCAACATGTTGTTCCTGGAGACAGGAGATAGTGAACACCAAATGTATCAAGGAACAAGGAAGCTACTCCTGATAAGAAGGCAAGTTACAGACTTGATCACTCATGGATGTTGTGGATGAAAGGATCTAATGGATACTCAACAATGTCACATCAGAAACTCCACATGAAGTAAAATCCTGTAAGAATTCATCTTCAGAATTTTTCAGTAGCAGAACTCCAGAGAACAATTCAGCAAAAGGATTGGACCTTGGATATCCAGAGACAGACGCTATTGGTTAGAATCGTAGACTAAATTTCACCAAAAATCAGGGACTAGCGAAGTTGAAGCGTGAGGCTTAACTTGCTTTTTAAGGGTCTTATTTTATTGCTATATGCAATAAACTTTGAGAATATGGTTCAATATTTCATTGTCTCAAAGATTTCTTAATATGTATCCAAATTAAACGAAGCTTGTGGTAATTTACACACAACAGGGATCACTTGATTGAAATGTATAATATCGTAAATGTTTTTTAGAGTTATAGAGATGTACAACATGGCCATAGACCCTTCAGTCCAACACTTCCATACCAGCCAGATATCCTAAATTAATCTGGTCCCATCTGCCAGCATTTGATCCATATCCTGCTAAACCCTTCCTGTTCATATACCCATCTAGATGCCTTTCAAATATTGCAATTGTACCAGCCTCCATCACTTCCTCTGGCAGCTCATCACATACACGCAATCCCCTTTGTGGGAAAAGGTCACCCCTTTTAAATCTTTCCCCTCTCATTTTAACATTATGCCCTCTAGTTTTGAACTCCACTATGCTCCACTATCCCTTCATGATTTTAACTTCTCTCAGGTCACCCCTCAGCTTTGAACAGTCCAGGGAAAACAGCCCCGGCCTCCTCAGTCTCTTCCGAAACCTCAAACCCTCCATCCCTGACAACAACCTTGTAAATCTTTTCTGAACCCTTTCAAGCTTCCCTCCATCCTTCCTATTGCAGGGAGAGCAGAACTGAATGCAGCATGATAAAATTGGCCAAATCAATGCACTATATAGCCACAGTATGACACCCCAACTCCTATACTGAATGCACTGCCCAATAATAGAAAACATACCAAATACCTTCATCACTAACCAGCTCTACTTGCAACTCCATCATTCGGGAACTGTGAGTCTGCACTCTAAAGTCTCTTTGCTTGGCAACACTCCCCAGAACCTAACCATTAAGTGAGTATGTCCTACCCTGATTTGCCTTTCCAAAATGTAACACCTCACATTTGTTTCGATTAAACTCCATCTGCCGTTCCTCGGCCCATCATTCCACTGATCAAGTTCCCATTATACTCTGAGATAACCTTCTTCACTGTCCACTCCACCACCAATGTTGGTGTCCAGTTTTCTCAGACAGTTGTGTGATGCTGGAATTCTTTGCCTCAGGAAGCCGTGGAGGTAGGGTCATGGAATATTTTTAAAGGTAGTGATGAACAGATTCTTGTGAATCCAGGGAATCGAGGTTAAAATGTGGAATATGAAGCACAAACAAATCAGCCAAGATCTTCCTGAATGTTGGAGCAGGCTTGAGGGGCTGAATGGTCTACCTCTGCCCCAATTTCTTCTGGTCATGTGTTTCATTCTGGGTAGGAGCACACAGACTGTCCAAAACATTCATGAGAGATGTGATTGGAGCAGGAAGGATATTGGACGATAGGAGAGAGTTGAGGTGAGGCAGGAGCAAATATTAGAGGGTGTAGGGAGTGAGAAGACGGTGAGAACAGATTAGGTAGTTTTCATATCCTTGCAAGGCACATGGGTCACACAGGCAAGCCCAGCGTTTGTTGCCCATCCCTGAACACCCTTGAAGTGAGATGCTTGCTTGGCCATTTCAGAGGGCAGCAGGTCAGAGTCAGACACATTGCATTCAATCGGTCCTAAAAGGACAACTGAGGTTTGAAATGGGGATCTGAAGTCACCTGTCGGGAGATTGGGTGAAGATGGCAGATTTGCTTCCCTGAAGGACATTAGTGAAACAGTTTCTATCTTGAAACAACAATTGATGTTAATTCAGATGGTCACCATCACAGAGATGAGTTTACAATTCCAGATTAAATAATTAAATGTAAATTTTACAAGTTGCCATGGTGAAAATTGAACACCTCTCCCCAAAGCATGAACCCGACCCTCATGTTCCCCACTGCAGCCCAGCTACTGGGAGTCATTTGAAACGTGTGACACCCAACTGGACTGTTTTCCTTGACCCATACCGAAGCAGCAGACAGACTGGCCGTGAACAGCTCAAGGCAGCAAGGACCGGGCCGAGCCAGTTACTCAGCCAGATGATTCAGGGAATCGGAAATGGTTATTGTCCAAGAATCCATCCAGGGTCAGTGACGGAGGAGAAGATTTCCATCTCCATCACTCAGATAATAATTTAAAGGTGGATTTCCATCTCCATCGCTCAGATAATAATTTAAAGGTGGATTTCCATCTCCATCGCTCAGATAATAATTTAAAGAGCCTGGTCAGCTCCCTTCATTGAAACCCATTGGTTGTGGGATCGCTTAGCTCCGCCTACCATTTGCTGCTTGTACTGTTTGGTCCACAAGTACACCTGTATGGTCACTTCTCCAGACTAACACCTCAGTTTTAGGTGTGGCTGTTGCTGCTTGTGACATGCCCTCCTGCACTCTCCAGTTAAACTGGAGTAATCCCCTGGCTTACAGACACAGACACACACACACACACAAACACACACCCACACACACACAGACACACCAACATACACACAAAACACCAACAGACACACGCACCCCTCCCCCCACACACACACAAACACGCACATACATTTACACGCACACAAAGACACACACAGACACACACACACACACACACACACACAAACTGAGCTCTGGTCTTTGGGGAGGGGGAAACCACATAAAACAGTTTCAATGGTCCTCTGTTCACAAGACCTGCTGAGATGATTCTTGTGCTGATCAGAATGCTGATCCTTGCTCTTCCTTCTCCAGGTCGGTGATAACGGTAATAATGTTTTTTGAAAGTCTGTAATAAACAGAAATCAGAGCAGCTCAGAATTATAATTTCAGTTTGAGGGGAATTAACTCAAAGGGGAACATTTACCTCAACAATTGTACTTTATTCATTGATAGAATGAGTGTATCACTGGCCAGGTCAACATTTATTGCCCATCCATAGTTGCCCAGAGAGCAACCAAACCATACCGTGGTGGGTCTGGAGTTACATGTCGGCAGAAGTGGGTACTGCTGATGTTGGAGATTAGAGTCAAGATTAGAGTGGTGCTGGAAAATCACAGCAGGTCAGGCAGCATCTGAAAAGCAGGAAAAAGCCTTTCACCAGGAATACATCAGGAGTCACATGGAGGGTGATCCCTGTAAGGATGACATTTACTGTCCATAAGGACATTACTAACCCAGATGGGTATTTCCTGACAAGTGGTAATGAGTTTGTAGTCACTATTAGACTCTTAATTCCAGATTGTTTTGTATATAAATTCCACAATCCCCTGTGGTGTGATTCAAATCTAGTTCCCCAGAACATTTCCTGGTTCTCTGGATTAACCATCCAACCAATTTACCATGATGCCCTCACATCCTCTTTTCCTTCATTCTCTTCCTGACCAGGATAAACATTCTGGGAGAGACAAACTATTGACCAACGGTCAAGTACCATCTAATAGGATAGGGGAGAGTCTGTTTGCCTTCTGATTGGTGCAGAAAACCAACACCCTGATGAAGATGGGCAGGCTGGCAGACCAATGCTCGAGCACTGGGATGAGGAGCTGGGGCTTGGAAGTCATGGGATCAAACCCCAATGATCTGACTGAACAGCATTAGAGATGCCAGGTACAAGGAACTATATCACACAGCCCCAACTGGTTCTATCCAGTACATGGAGAATTGGATTCTGGAGCCTGGGAGCAGATAGAGTGTCAGGGAGAAAGGGAGAGGAAATTAGAACTGGTGTTGAAAGGAAAGACTGATTCACTCACGTCTGAATAAGCAACTCAGAGAGTCTTGCTGCTTGAACTGAAGGAGAATTGTCTGTTATTGAGGAGGATTACTTTTAACATTCAGATTCATCACAAAATGGAACAAGATATAAAATGTGCTGAAGAACAATTATCGTCACTTACCGTTTTCTGCTCCTATGCCTTCCCTTTCCAGCCTGTTCAGTGTGAGGAGAAATGAAGGGAAGGGAAACATTTACCCCAACATCCTTCCCTTCAGTGTGAGGGTAATTCCTGTGAGGGGAGCATTTACCCCAATGTCCTTCCCTTTCACTTTGAGGATAATTATAGAAAAGAGGAAAATTAAAAGGCAATGATCTGGGACAAAATTAATTGGCACTTAGTGTCACAGAGTCATACAGCACAGAAACAGGCCCTTTGGCCCTAACATGTCCATCCCAGCAAGGTTTCCTAAACTGAACCAGCCCCATTTTCCTGTGTTTGACCCATATCTCTCTCACCCTTTCCAAACCATGTCCCTGTCCAAAATGTCTTTTAAATGCCCTTTCCTCTGGTAAGTTGTTTCATACACTCACCATACTCTGTGTGAAAACGTTGCCCCCTCAGGTCCCTTTTTTTATTCTTTCCCCTCTCATCTTTACCTCTGCTCTCGAGTTTTAGGCTCCCCCTTTCTAGGGAGAAGATATTGGTTATTCACCCTCGGCATGTCCCTCAAGATTTTATAAACCTCTGTCGAATGTTATGGCCCAGACCCGACCCCCCTCAAAATATTTCTAGAAGGTACCCTAGATCCGAACTGTTTCTTATTTTAAAGGTAGATGAGAAGTGGGTGTTCCAGATGTGATGTGACACAATGGAAAGCAAAACACAATTTATTTAATCACTACAGTTAAAATATGAACAAAACAAAGAGGAATTCAGAATAACTTAACGAGTGGAAAACTTAATTGAACAATAGATACAGTACCTATGCTAATTAACTGTTCCAATATCATAACATCCGATAAACATAGCCCTTGCCAAAATGGTAAATTCAGACACAGATGTTTACATGTCATTCAACATCAAAAGAGATTTCAGAGAAAGTCACGGTTAAAATCATTTACTGAAGCTTACAACACTTCAGGGACACAAACAGCTTTTACTGCTACAGCTAAAAAAAACTAGAAACCCTGCTCTGGCAGAACTGGCCCCTCCCCTTCCATTGTTACAAATACTTTAAAAATAATTCAGGGCCTCGACATTATTGACTGAGGCTGGTAACAACAGGGACTTCAGCATCTCTGCCTTTACAACCTCTCTTCATAAAAACCCAGGGCAAAATCCCCTTTTTAAAGTGACAGAGTTGTCACACTCTCCGCCCTCTATAAATATCAACCATCAATCTACAGAAACAGCTTCATTTTAAAACCTTTAGTCTTTCTCTATTAGGACGCTACAATACATAGACATTACATTAACTCTCAGACTGCAAACATTCACGACTACATTCTATTTCAGTTCATTTACTCCGGCCGCTGAACAACTCCGTCTTTCATCATCCGAGTCACAACAATGCGTCAGCAATTATGTTTTCTCATCCTGCCATGTGTATAATTTTCAAACTGAATGGCTGCAATAATAAGCTCCATCTTAAGTGTCAGGAATTTCTGTCCTTAAATTTCTCCAAACGCTTTAATGAGTTGTGATCAGTATATACAATGGTCTCAGACACGTTACTGGAAATATAAATGTTGAAACGTTGTAATGCCAATACCAAGCTCAAGGTCTCCTTTTCAATCATGGAATATTTCTGTTGATGAATATTCAACTTTCTGGAAAAGTACCTGATGGATCTTTCTATCTTCTCATCATCTACTTGTAAGAGTACAGCACCAACACCACTGCAACGAGCAACTGGAACCAGCAGGCAGAAGCAGCAGGAATGAACCCAAATACATTCCAATCGACACAGTACAGCAGCACTTCACAGGAGGCTCCATAGCACTGAGGATGTCACTGAGAAAGTAGATGAAACATCTGCAAACCAACTTCCCAGCTCAGCAAACACACCCACAATAACTGTAACCAGCACCCGAGCTACAAACCTTCACACAAACCTTGAACCCACATCATTTGCATTGATAGACACCTTGAATGGCTTTGCATAATTGGGTGTGGCTCCCACTGGAGCTGTGATGAACACAGCTTTCAGGCTGTTAAATACCTTCTGACAGTCTGCTGTTCACTGAAGTATTCTGCACTTTTTCAATAAATCATTCAGTGGAATGACCACACTGCTAAATTTAAGGACAAACTTCTGATAAAACACGTTCAGTTCCAGGAACTGCTGACTTCAATGATGGTATTGGAAAGGCCCCAATAACCTCTGTTTTCTTATTCCATGGGGCCAACTGTCCATGTCCGATGACATGGCCCAGGAACTTGACTTGAGCTTTTTTGAATTCACTCTTAGGCAGGTTATTTACAGGGTCTGTCTCCAAAGGTCAATCAAATAATTCCAATAAAAACTGCAAATGTTCCTTCCATATGTAATTAAATACCACAAGGTCATCAATGTAGACCGCAAAATGGGGTAATCCCAGAAATGACTTACTGGTTAGTCTTTGAAATGTGGCAGGAGCATTTTTCATCACAATTGCCATGCCTTTAAATTGGTATTGTCCAATTGGTCGGGGAAAGTTAGGACTGCAGATGCTGGAAATCAGTGTCAAAAAGTGTGGGACTGGAAAAGCACAGCCATCAGACAGCATCGAAGGAGCAGGAGAGTCGGAGTTTCGAGCAGAAGCTCTTCATCAGGAATGTTGGGGAGGCCCAAGGGGGCTGTGAGATACATGACTGGGGGACGAGGGGGAAGGGAGCTGGGAAAGTGTTGGGTAGATGAAGGTTGGGAGGGGTGATGGTGATAGTTGGAGAGGAGTGTGGGAAGGGCAATGGACAGGTACGACATTTGAAGAGGACCATGTCAAGTTGGAAGGTTGGATCTCGGATAAAGTGAGGGGAGGGTAGATGAGGAAACTGGTGAAATCAACTTTGATCCTGTGTGTTGGAGGGTCCCAAGGAAGAAAATGAGGCATTCTTCCTCCAAGGGTCGGATGCCTAGAATCTGGCAGTGGAGGAGGCTGAGGATTTGCATATCCTTGGTTGAGCAGGAGGGGGAGTTGAAGTGTTTGACCACAGGTCGGTGGGATTGTTTAATGAGTGTATCCCAGAGATGTTCCACAAGTTGTCGTCCTATCCCTCCAATGTAGAGGAGACCACATTGATGGCATTGGACATAGTAGATGATGTATGTGGATGTGCAGGAAAATTTCTGCCGGATATGGAAGGATCCTTTGGAATCTTGGATGGAGATGACGGAGGAGGTGTGGGCATGGGTATTACACTTCCTGTGGTGGCGGGGGAAGGTGCCGGTGTGGAAGGTTGGTTGGTGAAGGTGGGGGGGAATTAACTGAACAAGGGAGTCGTGGATAGATTGGCCTCTACAAAACACCTACAGTAATGGGGAGGGAAATCTATCTCTGGTGGTGGAGTCTGTTTGTAGGTTGTGGAAATGGGGAATATGAAGCATTGTATTTGGAGGTTGGTGAGGTGGAGGGTGAGAATCAGGGGGGTTCTGTCCTTGTTGCAATTGGAGGGGTGGAGTTCAAGGGCAGAGATGTGGAGGGTAGAGGAGATGTGCTGGATGGCATCATTGACCATGTGGAAGGGGATATTGGGGTCCTTGAAGTAGGAGGCCATCTGGGATATTCCTCCTGAGAGCAGATGGGGTGGAGGTGGTGGAACTTGGAGTAAGGCATAGTGTCTTTGGGATCATGAAAGCCAAAACTGTCTTAATTCTTCCAGATAAAGTTACCTGCTCGTAAACTCTGAGTAAGTTCAACTGAGAATTAAATTGATGGCCCACCTTCTCAAAACAGTCTTCCAAACATAGAGTACAGGATCAATCAGACTTTGTGACTACATTTACTTTGCAGTAGTACACACACATACTCGTTGGGTACCATCTGATTTTGTCATCATTACTTTGGGTAAGCTCCAGTCACTGCAACCCACTTCAATGATGTTGTCTTTTAACATGCATTCAATCTCTTTTTGAACCTGTGCCACCTTCGAGTGTTCAGTCTGAAAGGATTTTGCTTAATTGGAACAGCATTTCCTATATCTACATCATTTATAATTAGATGAATACTTACCAGTTTATTCTCGAATATCTCTCCACGCGATAGTAATAACTCTTTCAGGTCATTTCAATTTTCCTCTGGAAGTTAACTCAATACTTTATCCCAATTTTTGAGATCTTCCTCATTGCCCAAATTAATTTGAGAGATGTCCAATTCAGAATCCTCTGAACTTGCTTCTTCACTCTGTGTTGTAATAGTAACACCTTCTCCTTTTGCTTTCATTGCACATTGAAATACCTTGTGCGCATAATCACCTGATACATTCTGTGAAATTTCTTTTCTATCTGGAACCCTTATCAAATAATTCACCTCACTCAATCTCCTTTTGATTTGTTAAGATCCACTAAACCTTGCTTTTAAAGATTCACCTATCACTGGAATTACACTGACACTTTACCTCTTTTCGTAAAATTGCAATTTTTTTGGTTTTCTTGTCTCCTTCCTGTTCCATCATATGCGGTGCTATTTTTAACTGCTGTTGAGCCGACTCTCTTGCTTTATTTAATTGTTTACTAAACATTTGACACATAGATACAGTCTGCAGTTTGGTGAGAATTGGTCAACATGGTCTCTGATAAGGCATGACAAGAGATGGCAAAGAAAACTGAAGATGGATATGGGTTCAAGATTGAGACATGGAGCAACATGTGAGGGCCTTTGGACCAGCGGGCTGGAGGATGTGAGGGATGGCACACAGGCACAGCTTCAGAAACAAATTCTGATCAAACAGACTCACTCCCAAATATGGTTAACATCGAAGACCATAAGACACAGGAACTGAAGTGGGCCATTCATCCCATCAGGGTCTCGCAGGTACAGTGCTGCTGTGACGGAGGGGTTGGGAGGATATGAAATGGGAACCATTCACAAACAGGAAACTCCAAACAGACATGTGACTGTCCCTCCTTTTACCAGGATACAAATATCATTGTCCTTTCTCTGTGGAAGCAAATGTTTTTCTTTCTGTCTGAGGGAAAAGATGTCAGATGTTGGTGTGACTGTATGTGTTCCAAGATATTAACAATCCTGATTAGACCATCCTGGAGTATGTGGTCATTCTGTGTACCCCACCTGCAGAAGGGTGACCTGTACTGGGCTGAGTCGGAGTACATAGCAGGTTTATTGAAATGGTAGTTTGTCTCCATGCGTTAAAAGATCAGAACGGGTTAAAGAGAGAAAAAGAGCTTCAATGTGGCACAGAAAAAGACCATTCAGCCCATCAAGCCCAAGCTGACTATCTGCCACATAATCCCGTGTGTCCCATTCACTGCTCTATCCCCAAAACCCTGCAAATTTATTTCCCTCAGTTTCTGGTCTCATTTTTTTCATCAATAATTGATCATCTTCACTTGCACCAACCGAATAGGCAACATGATCTGTACATTTCCAGTTAATGCATCAACAGAACCACTTACCCATTTACATTTTCTCAAACCTTTAAACCTGATCCGAATTCTTGTGCCATCACCTATTGGACAGAGTTCCTTTTTTTTTGTCTGCCTTATCTCGATCTGTTATAATCTTGTCCAGCTCTATCAAAATGATTCTCAACCTGTATTCTTCAAGGAAAATAGCCATTTCTCCAAAACAATCCTCTGACTGTATTTTCTGTGTCTATGAGCCATTCTGGTACAAGTGTGCTCCACCTCTCAAGAGCTCTCCCATCCTTCCTGACCCGAACTCTGGGGACTAGAATTGGATGTAACACTTGACTGTCTCATAACCAGAGCTGAATCAAAGGTTCGCATCTTCTCCATGAGATTGTTCTCAGTAACAATAATAATAAAGCCCAAGATCCCATATATGGTGCTTTCTGATTATGTCCTGTCACCTTTAAAGATAGGTGCACATTAACCTCCTGCTCCCTCTGTCCTTCCATACTCTCGACATCTGTGTCATTCAAATATACATTCCCTCTCTGCATTGCTTCTCTCAAAATGCATCAACTCACTGTGTTCGAAAGAAGAGACATATTCAATTCAAAATGCTAACTCTGGCTGGACAATTTCCTTTCCACTCAGGTTTCCTGGGTTATTTATAAGAAATAAAACTCCATGGGCTCACCACTTCCTGGGTGAAGAAATCCCCATAGGCATCTGTAGAGTGAATGCAGAGTTAATGGTGTGTGTCTAATCCAGTTATGTCTTCTGAAGAACGGTCACTGGACTCCAAACATTAAGTCTGCTTTCTCTCCACTGATGCTGCCAGACCTGTTGAGTTTCACCAGCAGTTTCTGTTTTTGTTTCTGATTTCCAGAATCCACAGTTCTTTGTCATTTTTTTGATTCTCTGTGGTGAGTATTTGTCTTTCAGATTGGGGGGAAGTGAGCTGTCTTGTTGAAACAATTCCCTTTTTGAACAATTTATATGACCTGGGCTGAGGTATACAGGACAGAAAATTAATACTTGCAGAGACACAATGAAAAGAAAACATTCAATAATCCTCAAAATTACAGAATTATTCCGAATGAGACATGACAAAACAGATCTTGGTCACCAAGTGTATAATTTTAACAAAAATGAACAATTCATTATGAAGAACAGAACTTAGCAAAGCACAGATAAACTATAAGACAATTTAACTGATATATATTTTTGCTATGAAGTTGAAGGTGTGTACTGTACCTTTAAGAGAGAGAGAATGCTGTTCTCGACAGAGAGCTTACAAGCACCTGTGTATATAACTAGAAGGCAGTCCCAGAGTGTACTGGAAAATTGAAAATATGTAACATTTGGCTGTGAAATGGATACCTAAGTTTTGGTTGCTGTTTTGACAACAAAGTTCCAAGTTAACCCATTAGTTTAAATTATGCCTCAGCGTACTAAAACCCAGTCATGTTTGAATTTATTGTTTTGCCAACATTGAGCCAGTGAGACAATCTGATATTAGGGTATAAAAATGAAGGCATTTTGAAAATTGGAGGGAGAGCAACTACTACCGAGACAGATCTATGAAACTAGGAAACACTCTCAATCAAAGGTAGCTTTCCATGTGAAACATACTCCCAATGAAAGAAAGAAGATGACCCAGGGAATTCAGCAGCTGGAAGGGTAAAGGCACAGAAGTCGACAGCGGCTGTGTGGTTTTGAAATTAAATTGATGTAATTTTAATAAATGTCTTATTGGAACAGTATATTGTTATGGAGTTGGAGGCAGGGAATAAGCAGTTGAGAGACGGGGGTCTTAGAGTTGTGAATAGTTGTTGTTTAATGTTCACTTTAGAGTTAAACAATAAATTGATGCTATTTTCTTTAAATAGTTAAATTTGGGAGTTCTCTGTCATATATATTTGAACAGATTAAGAGGCGAGGTGAGCTTTTCTGGGTGTTTGGTTTCATTAACAGAGTGGTTCACCACCGTGTCATAACATCGTGTCTAAGTCAAATCTTCTCTGGTCAAAAACATCCAATCAGACATCTCTCTCACAAATGCCTGCACACGCTCACACACACACACACACACACACACGCACACACACACCTGAGGGATAAATTAAGAAAGAAAATGCAAGAATTGTAATGTTCAGCTGTATGCCAGGCTTTCATGAAACCTTTGGATAATGGGTTGTATGACAGGCGCATAGGACTGTCCATCTGGCTTGAATTCCAAAGTCTCTGGTCAATGTCAGCAGCTTCTGCAGACCTCGAGACATTTTTATTCATATCTCACAGACTGGGATTCTTTTCTCAGAACAAGACAGTAACTGGAGAATCACGAGAGAAAGAGAGAGAGACAGAGAGAGAGAAAGTGTGAGAAAAACAGAGAGACAGAGAGAGAGCGAGAGAGAGGAAGACACAGAGACAGAGAGAGACAGAGACAGAGACAGAGACAGAGAGAGACAGAGAGAGAGGGAAAGAGAGAGAGAGAGAGAGACAGAGAGAGAGAAAAAAAACAAATTAGTCCCAATGGGAGGCTTAGAAAACAAATTGCTAACTCCCACCCTATCCTGCCGCCACACCCCACAAACCATCCCTGACTCACACCTTACCCCCACCCCCAATGCATCCACCCAATGTGTCCACTCAACCAGATTCCACCCCAGCCACCCCATACACCCCCAACCCAACCTGCAACCTGACCACCAAACGGCCCCTCCAACCCAGCCCCCAACCCATTCCCACCCCACCCACCCATCCCCCGACACGATACCCTAACTCCAAACCTATCCCCCAACCCACCACAACCTGTGCCACACTCCACCCACCCTGTCCCACACCCCCAACCCATCCCCCACCACCACAACCACTTCCCCACCCCATCCCCCACCACCAAAACACCCCACACACCCCAAACTGTGCCCCACTCCCCAACCTGTGCCCCATCACCACAACACCTCCCTCCACCCCTCCACCCCACACCCGGTCCCCCTGTCCAAAACCCAGTGAGGGTCAGTTCACTCTGGTTCTAACCTTTATTTTCAACATTCCCTGTGTATGGCAGGCCAGCAAACGGTCCTCCAATGATGAACCAATTCAACACACAGCCAGCTGCCAGTTCCGAGGCAGAGCAACATTTCAGTTCATCCACAGTGTCTTTCCAGCTGGAATTCACCTGCTGTTCGCTGCTTCAAGGATGCTGACACCTGTCCCTCCAGCTGATGTGGAAAGTCTGCCTCAGTGTTGATGGGACTTATCAAGGATCACAGGATAAAGGAATCATTTCAAAAATGACCAAAAGGCTTCCCTCAATAATCCAACATTGATGCAAATGCATGGGAGACCCTCATTCAAATGAAAGTGAGTTGAAGGAAACTCCGGTGTGAAGGGACACAATTGTTTGTGAACACCCATCAGCAGACGAAGCATGGAAAAGGAACCACAGAATGGACTTTTAATGATCTCCAGGCCAAGGACCAATCTCACCTGTGGAGAAACACCCGTCAAATATGTGGTTGGAGATGTGGCTCCAGGATCAGGCTCATCAGCCACACAAGGACCCACAGACCCCATGACCAGTGGCACGGAATTTCCTCAGTGGATGGTCACACTCATCAGTGAGTAATGACGATGACAATGAATTAACCTGCTTTGTCTTTCCAAGCCAGATTCCAATAACATTTGTTCCCTTTTTGTTTTCTCATCTTTTGTAAATGATGAACTGAGAGCACGGATCAGTCCTTGGAGCTACGATGTTGTATCCATTATGGAGACTTGGGGACCACAGGGGCAGGAATGGTTGTTGGACGTTCTGGGGTTTGAATGTTTCAAAAGGAGTAAAGAGGGAGGTAAAAGAGGTGGGGGGAGGGGGAGTGGCATTGCTAATCAGTGATAGTATCACATCTGCAGAAAGGGAGGTCATCCAGGAGGGTTTGCCTACAGAGTCAGTGTGGGTGGAATTCAGAAACAGGAAAGGAGCAGTTACTTCATTGGGAGTTTTCTATAGACCCCCCAATAGCAACAGAGACATGGAGGAGCAGATTGGGAGGCAGATTTTGTCAAGGTGCAGAAGTAACAGGGTTGTTGTCATGGGTGACTTTAACTTCCCTACTATTAATTGGAATCTCCTTACTGCAAATAGTTTGAATGGAGCAGGATTTGTCAGGTGTGTCCAGGAAGGATTCAGACTCAATATGTAGATAGGCCGATTAGAAGGGAGGCCATATTCCATTTGATTCTTGGCAATGAACCAGGTCAGGTGTTAGATCTCTCGGTGGGATAGCATTTCGGTGATAGTGATCACAACTGCCAGACTTTAACTGTAACCAGGGAGCAGATGGTAGGGAAAGTATTTAATTGGGGGAGGGGGAATTCCAATGCTATTAGGCAGGAACTGTGGAACACAATTTGGGAACAGATATACTCAGGGAAATGCAGGACCGAAATGTGGAGGTTGTTCAGGGAGCACTTGGTGATAGTGCTGGACAGGTTTGTCCCACTGAGGCAAGGAAGGGATGGTAGGGTGAATGAACCTTGGATGACAAGGGATGTAGGACATCTAGTCAAGAGGAAGAAGGAAGCTTACTTCAGGTAGAGGAAGTAAGGATCAGGCAGGGCTCTGAAGGGTTACAAGGTAGCCAGGAAGGAACTGAGAAATGGAGTGAGAAGAGATGGAAGGGAGCATGATAAAACCTTGGTGGGTAGGATTAAGGAAAACACCAAGGGGCATTCTACACTTATGTGAGGAACAAGAGGATGACCCGAGTGAGGATAGGGCTGCTCAGGGATAATGGAGGGAACTTGTCCTTGGAGTTGGAGGTAAGAGAGATCATTAATGAATGTTTTGCTTCAGTGTTCAATAGAAAGAGGATCCTTGTCGTTTGTGAGGACAGCGTGAAGCAGGCTGATATACTTGAACAGATTGATGTTAAGAAGGAGGATGTGCTGGAAATTTTAAAAAATGTGTGGATAGATAAATCCACTAGGCCAGAGAGGATATATCCAAGGTTACTATTGGAAGCGAGGGAGCAGACTGCTGTGCTTTTGGTGATAATCTTTGTGTCCTCACTGTCCACTGGATTTGTACCAAATGAATGGAGGGTGTGAAATGTTATTCCCTTGTTCAAGAAAGAAAATATGGATAATCCTGGGAATTACTGACCAGTCAGTATTACATGGTGAGACAGGACCAATGATTACTTGGAAAATCATAGCTCATAGCACAGTGGCTCAGTAGTTAGCACAGCTGCCTCACAGCATCAGGAACCTGAGTTCGATTCCCACCTCAGGTGACTGTCTGTGTGGAGTTTGCACAATCTCCCCGTGTCTGCGTGGGTTTCCTCCGGGTGCTCTGGTTTCCTCCCACATCCAAAGATGTGCAAGTTAGGTGAATTGGCCATGCTAAATTGACCATAATGTTAGGTGCATTAGTCAAGGGTAAATATAAGGTTGAGGAATGGGACTGGGTGGGTTACTCTTCAGAAGGTTGGGGACTTGTTGGGCCAAAGGTCCTGTTTCCATACTGTAGGTATGTAATCTAATCTTGATTTGAGAGGGGTGGGTCACGTTTCACAAGTCTTGTTGAATTCTTTGAGGGTGTAACAAAACACATTGATGAAGGTACAGCGGTGGATGTGGTGTACATGGATTTTGGAAGGTGCTTGATGAAGTTCCACATGATAGGATCATTCAGAAAGTAAGGAGGATTGGGATTCAGGGATACTTCGCTGTGTGGATATAGAATAGGATGGCCCAAAGAAGACAGAAGGTGCTAGTTGATGGAAAGTATTCAGCCTGGAGCTCGGTGACCAATGGTGTTCTGCAGGAATCTGTTCTGGGACTTTTGCTCTTTGTGATTTTTATGAATGACTTGGAAGAGGAAATGCAAGGGTGGGTTAGTAAGTTTGCTGCTGACATCAAGGTTAGTGGAGTTGCGGATGGTGTGGAGGGCTGTTGTAGGTTGCAATGGGACACTGAGTGGATGCAGAGCCCAGCTGAGAAGTGGCAGATGGAGTTCAACTTGTTAAAGCGTGAAGTGATTCATTTTAGAAGGTCAAATTTGAACACAGATTACAGGGTTAAAGGCAGGATTCTTGGCCGTATGGAGGAGCAGGGGCATCTTGGTGTCCACATCCATAGATGCGTAAAAGTTGGAACCCAAGTTGACAGAATCGTTAAGAAGGCAGATAAAGTGAGGACTGTGTATTGTTATGAAGCTATGGATATACTGTAACTTTAAGAGAGTTAAAAGCTCGTAATCACGGCACTAAGTGTTCTCAGTAAGATAGAACATAACATGTGGTCCAGCTATTGGGGTAGCTAGGGTAACTGATTGCCTGAAGACAAAAACAGATTTGAATTAGGCCAAGTTATACACCAAATAAAACAAACTGCAATCCAGTTTGAATCTTATACATTGACATTCTGAAAAGCCAATGATACAATCTGATGCTTTGATGTGAAAAGACCAGGGAAAATTGAACAGTTTAGAAGAGAACTGCCAAGCCAATGAATTCTGCAAACTGCCCAGAGAATAGCTTTCTTCAAAGTACCTTTCTTGATCTGTAACCTGTGGAGCAGAATCCCACTGTGTTGATGCTTCACATTCTCTCTGTTACAGTGTCTGAAATGGATGGTGATTGCTCAGTTCGAGTACAGCCAGTACCTGGAGCAGACGCTTGCTGGGCCTGATTCATCTTGGGAATACTGGATGACCCTGGATCATTCCTGAAAAACAAACAAGGAATATAAATATTCAGAGGAAGCTAATGGCATAATCCCAGTAACAAGGATTCTATCTTTTTGCTTATTCCCTCACAGGTCATGGGTCTGGCTGGCTGCTCCTAGTTGCCCATGAGAAGGTGGTAGGGAACTGTTGCTGGATCAAAACCCTGGAATTCCCTCCCTAAGGACTCTGTGGCTCGACCTATAACACACGGACTGCAGTGTTTCATAAAGGCAGCTGACCATCAACTTCTCAAGGGCAACTAAGGATAAATGCTGACCCAACAAGAGATGCTCACATCTAGAAATTAAATTTAAAAGATTTTCAAATCACCCACGTCAGCCTTGAAAAAGTGGTCACCATGAACAGCCTTGCCTTGCCTACCCAGGTGTAGTCAGCAGCTGTAACACAGGGAGGGCTGTGCAGACACTGTCAGGAATCACAGTGACAGGTCATTCTGCATCAGCTTGGAGCAACGAGTCACAGGGCAGGGAGGGAGGGTGTTGGAGATGAGGGGAAAGATCCTGTAGGGGCCTCCCATCTGCTGCAAATTTGTAGGAAGTTACAAGGCTTGGAAATCTTGGAAAGTGGAGGGTGATGCGCAAATCACATCCACACCCAATGGAAATTCAGCTGCTTGGAGAGCAAAAGAGGAAGTAATAGGTTTCACAAAAACTTCCATTTTATACTCAGCACTTACTGCAAGTGATAACATTTCAATCATTCCCTTCATAAAACATTAATTACAATTCAAAGTATTCATGGTCATAAAAATGAGAAATAGTTTAGTTTTCCACGGAGGTGAATCACAGGTTAATTTGGGGAAGGGAGATCACAGGTGATTCTGGAGCTAGAGATTTGCATACAGCTTGAAATTAACAAATTCTGTTGAGAATTTATTAACCTGTCATGGTTTATGGAGATCACTTTCCCACTCTGAGTGTTTGAGCAGTTTCCTAAAAGGACAAACCACATTAGCAGCTCATCAGCAGGAAGCTGCATTCAGTAAGAGATATTCAATTCATCTCTGAACCAGAGCCTCTCTACCACTCCCCTTGGATCAATCACTAATTACCCTCCCTTTTCAAAGGTGGAGTGTGCTCGATTTGGCTGTGAACACCCTAAAGAGACAAAAATGATCAGTAAATATTTTGGTAAGTGATGAACAAATCTGTTACATTCTCTCCACAACTGGAAGTGTCTCAAATGAAGCTGTCCCTTATCAACAATATATACATATCGCACAGTCAGACACAAAGATCCCCAGAATCTAATGTGGTACCTAAACCCTTTACTCAAGAACATCCTACATAGCTCAGTCCAAGATCAGTAATTGACCAATTCAGATTGCACTGTTTTAAAATAATTACTGGGGTGAAGCGTCAAATGTAGGAAGATGTGTTCAGTAAAAGAGCAGAGACAAATTAAGATAGAAAGGTATTAATATTGTTATAATCCCAGCTGATGTTATTACTGACAAATCAGATCCCAGGCGTGGAACCTGGCTTGCGAGATCATATTTAGATTATTCTTGGTTTACAAAGAAATGTTCTCTCTGTGAAAGATAAGCACATAATGCTGCATTTATTGCTTTAATAATAAATCACAAGTTTATTCAGAATCAAAATGACAATATAAAATAAACAAAACTGTCTACATCTGACACAAACCCAAAGATTTTTAAAAAGTAGGCTACAAGTATATTTCCATTTTTGCCAAAACACTCTTTTACAAATTAAATTCAATGAGAAGCTTTTTCATTGTACCCAAAGCTTTTCACTGGGACAGTGACTAAAATCACACTTCATATAGGAACCAAAAACACTACTTGTGCAATACTTACACCAGAATCCCTGTTTCTATCACTTCAGTAGATATAAGCCACTTGTAATTTTAACTTATTGGTTAACCTATAGGTTTTTACTGGAACTATGATACAGTTGAGTTCAAATGCACTGAGTTTCAAGTAACCTCTTCAGGGTTTTGTCCCAACATTTCTGGACAGTGATTAACATTAACTCTTCACTTGAATGTAAAGTCAATTACTCTGTTCTTCCCTTCACAGGTGCCATATTCATCCAAGTATTTCATAAGATTGCACAAACCAAGAGTAAAACTAAGTATAAAGACTCTTCCTCCAATTTATAGCTTTATCCCTGAAGCTTTAAAAAGAAGTTCCAGAAAGTTCTAACAAACCTTGAGGGCCCCTTATTTATATCCCTGTGCCACAGAACAATCTAAGATAAACAAAAATCCATCAATTCTAAAGCTTGTCCGCAAAAACACTTCTCTGAAGAAATCACCATGGCTATAGCAATACTAAGCCAATTATCAATCTTAGAGACACAGAAAATCCACATGTTACTCACTTAAAAAACAAAATCGCAAACTGGGCATTTTTAATATTAAATACTCTGAGTTGGGCGAGAGAGTAAACTATGAAGATGATACAGACACTTTAGTGCAATTTGGATCAGTTCAGTGAGTGTGCAAATATATTGTTGTTGAAGTATAATGTGGTTAAGTATGAGATCATCCATTTTGGTAGCAAAAAAAGGAACAAGACAAAATGCAACCGCAAAACAAGTCCTCCACAGCCATTCACGCACAAGATATTTTCAACCAACTTGAAGGCAGCTCTTGTATGAAGGGATACAATTCTTTTAAAATACCAATAGAAAAGAGGAAGCATGGAAAAGGAACCAGAAAAATGAATACCAGTGACCCCGTGGCCAAGGATAAATTCCAAAAGTGTGGAAGGACTCGCGGTTGCTGGATTATACTCATCAGCCACACAATGACCCACAGAACCCACAAACAATGACATGGAATTTCCAAATGCATAAACCCTGATAAATGTAGATGGGTAAAGGTAGTCGAGATGAGGAGTACTTTGAATATGTTTAGAATCATTTTTTACAAACAGCACATTCTGGAGCCAAAAGTATATCAGACCCTACAAGACTTGTTATTCTGCAATAAGATAAGATTAATTAATAAAATGAAAACAAAGATACCCCGAGGTAGCAATGATACTAATATGACTGAATTTTACCGTTTTAGGGAGGAAACCATGGATCCAAGACTGTTAGGTTAATCTAAAATAAGGATAATTATGAGAGTATGAAAGCAGAACGAGTTGAATTGAATTGATAAATAAGGTGAAGGGAATGATCAATGGATATAGTGGCAGATATTAAAGGGGATAAATATTCCAATGAGAAAGAGAAATTGCAAGGGGAAGGACCTAGCATTTGGAGGGAAACGCAACAAGAAATGAAGTATTGAAATGAAAGGAAAAGGAAATAATTACACAAAGCAAAGGAACAGGTCTGAAGGTTGAACAGAATATAAAAGGCACAGGAATCAATGGCTCCAAGATGTACAAAGAGGGAAAAATTAATGTACGAGAGAAAATCATGTCAAAATATGTATTTCTATGAAGACTTTAGAAACAAATACAATATGAGTCTGTCTGCAGAATTAATAATGGAAATGGCAGATGAATTCAAATAATTTTTGCATCTGCAAGAAAATTACAATCCCCAGAGAAATGACACTGAGTTAATTATTGAAGCTGTGGGCTGGCAACTTCCCAGGTCCCTGATGGAGGGTATCTTGGGTCTTTAAGGTGGAGCTGCTGGGAAAGTTGACTAATTGCTTTAAATTCCCACAGTTCTCGAGGATCAGGGGGTGTCCCATTCCTTTCAAAAATAGTGAATGTAAGTCATTTATTCAAAAAGGGAAGAAGGCAGAAAGTAGAAAACAACAGGTCAGTTTGTTTATCGATCAGAGTGAAAATGCTCGAAATTAATATTGAAGACGTTGTAGCAGGTCACTTTGTGAAAATGAAATGTACTGCAGATAAAGGACAACATGTGGATACATTGAGCTTCTATTTCCAGAAGGCATTTGTTAACATAGAAAATAGGAGCTGGAGGAGGCCATTCGGCCCTTTAAGCATGTTTCACTTTTCAATATGATCATTACTGATTGTCCAACTCAGGACCTTGTTCTGGTTTTCTTACTATACTCTTTGACACCTTTAGTCTGAAGGACTCTGTCTAACTCCTTCTTAAAGTATTCAATGTTTTGGCCTCCACTGTTTTCTGTTTACATTCCTTACAGTGTGGAAACAGGCCCTTCAACCCAACAAGTCCATGCTGACCCTCCGAAGAATATCCCACCCAAACCCATTCCCCTCCATTTACTCCTGACTAATGCATCTGACACTACGGCCAATTTAGCATGGCCAATTCACCTGACCTTCACATCTTTGGACTATGGGAGGAAATCGGGTCACCTGGAGGAAACCCACGCAGACACGGGGAGAATGTGCAAACTCGATACAGATAGTTGCCCGAGATGGGAATTGAACCCGGGTCCCTGGCGCTGTGAGGCAGCAGTGCTAACTACTGAGTCACTGTGCCACCTGTAGTAATGTATTCCTTATGCTTTCTGTGAGGAAATGAATTTCTCCTTCCTCTCTTTCCTAAGTGACCTACCCCATATCCTTGATTAGTGGTGCTGGAAGAGCACAGCAGTTCAGGCAGCATCCAACGAGCAGCGAAATCAACGTTTCGGGCAAAAGCCCTTCATCAGGAATACAGGCAGAGTTCCTGAAGGTTGGAGAGATAAATGAGGGGAGGGTGGGGGTGGGGAGAAAGTAGCATAGAGTACAATTGGTGAATGGGGGTGGGTATGAAGGTGATAGGTCAGGGAGTAGGGCGGGGGAAGGTAACAAAGGGTACAATGGGTGGGTGGGGGTGGGATGAAGGTGATAAGTGAGAGAGGAGGGTGGAATGGATAGATGGAGAAGAAGATAGGCCGGTAGGACAGGTCATGGGGCACGGTGCTTAGCTGGAAAGTTTGGAACTGGGGTGAGAGAAGGGGAAATGACACGCTGCAAGTCACCTAACCAGCTTTCTTAAAGGGGCAGCATCCAACCAGATACATAACACCCCTCCCCCTTTGTTTTAAACAAACCCCAACAAGGCTGGATGCAAACACGTGTGGCAGGAAGGATCCCTGAAAAAAAATGGAATCAAGGGGAGTCATGGGTCAAACTCTCCATAGGTTAGAGTTAAAAATGTGTTGCTGGAAAAACACAGCAGGTCAGGCAGCATCCAAGGAGCAGGAGAATCGACGTTTCGGGCATGAGCCCTTCTTCAGGAATTTGGAGAGGGGGAGGTGGGCTGAGAGATAAATCGAGGAGTGGGGCTGGGGGCACTCAGCTGGGAAGATGATTGGTAGATGCAGATGGGGGGTGATGGTGATCGCTCAGAGGGGAGGGTGCAGTGAATAGGTGGGAACGAAGATGGACAGGGAGGACAGTTCAAGAGGGCGGTGCCGAGTTGGAGAGATGGATCTGGGATGATGCCTGAAACATCGATTATCCTGCTCCTCAGATACTGCCTGATCTGCTGTGCTTTTCCAGTACCACACTTTTCGACTCTGACCTCCAGTTTCTGCAGTCCTCACTTTGTCTTTGTATTTAGGATTGTACAATCATGGTTTAGAAACAGATCTGAGACAGTGTGGAGTGAACTATAGACTGGAACACCGCAGAGGGCTTCAGGTGGTTTGTAAACATCCTGAGGTGAGACTGTGGGTGTTTGTTGCTGTTGGTTGAAGAGAGGGTTTGGTGCCTGAGAGTTTTCTGAACTCTCCATTGTTCCAGGAGACCCAGAATGATGTGAAGAGCAGGACTCAGAGCCCTCCCTGCAGAACCTTTTCTATTTCCCATCACTTTCTACTCTATTACCGAGCCAGCCTTCAGCAACCTGGCTCATTCATCTGTCATAGCAGTAGGACGGGGTACGCAGTGGAAGTATTACAGGGGCTGGAGGTGATACACAGAGACTTGAAGAAGGAGAACTGAAGTTAAAAAAATCGGTCATAATCCCAGAGAACTGCTGTCTCATTAGAGAGTTGACTGATGGTGATTTAACCTGAGGGTCACCCTGCCTCAGACAAGGGGCAAGGTTGAGAAGGTGGGACCTTCAGGATCCCCTCAGACAATATGGGAATTAAACCCACATTGTTCGCAGCACTCTACACTGCAAACCAACTGGCCAGCCAACTGGGCTAACTGACCTGAAAAGGCAAACCAAGTATGCCCAGAAATTAGTGTGGACATCATCAAGTGAGGGCATAAGGGAACATGGCATGGCTGGATGGCATTTAATTGTGAGTAAGGCAGATGAGCTGAGGGTGTAGATTAATGAGTGAGGATGTGATATTATGATCTCAGAGACATGGTTGAGAGTGGGGCAGGATTGGCAGCACCATGTTCCAGGGTATAGAACCGTCAGATGAGACATGTAGAGATGGGGAGGGATGTAAAAGGGGAGATGGTGTTACAACATTGACCAATGAGTCAATTGCTACAAAAGAGGGATGATGCAGAGTTATAAGGTCATAGGGCCAGGGAGTTGGTTTAGCTCAGTTGGCTGGATTGTTGGTTTATAAAACCGTGTGATGTGAACAGCATGGGTTTAATTCCCATCACTGGTTTGAGGTTACCATGAAAGGCTCTCCTTCTCAATCTCTTCCCTTGCCTGAGGTCTGATGGCCCTCAGGTTAAACCACCACCAGCTGCTTCTCTCTAATGAGAAAGCAGCCCCTCTGATCTGGTAAGATTATGGTGACACAATATCATACAGCGTGGAAACAGACTATTTGGTCTAAACAGTCCACACTGACCGGGTTCTCAAACTAAACCCATTTGACTTGCTTACATTTGACCCAAATCTTTTCTATTTATGCAGATATCCAAATGTCTTTTAAATGTTGTAACTGTATATACGTCCACCATTTCCTCTGGTAGTTAGTTCCACACAAGTACCACTGTGTGTGTGAAAAAGTTTATCCTGTGTACTTTTAAACCTTTCTTCTCTCACCTTAAAAAAATGCCCCCTCGGTTTGAACTCTTTCATCCTAGGGAAAAAAACTCTTGCTATTCTATTATCTCTGCCCCTTGTGGTTTTATAAACCTCTATAAGGGCACCCTTCAAACTCCATTGAAAAAAGACCCAATGTTTATGACTCAAACGCTCCATGCCAAACACAATCCAACTGGACAGCCAGGACTATACACAGTACTCCAGAAGAGGAGTCACCAACATCCTGGACAACCTCAACAGACGTCCCAACTCATACACTCAAAGATCTGAGCAATCAGAGCAAGCATGCTCAATGTCTTCTTAACCACACTGTCTACCTGTGATGCAAATTCAGGGCATGATGTACCAACTTGATTAGAAAAGGGTAAAAAGGAAGCTTATGGGAGTTACTGTGCTCTGAAAACACTGGATATCCTCAAGGGTGTAGAAAGTACAGGGGGTTACTTAATGAAGAAACTAGGAGGGCCAAAAAATAGACAGGAAAAAGAAAATCTGTTAAATAATGTTAAAGAGAGTCCAAGGAAATGTCATACGTATGTTAGGGGCAAGAGAATAACCAGAGAAAGCGTAGAGCTGATGAGGAACCAAAATTACAATCGGAGCGTGGAGCTGCAAGTCTTAGGTGAAGTTGCAAATGAGTTTTTCATGTCGGTTTTCATGGTAGAGAGAAGTACAATGTTGGGATAGAAATCAGGGACATGGACCATGACAAATGTGAACAAAGTATCATGTAGATGGAAGTGGCAATGGAGATTTTAACAGACCTGAAAGTGGCTAATTCCCCAGGCCCACATGGTATCCCAGGTGGAGAATACAAGGGCTCTGATATCACTTTCCAAATCCTCTCTGGTCACAGAAGGGGTGCCAGAGGATTGAAGGACAGGTGTCATTCTTCAAGAAGGGTGGTAGTGATAAACTAGGAAACTACAGGCCAGTGAGTACAACATCAATGCTGGGGAAACTATTAGAAACAATTCTGAGAGACCGAATGAATCTTTACTTGGAGAGACAAGGGTTAACCAAGGGTAATCAGCATGGCTTTGTAAAGGAATTGGATTGGATTGAATTTTTCTCGGAGGTGACGAGGTGTATAGATGAGGGTAATGTAGTTGATGTAATCTACATGGACTTCAGAAAGCTCCACTGAAGGATGTCACTGACGTTTTACACATTCACCAGACAGGATTCTCTCTGTCCCTCCATGAAACACGTTGACATAAACTAACACAGTGACCCTTTCCAGCCCTCCTCCTTGGTGTCTTGAAACAGATTCAGATTTATTTTCAGCACTGATTGTCTGGAGATTTCTTTCCAACTCTCAGCTGGAGACTTTTATAAAATTAAGAGAAAAATCAACTTCTCCTTGCATGACTTCTATTGGTCTGAACTCAACCTGCTAGTGACACTTAATTCTGATCTTAAAACTCAACTTTGAAACTATTCAGTAATTAACTCCTGAGGTGACTTGAATAATTGATATAGTTTCTCAGAAAGGCTGTCTTTACTTCATTGTTCCATATGACATTCCGGCCCCTTCTTTTAAAAGAATGACATCTTTATCACAGAACTGAAAAGTAGCATCTATTTTCCCTCTACAAATTCTGAATGAATAATAATATTTTATAAACCTTCACCATACAGTGCCTCCTGGTTTTTTATCGCTTCATGAATGGGAACAGTCTCTCTCTCTATCCGTGCTATCCTGACCTCTCATGATATTGACCACCTCAATCAAATCTTCCCTCGGCCTTCCTTTGGCCCAGATCCAGTCTAAACTCAATGATAAGTGACCTCTCGTTATTATAATGTCTCCAACTGAGCAGTTCACAACAAGAGGAAACATTCTATCCACTCTGTCAAAAATTGTACAACTGGAAAGATCTCTGCTCAATCTTTGCTCTGCTTTCCTCTTCGATGCAAAAATAACTCACACACGATCGGTCAAATAATAATGAGCATTTTTATTTGAAGGGTGTATTTTGATTTACTGGGAGGCGACCTTTGTTGGAAAACCGACTTCTATTCGGATGCTTCAGACTCTCAGACAGGGCATGGGACTGACCCATTGTATCCTGATGAAGGAGATAATGATTGACAGTACTTTAAGATGTTACAACATCTCCTAAAGTGAAGAACAGATAAAATTGACTCCTTACTTTCCTTTAAAGGGTCATCTCATGAATCAGGGTCCGTTCAAGATGACAACCTCTGTGGTGCCCTGAATAGACTGAAGGGTAAACCTGATGTGACTCGAACCCAGAGCTTGTTGAAGCGGGGACACTCCCCATTGGACCACAACAATGTCCTACACATTGAACAGGACAGAATCAAATAAAGCTCAATGTCAAATTCACTTAATGCACCAAGACCAGCATACTGGTTCGCCATGACAACCCAGTAAACCTCCCTCCCTTATGTCCCAATAAGTAACAGTGCTGAAGGAAGAGGCAGCTGAACCCAAAGATAATGGAGGAGCCGCTAAAAAAAGATTGATATGGACTTCAGTAAGGTGTTCAACGAGGTTCCTCATGGGAGTCTGGTTAGCAAGGTTAGATCTCATGGAATACAGGGAGAACAAGCCATTTGGATACAGAGCTGGCTCCAAGGTAGAAGACAGAGGGTGGTGGTGGTGGAGGGCTGCTTTTCAGTCTGGAGGTCTGTGACCAGTGGTGTGCCACAAGGATTGGTGCTGGGTCCACTACTTTTTGTCATTTTTATAGATGATTTGATGTGAACTTAGGAGGTATAGTCAGTAATTTTGCAGATGTCACCAAATTTGGAGATGTAGTGGACAGCGAAGAGAGTTAGGTCAGAATACAATGGGATCTTTATCAGATGGGCCAATGGGCTGAGGAATGGCAGAAGGAGTTTAATTTTGATAAATGTGAGGTGCTGCATTTTGGAAAGGCAAATCAGAGCAGGATTTATACACTTAATGTTAAGGTTTTGAGGAATGTTGTTGAACAAAGAGACCTTGGAGTGCAGGTTCATTGTTCCTTGAAAGTGGTGTCAAAGGCAGATAGGATAATGAAAAAGGTGTTTGGTATGCTTTCCTTTATTGGTCAGAGCATTGAGTATATGAGTTGGGAGGTCATGTTATGGCTGTACAGGACATTGGTTAGGCTACTTTTAGAATATTGTGTGCAATTCAGAAGAATGTTGTGAAACTTGAATGGGTTCAGAAAAGATTGACAAGGATGTTGCCAGGATTGGAGGATTTGAGCTATAGGGAGAAGCTGAATAGGCTGGAGCTGTTTTCTCTGGAGCGTCAGAGGCTGAGGGGTGAGCTTCCAGAGGTTTATAAAATCATAAGGGGCATGGATAGGATAAATAGATAAGGTTTTTTCCTTAGGATGTGGGAATCCAGAACTAGAGGGCATAGATTTAGTGAGGGAATGAAATGATATAAAAGGGACCTAAGGGGCAACGTTTTCACATACAAGGTGATGTGTGTATGGAATGAGCTACCAGGGGAAGTGGTAGAAGCTGTTACAATTACAGCAGTTAAGAGGCATCAGGATGGGTATATGAATAGGAAGGATTCAGAGGGATATGGGCCAGGTGCTGGACGTGGGACTAGATTGGGTTGGGATATCTGGTCGGCATGGACGAGTTGGACCACAGGGTCTGTTTCTGTGCTGTACATCCGTATGACTCTATCGCTCTACAATAGGTCTGAGTAGTTCACAAGGAGATGCCAAGAAGGAAGGTGGGGACTTCAAAACCACCTATTGAAGCAGTGAAGAAAAACAGGAACAAGGCCACTGGGCAACAATTGTACTGAAAAGTGAAGATTCTGTATGATTCACTCAAAATGAGGAGGTGAAATGGTCCCATTCTATTATCACCAGGTTATTAATCTGGAGACCCAGGTAAGGTTCTGGGGAATGAAGTTCAAGTCCCACTATGTTGGGTGTTCCTTTTTGTCAGTCTGGATTAACAGGCTCGTGATGGCCATGACCTATCGAGTAGAAAGTCTGTCATTCTTCCCTGATTGGTTCAAATATGATTCCAGACACACAGCAATGCGAGTGACTTCCCAGTGGCCTCTGGGCAATTCAGGAGAGATAATGAATGCTGGCCCAGCCAGTGGCAACTGGATGCCATGAATGAATCAAAACAAAGAGTCCATGGAAGGTGACGAAACCAAACCCATATTGTCCTCACGATTCAGGAATTTCTGACAATGAGCAATGAGATTGACTGCTCTGAATGTGAAAATGGCCAGGAGGATTATGGAGAGGACAGCCCAGATTACAATTACAAGTCACAAAGCCAGGTCATGCAGCAGAGACAAGGAATAAAGTGTCTTGACAAAACTATAAAAAAGCAAAATGGAAGTCTTTACAAAAAATGATGCATTCACGGAGAGGATTCATGGAGAGGAAAGACTGAACAGAATTTCAGACTCTGCTCCTGAATCAGGAAGGCCGACTGATGGGGACGGTGAAAGTTATGAGATGTCAGATAGTACAGACAAGCAGGAAATGTGGAGGGACCTGAAACCAGGAACTGTAAATATTCTAATCACCACCAAACCACCAAGGGATTCAGGAAAACACAGGGAGTGGTTAGAATGTGGAATCTGCTCATACACCAAGTGGTTGACACAGTGACCATTGTTGTACTGAAGGGGAAGCTTGATTGACACTTGAGGGAGGAAGCAACAGATCGAAATACTGACAAAGTGAGAAAATAAAGGGTGGGGAGGAACTTGTGCAGAACATGATCACCACCAAAGACCAACAGAATTCTTTAAGTCCCATTTGCATGCGCCTTAATTAACTGTTCAGATTACTTCATATAATTCTTAACATGCTGAACTTTTATTCGTTCATGGGATGTAGGTTTTGTGAGCGGGTGTTACCTGTCCCACATTGTTGTCACAAAGGTACTAGTGAGCTGCTGCAGTTCATGATGTTATAACCCTCACTAATACTTCATTATTTTTATTTCATCAGTTTTACTTTGGAGCTGGGAATTACAAAGATGTGAGCTGAAGGTGACAAACAAGTTTTAGTTTCTTTGTGAGGCCAGGCCTGGAAGCTAATTGCAGATTGCTTCTTGATCAAAACCATTCCATAGAACAGGTGTGAGCTGGGAGAGCAGTCGGTTTAAACAGATAGTAGATCTTGATCATTAATTTTTTGTCATTACCTCGGTCAATCCACTTTGGGGGAGACCTTCTGCTCAAGCTGATGGTAGATGTTGAATGGTAACTGGGACCTCGTGGGGAGATGGTCAGGGTGAGAGTGAAAGACCACAGTTTTGAACTGGATTTTGGTCTGTGTTTTCAGGGAGCAGGAGTTTTGATGCAAAAGCATGAAGTTTTAAAAGCTCCCTGACTAACCTTCCATTGGCACCGATTGGAAGCTCAGAGAATAGAAACTCAGTTCCAAGTATTACTGGATTCATCGGAGTGAGCTGAAACTTTGGCCCTGATTGATATCTCCAGAAAGTCAAACCGAGAAACAATCATCTCTGCCTGTGGAACTAGAGTATCATGAGAACCACCTGCATGATCTGGTCAGTTTTGTTATTGTATTGTATTTATCCCTTAACTGTGTTTGTTCATCTGTCAGTATTTTGTGTGAATGGGGCTGAAATGAAAAAAAATTGAAAATAGACATCAAGTCGACTATTTTGCTCTTTAATTTTGTTGAAATTTCACTCTGCTACAGTCACTGTATTGTTCATAAATTGCTAAGTATTTTGTTTAAGTTACAAATCAGTGTCATTTGGGTCAATTCTGAAGGTCTCTGAAGGCAAATGGAATTGAGAAAATTTGAGATTAGAATTCCAAAGAACAGAGAAAGAGATAGAAAGGGAGAAGAAAGAAAAAAAATTCAAAGAGCATTAAAGCTTAAAAAATTGGAACAAGAGTGGCAAGAGAAAGAAAAGGAACAGAAATTGAAAATGATGCCCTTTAGGAGCAGTGGGTCAGTGGTTAGCACTGCTGCCTCACAGCATCAGTAACCCAGGTTTGATTACACCCTTGGGACCGTCTGTGTGGGTTTGCTCCGGGTCACCTAGTCTCCTCCCACAGTCCAGAGGTATGCGGGTTAGGTGGATTGGTCATGTTAAATTACCCATAGTGCCCAGGGATTTTAGGTTAGGTGGATTAGCCATAGGAAATGCAGGGTTACAGGGACGGGATGGAATCCTCGTTTGAACGTCAACGTGGATTTGATGGGCTAAATGGCCTGATTCCACACATTAGGGATTCTATGTTACTCCATGCTAGGCAAGTTAAACCAAATGTTTGGAAGAGACTCAAAGAGGAAGGTTCGAACCATAATTCACAGATCAGTCAGGAGATTTTTCAGATTGTGCAGGTGAAATGATTACACAGAGGCCAGGATCCTATCACCAAGTCACATTTTATTTTCATGGGCTCTAACCAGCCAGCTCAGAGCCAGTTCCAAGAATGAGGACACTCTCTGAATCTTCTGTTTTTATCTGCCCCCAAGTGCTCCTTGGTCCAGGTAACAACCCAATCAAGGACCTTCTAAAAGGGGTGGCACGGTGGCTCAGTGGCTAGCACTGCTGCCTCATAGTGCCAGGGATCCAGGTTCAATACCCACCTGAGGCAACTGTCTGTGTGGATTTTGCACATTCTCCCCGTGCCTGCTTGGGTTTCCTTCCAGTGCTCCGGTTTCCTCCCACAGTCCAAAGATGTGCAGGTTAGGTGAATTGGCCATGCTAAATTGCATGTAGTGTTAGGTGCATTAGTTAGAGGTAAATGTAGGGGAATGAGTCTGGGTGGGTTGCTCTTCGGAGGGTCGGTGTGGACTTGTTTGGCCGAAGGGCCTGTTTCCGCACTGTAGGGAATCTAGTCTCATCAATGAGATCCACCAGGCCCACATTTCAATCACTACAGCAGGTTTTGTCAAAATTTGAAAAGGAGGAAATGGAAGCAATTTTCATGTTGTTTGAGAAGATAACAACAGATATAAGGTGGGCAAAAGCAGAACTGACCTTCCCCGAGCAAAATAAGTGAACTGGTAAAGTAGAAGAGATTTCTACATCCCTGTCACAGGAACAGTGCAGGGTTTACGATGAGCTGTTCAATGTGAATAGGAGTTGGTCCTGGAAACATCCAGCTGGAGGTCATGGAACTTATGGAAACAGCCTGGACAAACATATACTGAGTTTGGAAGATTTAAAATAATGTTCATTCATGGATAAGAGCATTTAAGCCTGTCAATACTTACAATGTTACAAAGAGAAATTATTCATAGAATCCCAACAGTGTGGAAACAGGCCTTTTGACCCAACGTGTCGACACTGAACCTCCCGAAGAGTATCCCACACAGACCCATTCCCATACTACTTAACATTTCCCCTGACTAACCTACACATCCCAGAACACTATGGGCAACTTAGAATGGCCAATTCACCTAACCGCACATCTTTGGACTGTGAGAGAAAACCAGAGCACCAAGAGGAAACCCACACAGACTCAGGGAGAATGTGGAAAGGGGTGGCACGGTGGCTCAGTGGTTAGCACTGCTGCCTCACAGCACCAGGGTCCCAGGTTTGATTCCAGCCTTGGGTGACGATCTGTGTGGAGTTTGCACATTCTCCCCGTGTCTGCGTGGGTTTCCTCCCACAGTCACAAAGATGTGCAGGTCAGGTGGATTGGCCAGGCTAAATTGTTAGGTGCATTAGTCAGAAAGAAATGGGTCGATGTGAGTTACTCTTTGGAGGGTCAGTGTGGACTTGTTGGGCCGAAGGGCCTGTTTCCACACTGGAGGGAATCTAATCTAAATCCACACAGACACTTACATGAGGCTGGATTCAAACCCGGGTCCCTGGCGCTGGGAGGCAGTAGCACTAGCCACTGGGCCACCCTGTTATTTCAAAAGTATTTAAGTTATCCTAATCTTCTGTAAATAGAACTCAGGTCAAAAACTAAAGTGTACTCAGGGCAAGACAAGTCGTTATAATGGCTGATGGATACGAACTGATCCTCTGATCTCTTTTTGTGTCCCCCCAGAAATGTGAGAAAAATATAAAGTGGTGAAGGAAAAGGGGAGGTAGGTCACCAGGACGGAGAGGATGGAATCCCCGAAAATTAACAAGGAAATTGCTGAGGGTGGAGGTTCGGGTCAGAAACTTCAATGTTTCTATTCGACTAAGTTGGGTCATGTGCATTCGGAATGTTGGAAGGTGTGAGGAAAATCTATGGGACTTCTAGAAGTCAGCAAAGATGACAAGGGAGCACAATAAAGAGAATAACATGGAGCACGCTGTAGCTCTGATTATAACAAAAAGGCCAGAGGTGAATTCTGTCATGAGTACAGTTATGTGTAAGGTAGATGAGAGGTTCCTTTTGTCGAAAGGGAAAGTGACTCCTTTCCTTCAGGTGAGCTAGCTAAACCCTTAACTTTATTAAGAGATACAGGGACAACATCAACCCTTTTACTGGAGAAAGGATTGCTTTTCCTCCAGTGAGTTTGATGGGAGCCAAGGTTAACAAATGTGATTGGTGGAGAATATTTTCCTGTTTCATTATATAAAATAAATTGGAAAGTGCTTTATCAGGAGACGTACTATTGGAGTTGTAAAGATATTACCGATTGAGGGAGTAGACTTACTGCTGGAGAATGATTTGGCCGGACGGAAGGTAATAGTTTTGCTCAGAATTACAGAATACCTAAAGGAGGTTCAAAAGACAAAATAATTATAGATCAGGTTCTTGGTATCTTTCCTTTGTGTGGAGTAACCAGAGGGATGGTTAAACAAAATCCATCCAAACGGGTTGATGAGACCCCACAAGCGAGTGGGTGAAACATAGCTGAAACATTCCAGAGAGGTGAAGATATTGCAGGCAGAGTGCTGGGTTTGACATCCTGAGTTACAGACCAGAAAACAGATCCTGAATTAAACGGTGCAGCCAATTCATACTGAGGCAGAGGCTGAAGGAGCTCCAGTGTGTTATTATCTTCAGAATGGAGTACCAGTGAGGAAGTGGAGGCTGGATCTGAAGGATGGTTAGTTGTACATCAGATAGTGACACCCCAATTTTGTAAAATGTGTCATTGTGTCAAGTTGGAGGTAAAGCTCAATATATGATGAAACTAGCACCCCGATTCCACCCACACCAGTTTATAAGGAACCATCGGTCATGTACTGGTGGGTTTTATAGGACCATTACCAAAATCAAAGGCTGGAAGTGAATATTTTCTTATCATTCTGGATATGACAACTGGATTTTCAGAGACTATTCTCTTTCAAACAATCAGAATTGCAGTGGTCGTGACAAAAACTCACACAGCTTTTCATTGTTAGGGTCCACCAATCCCGAAGCACAATTTAATCAAGGATCAGACTTCCTGACAAAACGTTGTCACGATAACATCAATAATTTGGGGATTAAACAACAAAAGTTGACTGTGGACTATACACAAATCCAAAGTGCTTTGGGTACAGATTACTGAACTCTCAAAATCATGATCGAAACCGATTGTAATGGGAGTCCAAATGATAGAGACAAAGGCTGAGATTTTCTCTTCCCAAAAGCATGAGTTAATAAGAGCATGTAGAGTTACATGGAACAGCACAGCACAGGCCATTCGGTCTTCAATGATGTGTGTCGACCTTTTATCCTACTCGAAGATCAAACCGACCTTTCATTTTACTATCATCCATGTGCCTATCCAAGACTTGCTTAAATGTCCCTAATGTATCAGAGCTGAAAAATGTGTTGCTGGAAAAGCAGAGCAGCAGGTCAGGCAGCATCAAAGGAGCAGGAGAATTGACGTTTTGGGCATAAGCCCTTCCAGCAACACATTTTTCAGCTCTGATCTCCAGCATCTGCAATCCCCACTTTCTCCTAATGTAACGGACTCTACTACCACCACTGGTGCATTCCAAGCACCCACCACTCTCTGTGTAAGAAACCTACCTCTGACATCTCAACTAAACCTTCTTCCAATTACCTTAAAATTATGCCTCCACATGATAGCCATTTCCATCCTGAGAAACAATCTCTGGCTATCCACTCGATCTATGCCTCTCATCATCCTGTACACCTCTATCAAGTCACCTCTCGTCCTTCTTCACTCCAATGAGAAAAGGCCTCACTCCCTCAAACTTTCTTCATAAGAGATGCCCTTTGGTCCAGACAGCATCCTGTTAAGTATCCTCTTCAACCTCTCAAAAGCTTCCACATCCTTCTCTGGGACGTGGCCATCACTGGCTGTATAGCATTTATTGCCCATCCATGGTTTCTCTTGAAGTCTTTGGTACAACTGGATGGCTTTGTTGGCCATTTCAGAGGGCAACTGAGAGTTAAACACAGTGTGTGGATCTAGAGTCCCATGTAGGCCAGACCAGGTAAGGATTGCAGATTTCCTTCTCTGAAGGACATCAGTGTATCAGATGGGTTTTTCTGACAATCAACAATGTTTCATGGCCATCAGTAGACTCTTTGTTCCATTTTGTTTGAACGATCTCAAATTCCACCATCTGCCATGCCAGGGTTCAAACTCAGATCCCCAGAACATGAGCTGAGTTTCTGGATGAATAGTCTAGCAATAATCCCACTCGGCCATTGCTGCCATTGTCTCCCCTTAAAGTGGGCCAGATAAACAGACAAGAAAAATTTCTAAAGCAGGAGATGAAGTTGTGGGACTGTTTCTGTTAGAAGGTGAATCATTTAAAGCAAAATGTAGTGTTTTTCCTTTCAAGGTAATTAAAAGGGTTAGTAAGGTAACATATTCAGTTGATACTCCTGATTGTAGGAAAAGCATCAATTGTTGTTTACTTGGATGATGTTGTAATATATAGTACAACGTGGAAAATTACAACATTTTACAAATATTCCACAGCTCCAGTCAGCTGGGTTGGTGTTAAATCAGGGAACAAGTGAATTTGCGAAAGCCAAGATGATGTTGTGGGATGTTTGTGGGACAAGGACAGGTGTCACACAGAACAAGAAGAACAAAAGCTTTCATTGACTTTCACACAAAATGAGAGAAAATGAGGCTTTTGGGCACGTGTGGATTTTATCAAAATTTCGATTTAAGTTTAGGACAATAGACGCACCCTTGATGTATTGATTGGAAGGAGGTCAGCCAGGTGGACCTCATAAAATATGAGTTCCCTGATTGGGGCTGTTAATCTGGTCAAATCAAGGAGCCCTGGCTGACAGACCTATAAACAGGAGTGTCAAATATCCTGTTCATTCTGAAAGCTGGCTTTGAGGGAGGATCAGTGTGAAGGACTTTCCACAAAGGGTGACTTGATGAGGGATTCCAGTCTCTGTGGATTTATTTCAGTGATGTTGAGAGATAAGTATGCTCCTAAAAAATATCACTTGTAACAGTCACCTTTGAGTTGGGGTAAACATTTCTGACATCATCCTGTTATTTCTGAAGATTGACTCATTTTATCCTACTATCAAAGACTAGGCCCAGGATGTGGAAAAATGTGTTATTGATTCTGGCCAAATTTTATCGGGGTGGTTGAAAAGCAATCAAAAGTTCTCCTGACAGCTTGTGGAGCCACAGTTTGTTTTGTTCTGAGGAGAGTAACTTTCCCTGAGGCATCAGATACTAAAACCTTTCAAGAGTCTGTGGATTTAGTTAAGAGAAATTATGATCCCAAGTCTCCTCTAATTCTGAAATGCTCCTGGTTTGGCAATTCAAGAACCAGGGGAATCCATATCAGGATTTTTTACTGGGCTAAGACAACTGAAAGTGGCATGTGACTTTGATTTAACCCTTAAGGAGGTGTTAAGAGACCATTTGATATTTGGGATTAATGATGTAACCATGCAAAAGCACCTACTAGCTGAAGCTCATCTGGACTTCAAAGTGCACAACAACTGGCTTTATCATGGAAAATGTGGCAAGTTGGGCAAGTGTGTTGCAAGGCGTCCTGATGGAAATGATCCCCCGCACCAGGCCAATTGAGCTTAGAGAACACTACTTGAGTGAAGGCAATTGCATAGCCTCACTCAGGGCATACCCTGAACAGAGGAACTCAAGATCAGCCCACAGTAAAACCCCAGAACAAAGTCAGGCCTCAGCCAAACAATTAAAATTGTCTTCAGGATCCGGGCCAACAGGCCACTATAGTTGCTGCCGGTATTTGACTCGGAACCGAAAAAGAGTCCCACTGGACCGAAACTGGGTAAGAGAGCTCATAGTCCAGGAGAGTGCACTCCTTGGGAAAATCCACCTACATCTGGTCTGGAACAGTTACGTTTATTGGCAACATCCAAATCAGAACCAATCAAAATAAACATCTGGTTAAATGGTCCCCCGCTTCTAATGGAGCCCGATACTGGTGTGGGTGTTTCAGTGATGACAGAACCACTGTTTAACATTATTCACTCTGGACTTCAACTCATAGGTTTGTGCAAGACCTCAGCTAGACTAACAAGTTACACTGGGTAACCTTTACAGATTAAGGGCCTCTTATGAGAACCAGTTGGTTCATTTGCCACTGACTATAGTATGCAGCAAGCTTGATGGGGCTAAAATTGGTTGAGAAAGATTCACCGAGATTGGCTCAATATTCTCCAATTGGAAAATGGCTGCCTGAATCCTAATGAAACACCTGACATTTTTCAGGAAGCTCCTGGGACTATCAGGGGAGACAAGGCCACTGTGCATGTTGACCAGGAAGTAATTCCAGAAGGCTGGAAGGCCCAGCCTGTGCCATTTGCCTGAAATTGGAGGCAGAAATCAGATGGCTGGAAGGCAAGGAAGCAACAGACCAGTGCAGTTTACAGAATAGGCAGCCCCGGTCATACCAATTGTGAACCCCTTTGGTCAGTTTGCCATTTGTGGGTATTTTAAACAAATGGTAAACAGCTTTTCACAGCTGGATAAATACCCAATCCCTCACAGTGAGATATATTCACAAAGCAGGAAGGGGGCGCTGTCCTTCATGAAGCTGAACATGACCCGTGTGTATTTGTAATTGCAGTTAGATGAGGATTCCCAGAAATATTCTACAATTAATACCCATAAAGGTTAGTACCAATACACGATACTGCCATTTGGAGTAACATTAGCCTGGGTAGTTTCTCAATGGACAATGGAGAACATGTTACAAGTTCTCGCCACATGGTGGCATTTATCTCGATGACATGCAAATACCAGGGAAGATTAACAAGGAGCACTTAAAGAACTTGGACACAGTCCTTAGATGTTTCTCCCAGGTGACCATGTACCTTAGAAGGGAAAAATGTGAATTCCAGGCACCCCAAGGGACCTACTTGGGCTCCAGAGTCAACAAGACCAGGTCATACGCATTGGAAGATAAAGTGAGAGCAAGCAATTGCGCCCTGGTGTCATCTGACTTCTGACCTTCTTCAGGGGATGACGTTTGGTTGAGGAACCACAGGAATGGCTCTGCATGGGTAAGGTACATGGTCAACACGAGGTCAGGTCCTGTGACGTACAAAGTTCTGGTCAGTCCAATGGTCCTGAACAAGGACATTGACCATATGAAAGCTGCAAACTCACAAACAGTGCAGAAACAATCCATGCCCGGCTCCTTGGCAGTGTTTCTAATTGTTCGGGAACCCGTGCATTCTGCCTGTCCATCAAGCATGGGGCGGCACGGTGGCTCAGTGGTTAGCACTACTGCCTCACAGCACCAGAGTCCCAGGTTCGATTCCAGCCTCGGGTGACTGTCTGTGTGGAGTTTGCACATTCTCCCCCTGACGGCGTGGGTTTCGTCCTGGTGCTCCCGTTTCCTCCCACAGCCCAAAGATGTGCAAGTCAGATGAATTGGCCATGCTAAATTGTCCATAGTGTTAGGTGCATTAGTCAGAGGGAAATGGATCTGGGTGGGTTACTCTTCGGAAGGTCAGTGTGGACTGGTTGGGCCGAAGGGCCTGTTTCCACACTGTAGGGAATCTAGCTTTGAAGATCCTTCGGAATCTGAAATGGACACAGCGGATGTCGCTGCCTCAGTGCCTTTGATGCCTGGAGAGGAGAAGGAATTTCTTCCAAGACAATCCAGGCACAAGAGGTGAGCGGCTGGGTGTTCCACACTGCCCATATCGGGGGCAGAGTTGGAGGGACCTGACCCAGTACTCAAACATTCCAGGAGGAGCTACGAAGAAAAGAACTGGCTTCTGTCCTCTGATTCAGGCGGGGAAGGATGGAGTGATTGTAACGAGGTCAGCCAGGTGCACCTTATAGAATATCAGTTCCCCGACTGGGGCTGTTAATCTGGGCCAATCAAGGAGACCTGGCTGACTGAAAAAACTGGAATGTCAGAGGTCCTGTTCACTCTGAGAGCTGGCTCTGAGGGAGCTGGATCAGTGTCATGGATTGTCCACATGTAAATAAAGGGGGACTTCATGATGGATACCAGCCTCTGGGGAGTTATTTCACTTGAATAATTTGTTACAAAAATGAATAAAGATGGAATGGTCTACAGAATGATGCCAGGCAGCCTTTGAAAAACAAAAAGTAATTTTAACAACTGAATCTGTATTAAGTGCGTTGAAGTGTAATGGACCATTTCAATTCGCAGGAGATGTGAGTGATTTGGGGATTAGAGCAGCTCTCTTACAGGACGATGAGGCTGGAATGGAGAGGCCTATGGCCTATCTTTCAAAAACGTGGAACCAACATCAGAAATGCTGCTTGACGACAGAAAAGGAAGCATTGTGATCAGTTCTTCAACACGTTGAAGATTATGTTTGACATGGGAACACTGAGACCGTGTGTTTTTTCCTCATCATAATCTGCTTACTTTTGAACAAAAAAATGAAAACTAAGACTCCAAGGATGTGCAGGTGGAGCTTAGATCTGCAGCTGTCTAAAAGTTGTACATATTGTTGGGAAAGCAAAACTAATTGCTGATGCTTTATCCTGAATGTTCAGAGTGGTCTGGCAGGATAAAAACTAAATATCCAAGGCTGGATTAAATATGTCCCAGGTTTATGTGTGAGGCAAAAGAGGAAATACTCAGGATGTTTGCAAAACATTTCACTTCTTCTCTGACTACTGGAGAGGTATAGTTAGACTGGAGGGAAGCCAATGTGGTACCGCAATTCAAAAAGGGAGCAAGGGATAAACCAAGTAACTACAGTCCAGTCAGTCTCACCTCAGGAGGGGGGGGGGAATCAATTGGAAGCAATTTTCAGGGACACAATTAATCTACAGTTGGAGAGGGAGGGATGTATTAAAAACAGACAGCATGGTTTTGTTAAGGAGAGGGAGGCAGAAGACAAGAAGGTGTCGGCTGGTTCACCTAAGCTCAGTCATTCGTGAGATTTTAGTTTCTATATTATCAAGAATAAGATTACAGAGCACTTGGAAATACATGATGAAATTCACCTGGGTCAACATGACTTTGTTAAGGTGAGGTCATATCTGGCAAATCTGTTAGAATTCTTCGAGATGGTAACAAGTAAATTAGACTAAGGACAGCCAGTGAATATGGTCTATTTGGGAGGTTGCAGAAGGACTTGGACAGGATACAAGAGTGGGCAAAGAAGTGACAGATGGATGATAATGGGGAAATGTGAAGGGTTTTGTACTTTGTTTGGAAGAAAAGAGTTGTAGATTTTGGAGTCCGAGTTCAGAATTCACTTAAGGGCAGCATGCAGGTTCACTTGGCAGTTAGGAAGGCAAATGCAACATCAGCATTCATCTTGATAGAGCTGAATATAAGAGTCTGAGATGGTAAGAGGATATAGATGAGCTGGTCTGAGAGATTGAGCAGTTACAAATGGAATTCAATGTGGATATATATGAGATGATGCACTTGGGCAGGACAAACAAGGCAAGGGACGACATGGTGAACAACAGCACCTTGAAAAGCACAGAGGATGAAAGGGACATTGGTCCATATGTACTGGTCACTTAAGTTAGCAGCACAGGGGGATAAAGTGGTTCAAAAGGCAGATGGAAGGTTTGCATTTATTATTGTCACTTCTCAGTCAGTTCTGTCCCAGTATCCCTCTGAAACCTGGGTGTGCCTGCAGTGTTCTGTATCTCCCCTCACTCTCTGGAAAGTCACATGAGTTTCTGTGGGCTCTGTCCCACACGGAGCTCTGATGGGAATGTTTTGGCAGCTTCAGGTAAGCGACGTTATCCTGCCTTCATTTTTTTTAAAAAGGAAGTTATTTCTCCCTAATGAAGAAACCAAGGTGAAGGAAAAGGCTCATTGTGGTGAACAGCAACAGCTTTGGGAAATAAATACCAGGCAGCAGATGGGTCATCAAGGAGGAAGCAAATCCATGATCAACAAAATAGATTTGAAAGGTCAGTGTTAGAAAATACTTAATGTTTCCCTGTACCGAGACTGACAGGAGGACTGCAGAAAGACACACATAGAGACACCTCATCATCAATACTGCAGCATTTCACCCTTCTCACTCGCTTCCTCTTGTCCTTTCACAAAAAATTACAGAAGGTACTTGACTTCCTGTGCACTGCCAAAGGAATGTTGATCAATCTTACATAAAAGGAACCAGAAAGGGAAGTCTGTGTACAGTCAGTCGTAGCTGAGAGAGTAAAAAGACTGTTTTGAAAGTGAGGCACCAATCATAGCCACTCCAGAAAAGGAAATATTGCACCAGTTTCCAATAAATTTCTCAAAATCCTCAGTCCCAACATCAAATGCTCTGAGAACTGGGGAAGCACTGGGTTAAATACACAGTAAGGCTCCTCTGCACATTACTGCCAGCACGGTGGCTCAGTGGTTAGCACTGCTGCTTCACAGCACCAGGGACCTGATTCAATTCCACTCTTTGGCAACTGTACAAACCCTACAGAGACATTCTCCCTGTGTCAGCGTGGGTTTCCTCTGGGTGCTTTCATTTTCTCCTACAGTCCAAAGGTGTGCAGGTGAGGTGTATTCACCATGGGAAATGCAGGGATAAGGGAGGGGGTTGGATACAGGTGTGATGTCTTTCAGAAGGTCAGTGTCGACTTGATAGGCCGAATGCCGTGCTTCCACACTATAGGGATACTATGGTTCCATGAGACATTGTCCCTGTCAAACACGCCCAGGACAGGAGCACCCCTGGATCAGACAAAGGATAATATGGATCCCTCTTTATTGCTGAAGACAGAGGGACTGGAGACACAGATGCTGGCTGCTGTCCTGGACCTTCTGAACTGAACACACCTCGTGGAGCTAAGGACTGACCCAGGACCAGAGATCTCTGGTGAGGTCATCACCACTCCCATGTGTAAAAAGATGCACAGAGAGTCTGGGTTGTACTGACACTGCTGACATACACACACAGAGGAACCACAATTATCCTGAATTTTGTGACAATCCCCAAGTTATGGTTTGGTTCTTTATTTTTATTAGTTGTTTCAGAACCACAACTCCAAAGAAATGTTTCAGTATCAACTTGCTGACCTCCAGTCCCCACATCTGTAGTGATTGGAACCAGGTTGATCTCACTGCCCACCAGGTCCTTGATTGGGATTGTTAACCCAGGACAATCAGGAGAATCCTGGCTGACCTCGGAGATCAGAAGCTCTGAGCTGGTTGGCCACAGCCTGTGTCCTGTGCACAGGGAACTGAAGGGTGACTCAGTAACGGGATCCCGGTCTGTCGGCAGTCATTTCCACATCATTAATTACCGACCTGCTCCTTGTGGCATCCCCCACATCCAATTCTATCCCAGTTTTACCAAGGGCTATTCCTGAACTAATTCACCACTCACCGGAAAACCACTGAAAGTCTGATATCCCTTGTGCCCGCAACATCTTGTGGTCAGATGGGTCAGCCAAAATAATGAACTTATGATGGACAATAACAAACTTACCATGGAGTTCCAAAAGATGGACAATGATTAAAGCATGCTGGGAAATCGAACCCAGCCTTGACTAAAGTGACTGTGCTAATCCACATGCTGCAGGATCCAGACAGGCTACAGCTGCTCACAGACGGTTTACAAACAAACCTGACAGCTACAGACCCTGCAATACACACCTGAAGTTGGACTTGAATGGGACAATGGAATGTCAGCCTCGGCACAATTGGGAGCAGGGTGTCATTCAACAGACATGGAGGTGCCTAGTACCCTTATTTGGAGGAGACTACATGCACCCAGCACCGACCATGATGGACACCTAAGGACCACCCTGGCATCAATGTGCCAACACCTGGTTGGGTCTGATTGATCAGGGCAATCAAACCTGGTCAATCCATTGGCAGCTCGTCAAGACCCTCCCAAAAGGGCGGGATGGCTCTGAAGGATTAGAATCATCGCAAAACCCCACTCAGAGCGGTAACCCGAGAATAACCACTGAAAGAGAAGACACCTCCAAGGCCATCGGAAGAAGAAGAAGACATCACCGTGTGGAGCTCCGTTCCAGTGGGATGGGATAAGGTCACACCAGGTTAAGCTAAAACATAAGATAGTTTGTTGTGGATTTTTTGTTAGTTTATGGTATACTTTATTGTTCTAATATTGATTGAGTTCAACAACCAAATATTTTTGTCTCGTAGGGTTAACTTCCAGTTCTTTTGCTGAATATAAGATTTTAAACACACTGTGTGGCAGGTATAACAAATTGGCACCCCAGATGGGACCTCGATATGTCGTGCCTTTGTTGCTCTGAAATCGAATCCTGTCCAACCTGACCCTCCGTGCGATTTTGCCTGAGCCAGTTGTTAAGAGGACAGCTGTCCCACACCAAGGTCAGGAGTCCCAAGTGAATCAATCCGAATAGAAAGGTCAAAACTGAACTGTTCTTGAAAAGGTAAAGACAACAGGTTTTTACTTCTAGTCCAGCAAACAACTGTTTCTGTGTGTGTTTGGGGTCGGTCAGGTAAAACACCGAAAAGTCGGGAGAGACCCAGTGGTATTAGGACCAAGAAAGTTACAACAGTGGTACCCTCAGTCCATTCCACCCCCGATACTCTTTCTGTTTAATTGAAATGGCAAAGAAAGGGGTCAGAGCAGAGGATTGTCCCGTATGGGAAACAAAACTGAGACAGTACGTCAATGACAAAATGCAGCCGATTTGGGCAGAATGATGTAATGTTAAGATGGAACCAGGATTCCTCGGGCAGAAGTATTGGGATGGTCTTAGAAAAGCTCAAGGGAATCAGGTTTCCAGACTTAGTAGATCACAGTGATCATGTGCTGCTTAGGGCAGTTATTAGGGACAGAGCAGGAGTTAAAAATTGTCTGTAAGGAGCTAGAGGACGCTGCACGTGGAGCAATTTCAGCCCCAGTGTGAGCGAGGATATAGGATACTCAGCACGCAGTGTTGGAGAAAGAAGTAAACCAATGGAAGAGCAAATGTCTGGATTTACAAGCTGCAGTTAAAGTATGAGACCAGGCAGACACAAGAACGTAAGAACTCGGAGCAGGAGTAGGCTATCTGGCCCCTCGGGCCTGCTCCACCTTTCAATAAGATCATGGCTGATCTATTCATGGCCTCAGCTCCACTTACCCACCCTCTCACTGTGACCCTTAATTCCTTTATTGTTCCAAAAAAATCTCTTCACTTTCAAAGTATTGATGAAGTCATGTCAACCACTTCACTGGGCAGGGGGTTCCCACAGATTCACAGCCCTCTGGGTGAAGATGTTCCTTCTCAATTCGGTCCTAAATCTGCTCCCCCTAATCTTGAGGCTCTGCTCTCTTGTCCTAGTTTCACCCACCAGTGGAAACATCCTCTCTATTTCTATCAGATCTATTTCCTTCATAATTTTTTATATGTTTCTATAAAATCCCTCCTTGTTCGTCTAAATTCTAATGAATATAATCCCAGTCTACTCAGTCTCTCCTCATAAACCAACCCCCTCAACTCCAGAATCAACTCAGTGAACCTCCTCTGTACCCCCTCTAGTGCCAGTGCATCCTTCCTCAAGTAAGGAGACCAAAACTGCACGCAGTACTCCAAGTATGGCCTCACCAGCACCTTGTACAGCTGTAACATTACCTCCTTGCTTTTCATCTCAATCCCTTTCGTAATGAACGACAAAATTCCATTTGCCTTGCTAATTACCTGTTTTACCTGCAGACTAACCTTCTGTGATTCATGTACAAGGACTCCCAGGTCCCTCTGCATAGCAGTATGCTGCAACTTCTCATCATTCAAATAATACTCCTTTTTCCCGTAACTCTTCCCAAAACGGGATCACTTCACATTTATTAACATTGTATTCCACCTGCCAGACCTTTGCCCATTCACTTAAGTATCTCTGCAAAGTTTCACAGTCCTCTGCACACTTTGCTCTGCCACACATCTTTGTGTCATCTGAAAACTTGGACACACGACACGTGGCCCCCAACTCCAAGTGAAGAAGCAGGCAGCTGCAGATCATATCAAGTGTCTGCAGGAAATTGAAGGGCTTTTGCCCGAAACATTGATTTCGAAGCTACTTGGATGCTACCTGAACTGCTGTGCTCTTCCAGCACCACTAATCCAGAATCTGGTTTCCAGCATCTGCAGTCATTGTTTTTACCTAATTAAAATCACAGCTTTCCATTCGAAATGAGATAATGTGCTCGTACGGAGAGGTTAGAGAAGGAAAAGAACAAAGGATAGACTGGGATGAGCTCAGGGAAGACGGTCAACAGTGTACCAGGAGCACAGAGGTTTGGAGTCCATCCCCACCCTTCCCACAGGAGTCTCCTCCTTCAATGCCCCTGAGAACACTCCCGGTCACACTGAACCCGATAACAATTGAAAGGCAGTTCGGGGACCCGAAGGACCTGCCCCCAATCACATACATCACCCCATTTACCGCTGCACAGTCTGCAGCGATCAGGGCAGCATGGTGGCTCAGTGGATAGCACTGCTGCCTCATAGCACCAGGGACCTGGGTTCGATTCTAGCCTCAGGCAACTGTCTGTGCGGAGTTGGCACACTCTCCCCGTGTCTGCCTGGGTTTGCTTTGGCTTCCTCCTGCAATCCAAAGATGTGCAGGTTAGCTGAATTAGCCATGCTACATTGCCCATAGTGGTCAGGGATGTGTAGGTTGGTTAAATATTGGGAAGGGGGGAATGGGTTTGACTGGGTTACTCTTTGGAGTGTCAGTGTGGACTTGTTCAGCTGAAGGGTCTGTTTCCACATTGTACAAAGAACAAAGAAAATTTACAGCCCAGGAACAGGCCCTTCAGCCCTCCACGTCTGGAGAGATCCTACTCTATGGGTGGCACAGTGGCTCAGTGTTTAGCACTGCTGTCTCTCAGCACCAGGGTCCCAGGTTCGATTCCAGTCTTGGGTGACTGTCTGTGTGGAGTTTGCACATTCTCCCTGTGTCTGCGTGGGTTCCCTCCGGGTGCTCTGATTTCCTCCCACAGTCCAAAGATGTGCAGGCCAGGTGAATTGACTTTGCTCAATTGTCTATAGTGTTAGGTGCATTAGTCAGTGGGAAATGGGTTGGGTTGGGTTACTCTTCGCAGGGTCGGTGTGGACTGGTTGGCCCAAAGAGCTTGTTTCCACACTGTAGGGAATCGAATCTAATTCTAAAGATAGCAAAAAATATTCCTGAAATTGAACCATCCACTGATCCTTATACATTCTATAAGAAGGCCAGGCAGCAGAACATTTTACAGGGTCTGGACGAGAGGCAGGAGGTGAAACTTATTGTAATGTGTTTGAGCCAGTCAGCACAGCCCATGATCCCAGCCCCAGCAAATGTAGGAGACAGAGCCCTTGTCAACATGAAAAAGCCAATCCTGACAGTGATCGGTTATAATAGAGGGGACCCCGTCGACGGATTGGATAAGGGTAGGCAAAAGAAAGGGACACACCCAATTGTCTTTGCCGGTTGCTTTGGTTACACATCACAGGGGTTTCTGGAGAGTTAGACAGGGGTCAGTTATCCGAGGCTGACTTAGCCATGTGGGTGAGGACTTTAGTTTCCCAGGGCACTGAGGAGAGCAGGAAGGTGTGTGTGAACTTCAATGCTGCAGAGGCGAGACACAGTGAGGCATGGGTTCTGAGGAGAATGTCCTGGGTGTGGGAGATTAACCAACCCCGTACCCTCAATGCCAACCTTTGAGGCATCCGCACGACGGTGTCAGGCTTCTGCCTCCCTGATATAGGTCTGTGACACGAAGTGGGATGGTGCAGATTGGCCACTAGTCAACAGCGAGGTAGGAGGTCGCCCTGTCAAATTCCTTTGGGATACCGGAGATTCCGACACAACCCTGAACACCTCGAGATTTAAAAATATACCCTGGTGGACAACAGGGACTATTGCTTTAAATGGGTTGACGAGTCATGTACAGGAGGGGTACGTTACTGAATCGATAGAATTTAAACTGGGTGATATTACATGCCAGTGTCCTGCTATTTTAATCAACCCGGGGGGCGGTGGGGGTGGGTAGGGGGGGGAACCACATACTTGGCATTGATTATCTGATGAGGTGTAATTTTAGATTTGACCCAGTGAATGCCTGTATAGGGAAGTTACCTCCAGCCATTAACATCCCATCCATCATCTAAACAAGTCCTTATGCTAATCGAGTCAGTACAACAGGAAAGTTCTGGTTTAATCCTCTGACAACGACCAAGGATCTGGCTGTGGGAGAGATAGCTACAAAACGCAAAGGCATATTGGCCCAGCACAAACATGACTGTGAGCATATCCCTGGACAGGTGATAATTGAGGGGCCCAACCCTGAAACCACAAAAACTGGTTTCCCCAGACAGGCAGAGGGGGAGGTGGCCAAGGTGATTGACAGTCTGTTACAGCAAAGAATACTGGGACCTGTAGCCTCCACTAATAATGTTCCCATTTGGCCAATCAGCAAACCAGATGGGTTTAACCATTGATTACAGACAGCTTCATAAAGTCAACCCCCCCCCCCCCCCCTTCACTGCACCAACAGTCGCCACAATAATGAAGAAAGTCCCACAAGTGACGTACTTCACAGGACTTGATATCAGTCATGGTTTCTGGTCCATATCCTTAAATAGGTCCTGCCAGGACAAATTCACTTTGATCTTCCAGGAACAGTCGTACACCTGGACATTTCTATCCCAAGGATTTCATAGCTTGCACTCGATTTTTCACAGATGGTTAGCCAAGGGACGAGAGATGTTTTCCCGGCCTGACTGCCTCATACAATATGTCGAGTTTAGATCAGAGTGGTGCTGGAAAACCACAGCAGGTCAGGCAGCAGCTGAGCAGCAGGAAAATTGACATTTCGGGCAAAAGCCCTTCATCGGCTCTATTCCTGATGAAGAGCTTTTGCCCGAATCGTCGATTTTCCTGCTCCTCGGATGCTGCCTGACCTGCTGCGCTTTTCCAGCACCATTCTGATCTAAACTCTAGTTTCCAGCATCTGCAGGCCTCACTTTTGCCTCATACAATATGTAGACGACCGACTTGTGTAAACAGAGACAAAGAAGGAGCACATTCAGCTCCGAGGTGAATTACTCGATCTATTACACAGGCTAGGATGCAAAATTAATCTGAAAAAGACACAAATTCTACAGTCTACGGTCACATCCTTGTGAATGATAATCACCCACAGGAAAAGGGAAATAGACCAAAAGTGATTAGAGACCGTAGAACGACTCCCACTCCCCCGAGATGGTCATGGACTTTGATCCTTCCTTGGGTTAGTGGGATAGTGCAGGAACCACATTGATGGGTTCACCATCAAAGCAGCCACAGTCTCAGATTTACTGATAAAGAACGCTGCCTGGAATTGGACTCCTCAACACACAGAGGAGTAATTGAGTTAAAACACACCCTCACAACAACACCCGCCTGACTAGTTCCCAACCCTGATTTACCAGACGTCCTCGAAGCTGCAGCCACAGACCAGACGATAGCTGCTGTTCCACCGCAAGAGTGACACGGTAGGTAAGGGCCAGGAGCTTATGCCTCCAGGGTCCTACAGCCCGTGGAGCAAGGGCTTTCCATGTGGGAATGACACCACCACACAGTCTTTTGGGCAGGCCAATACTTTGACTACATCATTGGTTTAAACCCACTGCCCATACTGACTGAACATACACCAATCTAGCTCCTGCTAGACAGTCCAATCAAAGATGGCTCAGTGAGACAGATTCGAGCCACACGATGGACTCCACTGCTTCAGAGTTGGGACATTACGGTCAAACGTACCAAGGTGCCCAGCTTCCTAGCTGATGGCCTGAATTATGGAGGAGACCCACATGACTGCCAAATCACAGCCACAAAACACCCCACCGGCCCTTTTATGACCCAAACAGCAGGGAAAACGATTAGGGATGAGACAAGGGAATAACCAAGCAGACACAGCCATCGGAATTTATGTAGGTGGAGCCTCCACTGGACAGGATGGCATGTGGATCACCGGCTGTGGGATATACATGACCAACACTCAGGGACAGCTATTGGTTCAATTAGCCTGAAAATTACCCAGACAGCTCAGTGCCCAGGCTGTGGAACTAGCAGATGTGGCTTATGTAGTTAGCCACTCCAACCTGTTCCTCCACCCACAGATATATTTTCCAACAACATGTGGTGGGTTACGCTTCGGCGGGGCGGTGTGGACTTGTTGGGCCGTAAGTAATCTAATCTAATCTAATCTAATCTAAAACTGTGTTGGCACACACGTCCAGTGGAAGGGCCCTGGACAAACCTCCAAGTTGACTCTATAGGTGCCCTGCCTCCATGTGAAAACAGATACACCTCCATCCATGACATCATAGATACTTTTACAAAATGGATCAATACATTTCCCATTGGGGCAAACACAGTGAGAACAACAGCCCAGATCCTCACACAACAGGGGTTCACGAGATGGGGTTTACCCTGCAGTATCGAGTCAGATCAGGGAACCCCATTTCACCAGCTGAGTAATGCAAAATGTGATGACCATGTTTGGTATCAAACAGGAATTCCACATCACTTACCACCCCCAATCCAGTGGTAAACCTTCTTTGCACCCTCTCCAAACCCTCTGTATCTTTACTATAGTAGGGCGAACAGAACTGGACACAATATTCCAAGTGTGGTCTATTACATATGGATGGATACTGTTATGCCTCACTGAGGTAGCATGTTGGAAATCAAGTTGCATTATTCCTTGTGTTGTCACAAAAGTTAGTTTCTCCTGAGTTTTAGACTAAAGATGACAGAAAGCACACACTAGGTTTCTGGACTTCACAAGGATTACTATTTATCACACATAAATAGACCTAATTCCACAGAAAAATGATGGACCATTGAGCTATAATGCCATTAGTTAAAACTCTAAGATGCTCATGAACCAAGTCCCCTTAAAAGCAAGCACATATTGTACACACACACTCATACACACATAGACACACACACATAGACACACACACACACACACACACACACACACAGACACACACAGTCGTGCACGTGCACACACAGACGCATACACAGAAACTAAACATCAATCTTTGAGTGGAAGGAACACACAGAAAACAGTTTCGTCAATCCCTGTTCGCGGGATTCGCTGAGATGATTCTTGTGCTGATCAGAATGCTGCTTCTCCAGATGCTGTCACTGGTTTACCAGAGATAGAGTGTGTGGTTTATAAAAGGTCTGGCTTACTCATTAAAGGTCAGAACTTTCTGCAGCTGCTGAAGGAAAAGACAATCAGCTGGTTATCCTCAGATTTAAAGTAGCTTTTCCTGCCAGGAACAGAGCTGATGATGAACAGGTCCTCAGATGGTGGAGGTCGGATGGCTTCTCCCTGTCATGTTCATATCCACAAACTGTTCAATTACCTGGGAACCAATCACATAGTCATTGGCAGCTAGATGGTCTTTGTCATTGATACTGGTCTTTAGTACAAAGACCAATCAGATACTTGTTTCTGCCTGAATCACCATTGGTACATGGGCATGTCTCCAGCTCGTCTGCACCTTCTTCTGCTGCTGTCTGACCCAGCAGCTGTGTAAACAATACTTACAATGAGTGTCAGGTTACTTGCTTTCAAAGAGTGCAGTATCCCTTAAACAATCCTTGGTTTTCAACAATTCTGATGCGTTTCAGTCCACAATTAAAAATACACTAAGATAAAAAGGCACAAGTTTTTAAAAAAAGTTTAAAAAACACTTTTGAAGAATAATAATGCCAAGTTTCTGAGCTGGTAAGTTCCATGATGTTCCTTGAATTTGATCTGAGAAACAATCCAACCTCAGTTACACAGGTTCAGTTCTTATTCGCTCCTAATGAGTCTTCACCACAGCTGCATAGGTTACATCCGCTAGAAAGAGACAGAAATCAGAGCTGATGATCATTATCAATTCAGTTTGAAGGTAAATACAGGAAAGGGGCATATTTACCCAAATATCAGTCCCATCACTATCAGAGTAGCTACAGGAAAGGGAAATATTTACTCCATCAGTTGTTCATTTTCCCCCTCATTCACTTTATGACGCTCACAAATACATTGGGAGAGACAAGCTTTTTGAGAGACAGTCAAGTATCATCCAATGGGATAATGGAGAGACTGTTTACTTTCTGATTGGTGGAGTAAAGGAACACCCTAATAACGATGAACAGACCGATGGGCCAATGACAACAGCATCATGGTGAGGGAATGGGACTTTAAGGTCATGTGATCAAATCTCCATAATGGCGCCACCCAACGTTGGGGTCTCAAATAACAAGGAAATGGATCACCCAGGCCCAACTAGCACTGTCCCACACATTGGAGAATGGGCTTCAGGGATTGGGAAAGGAGAAAAGATTAGGATTAGGATTCTGAAAGGACAAAACTGACTCACTCTCTTCTGAATCAGCAACCCGGAGAATCTTGCCACCTTGAAATGAAAGAGAATAGTCTGTTAGTGAGGAGGATGTATTTTAAATGTTTAGAAATACCACCATGTGGGAAAAAAGTATGTAGCTTGTTACCTTTTCTGTTGCTGTCAAACACGATGCTGGCATAGGTACAGGAATCAGGCTGAGCTGTAATACAAACAGTATTCACTCTGAAATTGCCTTACTGCATCAGCTTTCTGACTCTAGAATCAAAGAATCGTACAGAATCCTGGATTCACATCACAGCTTTACCATTGGAAAATGTTCAGTGAACTGCATGAGAATCAGACATCAAACCATATTCCGAGTTATTTGGACAGGTGGTGTTCCAACACGCATGTCTTAAGGAGTGACTTAAAAGGGGGAAAGAGAGTTGGAGAGGTTTGGACAGGGATTCTCACAGTCTTGGAGATTGAAAATTAGACCCCAGTGATGTTACTATTAGAGTCCGGTGAATCCACCACCACACATCTCTCTCTAATGAGTGTAGATCAGAGTGGTGCTGGAAAAGCACAGCAGGTCAGGCAGCATCCGAGGAGCAGGAAAATCGACATTTCGGGCAAAAGCCCTTCATCACTCTAATCTCGACTCTGATCTCCAGAACCTGCAGTCCTCACGTTTGCCGAGCTTTTCCTCTCTAATGAGAGAACAGCCCGATGCCCTCTGGGACTATGGTGAGTTTACATTTACAGGAAGGGATATGGAGGAGCCAGATTTGGAAATATTGTGAGTATATGAGGATGACAGACCCAATGCTGTGGAAGAATTTGAACCTGAGAAGGATAATCTTTAATTTTATTTCTTTTTCAATTCAGGAGCCGTTCTGGGCACCACACCTTGGGAAGGATATTCTGACCTGAGAAAGAGTGTGGTGCAGAATGATGACATCAGGTCTCACAGAGTTAAATTACAAGGTGTGGGATCACAAATTATGTTTATATCCTGTTGCACTGGAAGGTTTGGGGATGATTTGATTGAAGTTCTCAAGAAAAGAAGAGCATAAACGATCTTTCCACATTCTCCAAGTCGGGAAGTCTCAGATGCCTTCCCATGGAGGTTCCTGATTCCATGATTCCCAACCCTATCCCAGGGTTTCCAATTTTCCCACAGTCCCATAGTTCAGGTTATAAAACCCTGCACCCAGCACTCTGAGCCAATCCCCTCCATTGCAGAGGGAAACACATCCTGCTCCTCCACAATGTACACCCAGTCGGTCCATGATTTTAAAGAATCACGGTTCACAGTGTCTCAGATATTGTGGATCACAGTTTACATGAGGGAACTTATTGGGAGTTAAATTCAAAGTGTGCCCCTTACGTGCACCGTGGGCGGCACGGTGGCAGAGTGGTTAGCACTGCTGCCTCACAGCGCCAGAGACCCGGGTTCAATTCCCGCCTCAGGTGACTAACTGTGTGGAGTTTGCACGTCCTCCTCCTGTCTGCGTGGGTTTCCTCCGGGTGCTCCGGTTTCCTCCCACAGTCCAAAGATGTGCAGGCCAGGTGAATTGGCCATGCTAAATTGCCCGTAGTGTTAGGTAAGGGGTAAATGTAGGGGTATGTTAGGTTGCGCTTCGGCGGGGCGGTGTGGACTTGTTGGGCCGAAGGGCCTATTTCCACACTGTAAGTAATCTAATCTACTAAGGCTTTTATGCTACCCCTTCCAGAACCCACTTACCATCCCCTCACCATGCTAAGATGTGGCACTTTGATGCCCATTGCCAGGTATTTCAAGTGAGTAATACTTTCCTGGAGATATTTTCCAAACACAATGATTAGAGATATTATTACACACCTCTGGATCGAGTGGGACTTCACGGAGGCCTCCTGGCTTTGAAGGAGAAACATTACCACTGTACCATAAGACCCCTAATGGTCTTAATCATAGAGTCATAGAGATCTAGGGCACAGTAAAAGGCCCTTTGGCCCATTGAGTCCATGCTGGTCAAAACCAACCATCTACCCATTCCAATTCTATTATCCAGCAATTGCCTCAATGCCTTATACATCAACATTGCAAGTGCACACCTAACCAGGTCTGAAACATTATGAAGGTTTCATGTCTGTGTCACCCTTAAAAGCAATGACTTTCAGATTTCCGCCATCCTCCGAGTGAAAAGGATTCCCTCACATCTCCGAAAAGCCTCTAACATTCATCAAAGATCCTCAGACATCACCTTCCCAACCCACGACCATCTCCAGCTGAACGTTCAGTGGCAGCAGATAAAGGGGAACACCATCACCTGCAAATTCCCCTCCAAGGCACTCACCATCCTGGCTTGGAAATATATCATCACTCCTTCACTCTTGTTCGGTCAAAATCCTGGAATTCACTCCCTCAAGGCATTATGGGTCTACATCCAGCACGTGGACTGTAAGGGTTTAAGAAGGCAGCCCATCGCCATCTTCTCAAGAGATCAACAAGGAATGGGCAATGAATGCTGGCCAGCCAGTGATATGCATGTTTCATGAATGAATAAAAACAATCGTCCTGCCCCGTACCTTAAATTAATGTCCCATGGTCACTGACCACTCTATCATGGGAAAACAATTTTCAATTCAACCGTATTTATGTCCCTCATAATTTTACGCATCTCAATCATGTCTCCTCTCAATCTCCTCCTCCCTGGAGAAAGCAATCTATCCAAATTCTCTTCAGAATTGAAACACTCCAGCCCAGGTAACATCCTGGCAAATCTGCTCTGTCCCATAATATGGATTCCTGAACTTCACACAATTCTTTAGCTGTGACCTAACCAATTTTTCATACAGTTCCAACATACCCTCACAGCTCTGAATTAAACTCTATGCTTCAACTAATAAAGGGAAGTATCCCATAGGGTTTTTTATCCATGTTATCCACCTGTCCCGATACATTAAGGGACTGGTGTACATGCACACCAAGGTCGCTCTGATCCTTGGTGTTTCCCAGGGTCCTATTGCTCATTATATCTTCCCTTGCCTTTTCTGTCCTGCCCAAGTGTATCACCTCACACTTATCCATGTTGGATACTGTTTGCTACTGATCAGTCTATCTGACCAGCCCGTATAGATCCTCTTGTTGGCTAAGGCTATCCTCCTCAATATTTACAACCCCAACTATTTGTTTATCATCTGGGACCATATTAATCAACCCTTCTTCATTCAAGTCTAAATCATTTACGACAAACCGCAAATAGCAAGGGCCCCAACAGCGACCCCTGTGGGAACCCCCAGGACACACACTTCCAGTCACAAAAATGCCCCTCGACCATCACCCTCTGTTTCCTGCCAGTCAGCAAGTTGTGCATCCAATTTACCCCAAATTTCCTTGGATCCCATGGGCTCTCACCTTTGCTATCGTTCTCCCATGTGGAACCTGGTCAAAAGTTTTGCCGAAGTCCAAGAAGACACAAGAACATAAGAAATAGGAGCAGGAGAGGGTTATCTGACCCCTCGAGGAGAATGTGAGGACTGTGAATGCTGGAGATTAGAGTCGAAGAGTGTGGAGCTGGAAAAGCACAGCTGATCAGGCAGCATCTGAGATGCAGGAGAGTCGTCATTTCGGGAAGAAGCCTTCCATCACCTGCACCACAGATGCTACCTATCTAGTCCTTCAACCCTGCTCCATCATTCAATAAGATCTCTTTTAAAATCTATCTCCCTTTGCATTAAAAAGATGCATCAAATTCATTCCCCGTGTCTATACATCTGGAAACCTCTTCAAAAAAAATTCAGGGAAGTTGTAAAGATATCACTTCCTAAACAAATCCATGTTCATGATTGATCCCTGTTCCTCCAAATGCAGATCCATTCCATCCCTCAGAATTACTTCTAACAGTTTCCACCCCACTGAGTATAGACTGAGAGAAAGTGAGGACTGTGAATGCTGGAGAGTCAGAGTCAAACAGTGTGGCACTGGAAAAGCACAGCAGCTCAGGCAACATCTGAGGAGCAGGAGGGTCGATGGTTTGGGCACGAGCCGTTCATCAGCCTGACCTGCCACACGTTTTGACTCCGAGTTGAGACTGACTCGCCTGAAGTTTCCTGGTTTATCCCTTGTTCCCTTCTTGAGGTACCAGACTGGCTGTCCTCCTGTCCTCCAGCACCTCTCCTGCAGCCGGAGAGGAATGGAAAATTATTTCCAAAGCCCCTACTATTATCTCCCCTGCCTCACTCAACAACCTGAGATACATTTCATCCTGCCCTGGAGATTTATCTACTTTTTGCTGCCCATACCACTCAGCAGTTCCTCTCTATGTTAATTTCTTTCATCTTGTCACAGACTATCTCCCTGATTTCTGCACCAAAATCATCCCTCTCACGCCTGAACACCAACATAAAGTTGTCAATTACAGCCTGACGTACATCCTCTGGATTCAAGTTTCAATTACAACCATGGTCTTTGTTGTCTTTTAACCATGAATTTTCCTTTCAATATTTTGGATGCTTCTTTATATTACCTGTCAATATACTTTCATATTTCCTTTTAGCACTCTGAATCTCCACTTTAATTTCCCACTTGCACATTTTATAATCCTTCAGAAATTGCTACTGTTTTGAATTCTCAGTATCTGTCATAAGCCTCCCTTTTCCCTTCATCCAATGCTGTGTATTCCTCAGTATTCAAGGTTCACTGGATTTATTGGTCCCACCCTTTAGCCCTGGACTCTCCTTATTTCCTTCTTCAATGCATCCCATTGCATACCTGGTCTGGCCTACATGTGACTCCAGTCCCACAAAAGGACACTGGTGTAAGGTACAGTAATTGTTGAAGAATGAGAGGGGCTGTCAGTGAGCAGATTTATACTGGGCTACAAGGTGCCACATGCTCAAAGAGGAAGCCAATGTCATCAGGAAGTGATGGAAAGCAGCAGCCAGTCTCAAAGATTGCATTGCAGCAAGTCTGCATTTAGAAACATTGTACAGGATGATTTTCCATTTATTTTGGGAAATGGAGGGTACAGAAACAGATATTTTAATAGAAAGAAACAGAGATTTGCCTCCTCTGACTCATCGAGGTGAGGAAGCACATTGTTGGGAGCTTGTACAGAATCCTTGGATTCTGTTTAGTCACAGGACAGGTCCTAGAGCACTGCAGAAGAGCCCAACATTGTTCCTTTGTTTGAGGGCAATAGGGATAATACAGGAACTTACAGGCTGGTGAGCTTTACGTCCGTGGTAGGGAAAATATTCGAGTATATTCTTAATGACTGGCTTTACTCAATTTGAAAAAATATCTTCTTATTAACACGAGGCAACATGGTTTTGTACAGGAAGGTCATGTCACAGAAACTTGATTCAGCCTTTTGAGCAAGTTTCATGATTGACAACAACAGGGTGATAGATATTGTCCACATGGACTTTCATAAGGCCTTTGACAAAGATTTTCATGGCAGGCTGATAGTGAAATTGAAGTCACATGGATCTGTGGAGAGGTGGTAAGATGGATGCAGAATTGGCTTAGTCATAGAAGACAGAGAGTAGTGGTGGAAGGGTGTTTTTCTGACTGGAAATCTGTGACCATTGGTGATCCACAGGAGTCAGTGTTGGGACCCCTGTTAGTTCACAACATTTATAAATATTTTGGAGAATATTGTAGGTGGTATGATTAGTAAGTTTGCAGATGACACAAAGATTGAGGGAGCTTTGGATAGTGAGGAAGATTGCCAGAGGATACAGCAGGACATATAAAGATTGAGACTTGGGCACAGAAATGGCTGCTGAAATTTAATTTGGAGAGACATGTGGTGATGCATAAGGTCTAATGCAAGAGGGAAGTATACAGTAAATGGGACAACCCTTGGAAGCATTGAAGAGATCTAGGGTAGTTTACTCACTCCTGGTTCAGGCCTTCCCTCACTCCTGGTTCAGGCCTTCCTTCACTCCTGGTTCAGTCCTTCCCTCACTCCTGGCTCAGCCTTCCTTCACTCCTGGTTCAGTCCTTCCCTCACTCCTGGTTTATGCCTTCCTTCACTCCTGATGTGGCCCTCCCTTAATTCCTGACATCTCACTGCAATTATATCGATCTTTGGTGAGATCCCATCTGGAATGTGGTGAATGGATCGGATTTCCATATCAACAAAAGGATTCACTTGTTACAGAGTGAGTGTCATACACTGGCTTGAACCAGGGAATACAGTCTCAGAATGAGGGATAGGTGGTTGGAACTGAGATGAGGGGGAATTTATTGGTTCGAAGCAGTTAATCTTGGGAATTCTCTCATCAGAGAGCTGTGGAAGCTTAGCCATTGAGTATATTCATGAATGAGATTGATAGATTTCCCGGCATTAAAAACATTGAGGGGTAAGGGGATAGTGCAGGAAAGTGGTGTTGAACTACAAGCTCAGACATGATCCTCTTGAATGGTGGAGCATCATGTCCTTAGTGGGGAACATCCTGATCCACATTCTCCCGACTCTCCGACTTCCTGTGGCTGTGGGAATCCTCCCAAAGACACACTACAGCTTTAAACCTTCCAATGGAATCTCCAACGTGGCCTTTGTTGTCAGACAAATCCAAGTAAAATGTCAAACACAACACCAGGAACTCTGTATTACATTTCTCAACCTGATCACAGCAGATGGCTCAGTAAATCACTTGATGAATCATACTCTTAAAAGTTGGAATGTCCAGAAACTTCTTCCAAATTCTGCAACTGCTTTGTGATGACTTGACATCTTCAGGAACGGATGTCTTCAAGGAACAGGACCAGAGTAAAGCAACGCTGTGTGATAGCTCCATATTATCTATAATCTACCAAACAGCAGCTTTGACCTCTGGTGTCAGGATTAAACACGGCCCAGATAGAAATCTCTTCAACCTCAGTCTCATCCATGCCAATAATAAAATGACCACAACAGACCCACATAAGATGCAGTATGCACTGATAACATCACTGTTGTTTTCACATTCTGCACCCGACTCGCAAGCCACCCTTGGTCTCTTCAATGCTGCAAACTAGGGACTTGGCCAATGCTTGAGTGTTGCCAAACCAAACCACAAATCACTGGTCAGTTCAATATTCTACCTCTTGTATATGCTAAGACTCCGGGATACATTTAGCACTCTCGATAGCTTGGGAGGCACCTCCCTCAAAACGGTGCCCAGGGCTGACATCACTGGCTCTGCCCATCAATGCCAGTCTCAGTCCAGCCCATAGGTGACCACGAGGGCACTCTGCCTCTCGATGCCCATTGGGGAAGACATCCAACACTGGATCAGCTGAGACAGCTCAACCTTCCAGAAACGATGGCAGTGACTGTTTGACAACAAAGATCTCCACAAGGCAGCAAAAAGTCCTTGCTTTCATCATCAGTCCGTGTAAATGTTGGGAGACCCACAATGCCACTGGGGAGGGAATTCCAGGATTGTGACCCAGTGACAGTGAGTGAACGACAATATATTTCCATGTCAGTACAGAGTGGGTGGCTTGGAAGGGAACTTGGAAGTGGTGGTGTTCCCATGTAACTGCAGTAAGGAACAGGAATGTAGTGACTGCATCCTCACGGTCAGGAAACTGAACAGTGTTTGGACACATTCCCTGTTCTTCCAAAGACACAACAAAAGCTTTTGCCTCTGTATTTTTGAATCATTTCATTGTTTGAGTGTGTTTGGGACTTCTTCAATTCATTAACCAACTACTGCAGCTTGTGAACATTTGGTCATCTTGCAGGATGTTTTATAATGTTTCAATTCACAATCACCTTGTTAAATACAAATGGTTCTGAGACTCCGAGCTCATTAAGGGTTGGCACAGTGACACAGTGGTTAGCACTGCTGCCTCACAGCGCCAGGGACCCAGGTTCAATTCCCACCTCAGGCAACTGTCTGTGTGGAGTTTGCACATTCTCCCTGTGTCTGCGTGGGTTTCCTCCAGGTGCTCCAATGTCCTCTCACAGTCTAAAGATGTGCAGGTTCGGTGAATTGGCCATGCTAAATTGCCTGTAGTGTTTGTTGAAGGGGTAAATGTAGGGGAATGGGTCTGGGTGAGTTGCTCTTTGGAGGGTCGGTGTGGACTTGTTGGGCCGAAGGGCCTGCTTCCGCACTGTAGGGAATCTAATCTAATGAATGAGATCCACCGGGCCCACATTTCAATTATATCACCAGCGCTGCACACTTCCCTCCAGTCTGAAATAAAACCACAGACCACAGCGCTCTGCTTCCTAGCCCAAAGCCAATTTCCAAACCACACAACCAGCAACTTTGAATCTCATCAGCTTCAACTTAAAGAAGATATGTACATTGTACTTCACAGCAGGAGCAAGCCCTATGGCCCATCGAGTTGTCTCCATAATTCATTAAGACCATAACTGATCTGGTTCTGTCTCAGTTCTGCTCTCCTACCTTGTCCCCACTACTCTCGATAAGGCCAAAGGCTGGTAGTCAGACAGCATGTGTTAGCACCGAGGCTATAGGGATGAGAGGGAGTGATGGGACGGAATGGGGTCATTCGTTGACACAAACAGTGAATGAGTTTCATCCTTTGTGTTTTGAATCCACCCAGGATCACAGCTCTCTCCATGATGTCCATCACTCCTCAGACAGCTGCTCTCACCACATCCTGAGACCCACACTCAGTGCTATGTGCCATCATATACACACTCGTGACCTCTCTCTCCATCAGCACCCCTTCACACTGTCTCAAAGCTGTCCTCAGCCCCAGTTCAACTTAATTCTCCAGCTCATTCACCCGATACCATGTACCCCCACCCCTCTGGAACCTTCCTCCACCCACTGTCCCACTCTCCCTCCACCTCTTGTTGGACATTCACTATCCCTTCTCCGATACTGAGTACAGAACATTCAGCAAAGGTCTCAGTTTTAATCACTTTGCACTCCCACCTCACCGAAGTTCAGACACGACATGATGTTGATCTCTTCTTCCGTTGCCTTTGCCTCTGTGCCCATTTCTTTGGACAGGAGTCCTCTGTCCATCCCACAGACCCCTTCACCCACTTCCAACTCTCTTCCTCCACCTGGACCCCTCCCTCTGGCCTTTAAGCCGCACTTGACCTGTTCATTGAGAACTGACACTGGTCTTTGTATTTCTCTGCCCTCCTCCATTCATTCCTATCTCCCACTGAACTGAATACTCTCAGGCTGTTCTGTCCACAACAGTCACTCATCTCATCTCAGATCGAGACAAAAGCTCAAAACCACCAAGGTGCAGCCATTTCCCTGTTCTGTTGCTGTCAATCTTGGCACAGAGTCTGGAATTGTCCTGATCTGTAACACAAACAGGAATGATAAGGGGATATTTTTGGTCGGTTTGTTGTTAGGTATCAACAACAGCTCAGTGGACACCACATACCCCTTGGAGTTAGAAGGTTGTGGGTTCAATTCCCCATTCCAGTGGCTACAATGTAAGATCAATGCTGAGACTTCGGAGCAGTTCGAATGGAGCGCTGTAATGTCTAAAGTGTTATCTTGTGGCTGAGATGTTAAAGGTTGCACTGGTCTGCTCTCTCAGGTGGGACATTATACTTCACAAACTGGTTGTTGCATTTCTCATTACCAGAATGAAAATAAATGCATTTACGCCTAACTTTTCATGATCTCAGGGGACTGAATAACCCCTTACAGCAGATGGAGCTCTATTTTTATATTTGCAGTCAACTAATTTCTTACTGCAAGCTGCCACAAACCACAATGTGATCATGATGTCATAATCTGGTTAAAGCACTGAACAGGAGAGTTGGATTAGCTTGTATTGATCACAGAGTACAGACATTGGGCAGGGCAGACACACTAAACACAGGGAAAAAGTAGAGAAATATGTGAATGGAGAACCACTGCAATATTCTAACATGATGTGGGAATCAGGTCACAAAGGTAGGTACACTCTTACACCATGGAATCAGGAAGGTTAATAAAATGCTATCCTTGAATAAAAGAGGAATTGGATATTAACGTAAACATGTTATTTTAGATATACAAGGCAGTTCTGAGATCACATCTCAAATGCTGTACATAATGAAGGATATTGGTGCTGGCTCAAAGGAGGTTTCTGAGATTGAGAAGCAGGTTGTCTCATGAGGAGAGGGAGGACAGGCTGGGTTTGTTTCCCCTGGAGTTTAGAATAATGAGGGGCTGTGAGAATGTAAACTTCAGAACTTTGGTAATGATTCAGAGTTTGAATGAATCAACAATGATTTTTTCTGAAATGCAGTGGTACTGAGATGAAAGGGACAAGGAGAAACTGTAATCAAGGAATTAAAATCAACATGTTAATTAGCCATCTCTGAGAAGAAGGAGTCAACGCAACATCAAGGATCTGTTCCTGGGAGACAGGAGAGAGTTAACACTGAATGTAACAAGGAACAAGGGAGCTACTCCTGATCAGAAGGCAAGCTGCAGACTTAATGACTCAAGAAGAGTAATCAATGTTGTGGTTGAACGAATTGAAATGATCATCAATAATCTCACACCGGAGATTTTGCCTGTCCATCGAGAACTGCTAACATTACCTGGGTCATTTTAATTTTTCTGCCCTCCTCCATTCACCCCTATGTCCCCCAAATTGACTGGTCTCAGGCTGTTATGTCCACAACAGTCACAAAGTTCATCTGATCCAGGCTCTCCACACCACCCCCACAGCCTCCAAGCTCAGATTCCCACAATCCTGACTTGCCCACTTCCACCTTCTTCCCAAAATCTATAGCTGGACTGCCCAGGCAGACCTAGTGTTCCTGCTTCTTCCTGCCTGAGGGAACTTATCTCTTCTGCCCTTGACTCAATTTTTCCTCCCTTTGTCCATTCCTTCCCAACTACATCTGTGATTCTTTTGCCATTTATGTCAGTGTCAGAATTACTTGTTAGTGAGATCCAGCCACCTCCTCTTCACTGGTGTGGCCACCGATACCCACCTGGGCCCCAGTTATGCCTCTCTCATTGTGGGGCAAGTGGAACATTCCTCATTCCAGGCCTCCTCAGGCCACTCCCATAACTCTTTCTTCTGTATGTCGATGACATCATCAGTGCTGCTTCCCTCTGTAATCCAGAATTGGAATATTTGATCAATTATGGGCGGCACGGTGGCACAGTGGTTAGCACTGCTGCCTCACAGCGCCAGAGACCCGGGTTCAATTCAGGCGACTGACTGTGTGGAGTTTGCACATTCTCCCCGTGTCTGCGTGGGTTTCCTCCGGGTGCTCTGGTTTCCTCCCGCAGTCCAAAGATATGCAGGTCAGGTACAGTTGGCCAAGCTAAATTGCCCTTAGTGTAAGGTAAAGGTGTAAATGTAGGGGAATGGGTGGGTTGCGCTTCGGCGGCTCGGTGTGGACTTGTTGGGCTGAGGGGCCTGTTTCCACACTGTAAGTAATCTAATCTAATCTAATCACTTTCACTTCCAATATCCACCCAGCTCTCACCTTCACCTGATCTCTGACTCCTCCCTTCCCTTCCTTGACATCTCTGTTTCTATTTCTGGGGATAGGCTGGTCACCAATATTCATGACAATCTCAGACTCCCACAGTTACCTTGACTCCCCATCCTCACACCCTGCTTCCTGGAAAGACTCTGTTCCATTCTCCCAGTTTCTCCAAGCCCACCACATCTGTCTGATGGGGCCACATTCTGCACAGGGGACCTCCGAAATGTCAAGCTTTATCCTCAACCAAGGATTCTCCATCACCATGGTTGACAAGGCCCTCAGCCGTGTCCAATCCATCTCCTGCATTTCTGCCCTCATCACTTCCCTTCCCTTGCCTTGCCCTCATCTATCATCGCACCAGCATCCATATCCAGAGGATCATTAACCACCATTTCCACAGCACTCCAGCGGTGCTCAGTGCAACTTGGAAGAACAGCATCTCATTCTCCACATGGGCACCCTGCAGCTTCCTGGCCTCAGTATTGAGTTCTAAATAATTTTACAGCCAGAATGAGGTGTTTTATCCATCCTCACACCTCAGGCCCTGCCGTGACATGAGTTGTTTTCAGCACAGCCAAACCATTTTCACCAACTTATTGTCCCCACTATCAGCTTTTCATTCTCCCTGGCATCCTTTTGATGATCTGACTTCCATTCACTCTCTCTGGGCTCCATCTCCACCTATCTGCTCACTCCTTTTCCCCTCCCCCACCACCTGTCTTTACCATAGATACCACTTTTCCCCAGCTACAGGCAGTTCTGAAGAAGGATTTGAAATTTTAACTCTGGTTTCCCTCCACAGATGCTGCCAGACCGGCTGAGTTTCTCCAGCAATTTCTATTGATTTATATTGGAAGGTTTCCCGAACAAGAGGAGGAGGCTATTCAGCCCATTGTATATGTGTTGATTGATAAAGAGCTCTCTAGAACATCCCACTGCCCAGCTCCTGGTCCATAGCCCTGGAGACTCATGTTCTTCAAATCCTTATCCAAGTGAGTTTTTCATGTCGGAGTCAAAAAGGTTGGTGCTGGAAAAGCACAGCCGGTCAGGCAGCATCCGAGGAGCAGAAGACTCATTCCTGATGAAGAGTTTATACTTGAAACATCGACTCTCCTGCATCTCGGATGCTGCTGAACTAGTTGTGCTTTTCCAGCACCACACATTTTGACTCTGATTTCCAGCATCTGCAGTCCACACTTTCTCCTGGGTTTTAGATGTGTTGATGGTTCCTGTCTCTCTAAACATAGAATACAGAACATGGGACAGTACAGTGCAGGAACATGGCCTTTGGTCCACCATGTCAGTGCAAACCATGATGCCATTCTAAACTAATCCCATTTCCCAGCACATGGTCCATCCCTCTCTGTTCCTGTTGTTTATGGGCCTGTCTAAATGGCTCTTAAATGTTGCTAACGTATCTGCTTCTATCACCTCCCCTGGTAGCCTGTTCCAGACGTCTACCATTCTCTTTGTTGAAAGCTATCCTCACAAATCACCCTCAAATTTTTCCTCATTCACCTTAAATTTATGCCGCTTGTATATGACATCTCCACTCTTTGAAAAAAAACTGACTGCCCCCCCTATCCCTGCCTCTCATAAATTTATGTATTTCTGTTCGGTCTCCCCTCACCCTCCAATACTCTCGCAAAAATAAATCCAGGTTTGACCAAGTTCTCCTGATAGTTAACACACACCAAATCAGGGAACATCCTGCTCAATCTCTTCTGCACCTTTGTTTTGTGCACAAGTACCCCTAAGTCCCTTCATGTTGTAGCTTTCTTCCATTTCTTTTCTCCAGACCTGCTGAGTTTGTCTGTTTGTTTCTCAATCATGGCTCCTACAGACATGTCCAAACTTTGATAGAACCTGAACACTGAGGGAACTGGTTCTGAGTGGCACTCGGAACAGCATCGCAGTCACAAAACTACCCGCTCACAATAACTCAATGTCTCCTGCTTTGGATCAATCTCGCCACTTTCCCCTGGATCCCATGAACCTTTGATTTTGTGCCCAGTCTGCCTTGTGGAACTTCCCCAAACACCTTGCTAACATCCGCATTGATGGTCAATATCAAACACCCAACCAACCATCCTTCAATACTCCTTAAAAATTCGATCACGTTTATCAGACCCGACCACCCTTCAACAATCGTCTTCTGAGGGAATGGTACTGGGTCAGACTCGCATCATGAAGACCTCATCAGGGGAGAATTCAAGGTCAGTTAAAACTGAACTGGGAGTTCTCATTTGGGATGATTCTCTGAGGGTGGCCAGGCACGAATTCTATGAGTTGACCAGTTTCCCACTGCAGCTTCAAACATCAACACTGCAACTCCTCCTCAGGAAACCAGACCCCCAGTGAAATCAGCTCTTAAAGATATGGGGGAGTGGGAGTGATCTCAAACGATACACTTTCTCAATATAGAAACAAACGTTGACTCACGGCCTTCTGACAGACTGTTTGTGAATCTCTTGCCACCTTTAACAAAGACAAAATGTTCTCTTAGTTTAATTATAGAATCTGATTATCAATTAGACAATTGCTCAAAACCTTTAAGGTGCAGCCATTTACCTGTTCTGTTGCTGTCAATCTCAGCATAGAGGATGGAACTGTCCTGATCTGGAACACAAACAGGAATGATAAGGGACCATGCATCGACAGGCTTGTACTTAAATATCAGCAATGGCTCAGTGGACACCACATCATTCTCTGAGTTAGAGATGTGATTGGAGCAGGTGAAATATTGGGCTTGCAGCATGGGTTGGTACCTGGGACTTCGATGTTGTGCTTAAAAATGTGTTGCTGGAAAAGCGCAGCAGGTCAGGCAGCATCAAAGGAACAGGAGAATCGATGTTTCGGGCATAAGCCCTTCTTCAGGAATCAAACATCCTGAAGAAGGGCTTATGCCCGAAATGTCGATTCTCCGGTTCCTTTGATGCTGCCTGACCTGCTGCGCTTTTCCAGCAACACATTTTTAAGCTCTGATCTCCAGCATCTGCAGTCCTCACTTCCTCCCACTTCGATGTTTGGCCATTTTGGAGATATAGGTAGAGTAAGGACAGGAATGGTTGTTGCAGTTCCAGGATTTAGATGTTTCAGTAAGAACAGGGAAGATGGTAAGGTGGGGAGAGGGGTGTGTGGTGGCATTGTTAGTCAAGGACAGTATTATGATTGCTGAAAGGACATTTGAGTACTCTCTACTGAGGTAGTATGGGCTGAGGTTAAAAACAGGAAAGGTGAGGTCACCCTGTTGGGAGTTTTCTATCGGCCTCCAAATAGTTCCAGAGATGTAGAGGAAAGGATAGCAAAGATGATTCTGGACAGGAGCAAGAGTGACACAGTAGTTGTTATGGGGGTGTTTAACTTTTCAAATATTGACTAGGAATACTATAGTTCAAGTACTTTCGATGGGTCAGTTGTTGTCCAATGTGTGCAGGAGGATTTCCTGACACAGTACACAGACAGGCCAACAAGGGACAAGGCCACGTCAGATTTGGTACTGGGTAATGAACCTGGCCAGGTGTTCAATTTGGAGGTAGGTGAGCACTTTCATGATAGTGACCACAAATTGGTTAAGTTTACTTTAGCAATGGAAAGGGATGGGTATATATTGCAGGACAAGATTTATGAGCTGGAGGAAAGGCAACTACGATGTGATTAGGCAAGATTTAGGATGCATGGGATGGGCAAGGAAACTGGAAACTTGTATAAGCTGCACAATTGAAATGTGCAGCTTATACAAGGAACAGTTACTGTGGGTCCTTGATACATATGTACCTGTCAGGCAGGGAGGAAGTTACTGAGTGCGGGAGCCGTGGTTTACTCAGGAAGTTGGATCTCTTGTCAAGAGGAAGAAGAAGGCTTATGTTAGGACGAGATGTGAAGGCTCAGTTAGGGTGCTTGAGAGTGACAAGCTAGCCAGGAAAGACCTAACAAGAGAGCTAAGAGGAGCCAGGAGGGGACATAAGACACCATTGTCAGATAGGATCAAGGAAAACCCTCAGGCTGTCCATAGGGATATCAGGAATAAAAGAGTAAGACTAGGGCCAATACAAGGATTGTAGTGGGAAGTTGTACACCGAGTCAGAGGAGATAGGGGAAGCGGTAAATTAATGTTTTTTCTCAGTATTCACACAAGATAAAGATAATGTTGTCGAGGAAAATACTGAGATACAGGCCACTAGACGAGATGGGATTGATGGTCACAAGGAGGAGGTGTTAGCAATTCGGGAAATTGTGAAAATAGATAAGTCGGATATGATTTACCATGGTTTCTCTGGAAAGCCAGGGAGGAGATTGATGAGCCTTTCACTTTGATCTTTTTGTTGTCGTTGTCAACAGGAATGGTGCCAGAAGACTGGAGAAGGGAAAATGTTGTTCCTTTATTCAAGAAGGGGAGTAGAGACAACCCTGGTAATTATAGACCAGTGAGTAACGAGGGTAACATGTTGGAAAAGGTTATAAGAGATAAGATTTATAATCATCTGGAAAGGAATAAGTTAATTAGGGATTGTCAACATGGTTTTGTGAGGGTCGTGCTTCACAAACCTTATTGAGTTCTTTGTGAAGGTGAACAAACAGGTGGATGGGGGGGAAAGCTGTTGATCTGGTGTATATGGATTTCAATAAGGCATTTGGTAAGGTTGCCCATGGTAGGCTACTGCACAAAATACAAAGGCATGGGATTGAGGGTGATTTAGTTGTTTGGATCAGAAATTGGCTTTGTGAAAGGAGACAGAGGGTGGTAGTTGCTGGAAGATGTTTATCCAGGAGTTCAATTACTAGTGGTGTACCCAAGGAACTGTTTTGGGTCACGTTTGTGGATGACCCAGGTGAGGGCTTTGATGAAGGGGTTAGTAAATTTGCAGATGACACTCAGGTTGGTGGAGTTGTGGATCATGTTGAAGGATGTTGTAGGTTAAAGAGAGACATAGATAAACTGCAGAGCTGGGCTGAGAGGAGGCAAATGGCGTTTAATGTGGAAAAGTGTGAGGCGATTCACTTTGGAAGGAGTAACAGGAGTACAGAGTACTGGACTAATTGTAAGATTCTTAGTAGTGTAGATGAGCAGAGAGTTCTCCGTGTCCATGCACATAGCTCTCTGAAAGTTTCTCCCCAGGTTGATAGAGTTGCTAAGAAGGCATACAATGTGTTAGCTTGTATTAGTGAAGGGATTGAGTTTTGGAACCATGAGGTCATGCTGCAGCTATACAAAACTCTGGTGTGGCTGCACTTGGAGTATTGAATGCAGATCTGGTCACCGTATTACAGGAAGGATGTGGAAGCTTTGGAAAGGGTGCAGAGGACATTTCGAGGATGTTCCCTGGTATGGAGGGAAGGTCTTACAAGGAAAGGCTGAGGGACTTGAGGCTGTTTCCATAAGAGAGAAGAAGGCTGAGAGCTGACTTAATTGAAACATAAAATAATCAGAGGGTTAGATAGAGTGGACAGTGAGAGCCTTATTCCTCAGATGGTGATGGCTAGCACGAAGGGGCATAGCTTTAAATTGAGGGGGGAACGATATCGGACAGATGTCAGAGGTAGCTTGTTTACTTAGAGAGTCGTATAAGAGTGGTACACACTGCCTGCAACAGCAGTAGACTCGCCAACTTGAAGAGCATTTAATGGTCATTCGATAAACATATGGATGAAAATGTAATAGTGTTTGATGGGCTTCAGATTGGTTTCACAGGTCGGCACAAAATCGAGGGCCAAAGGGCCTGTGCTGCACTGTAATGTTCTATTTTCAATGTTGGACGCTGGTGGAGAGTTGAGGTGAGGCAGGGGGGATCATTGGAGGATTCAGGGATTAAGAAGAGAATGAGAACAAATTCAGTAGTTTTCATATCCTTGCAAGGCACGTGGGACTCACAGGCAAGGCCAGCGTTTGTTGCCCATCCCTGAACACCCTTGAAGTGAGATGCTTGCTTGGCCATTTCAGAGGGCAGCAGGTCAGAGTCAGACACATTGCATTCAATCGCTCCTAAAAGGACAACTGAGGTTTGAAATGGGGATCTGAAGTCACCTGTCGGGCAGATTGGGGAAAGATGGTAAGTTTGCTTCCCTGAAGGAGACTGCCAAACAGAAACTTTTTTTAAGACAACAACTAATGTTAATTCAGATGGCCACCATCACAGAATTGAGTTTATGCTTCCAGATTGAATAATTAAATGTAAATTTTACAAGTTACTATGGTGAAAATTGAAGCCCTCTCCCCAGAGCATGAACCCGACCCTCAGGTTCCCCACCACAGCCCAGCGACTGGGAGTCATTTGAGACGTGTGACACCCAACTGGACTGTTTTCCTTGACCCATACCGAAGCAGCAGACAGACTGGCCGTGAACAGCTCGAGGCAGCAAGGACCGGGCCGAGCCAGTTACTCAGCCAGATGATTCAGGGAATCGGAAATGGTTATTGTCCAAGAATCCATCCAGGGTCAGTGACTGAGGAGAAGATTTCCATCTCCATTGCCAGAACAATAATCCAGAGTCTGGTCAGCTCCCTTAATGGAAACCCATAGCTTTTCATTCATTTACATTGAATGGTCTGAAAGTTAAAAGGTTCATCTATCAAAGACGTCAATCTGTGCAATAAGTGTGAAGGGTTAAGGATGGGGGTGGGGATAGTTTTCAACTGATGCAGACTCAATGGGCCGAAGGGCTTTATTCTGTGCTGGAGAACGGTTTAACTCAATGTAACATTCTGTCCCTGAATATCTCTCCAGGATCCACACTCTCTCCATTAGAGTCTCTGAAATGGACAATGATCGGTCAGTTCGAGTACAGACAGTACCTGGAGCAGTGAGCTGCGGGGCCTGATCAGTCCCGGGAATGCTGGATGAACCTGGATCATTCCTGAAAAATACACAAGGAAGATGAATATTCCAAGGAATCTAAATGCATTCTGTCAGGTCACAGAAAGGAACATTCTAACTGTACATCAATCTCTTGCTTTGGTTACACAGAGAACAGATTCCAAAGATTGATAAACACAGTTAATAGAATGAACTTTGCTAGAAATCACAGATACTCAGATGTAGACACAATCAGAAAAGTCATCCTTGAATAAATTGTCATGAGAAACAGTTTTGCCTTGGCATCAGAATATGGCTGGCACCCAGGGAACCCAAGGTGTAGTCAGCAGCTGTAACACAGGGAGGTCTGTGCAGACACTGTCAGGAATCACAGTGACAGATCATTCCAGGCAGCTCTGGCTCAGCTTGGAGCAACTAGTCACAGGGCAGGGAGGGAGGGTGTTGGAGATGAGGGGAAAGTGCTTGCAGGGGCTTCCCATCTGCAGTAACTTTGGAGGATATTACAGGGCATGGAAATCTTGGAAAGTGGGGAATGATCAGGAAATCACATTCCCACCCAATGGAAATTCAGCTGCTCGGAGAGCAAGGGAGAAAATAGTAGGATTCACAAAAACATCCTTTTTATCCTCAGCAATCACTGCAAGTAATAACAGTTTAATCTTTCCCTCCATAAAACATTCATTACAACTCAAAGTATCCACTGTGATAAAAATAAGCAACATTTCAGTTTTGCATAAAGATAAATTGCAGGTTAATTTGGGGACGGTGAATCTGGAGCTTGAGATTTACAAACAGCTGGAAAGTGACAAATCCTGCTCAGAAATCATTAACCTGTCATTTACCTCAGTCTATTGATTACTTTCCAACTCTGAGTGCTCTAGCAGCTTCTCAAAATTATAAATGATAGTAAAAGTTTCTTTCAATACATAAGAAACAAACGACAGGCAAAAGTAGACATTGGGCCACTTCAAACTGATGCTGGAAGCCGAGTGATGGGAGAGAAGGAAATAGCTGGAGAACTTAATAAGTACTTTGTGTCAGTCTTCACAGTGGAAGACATGAGTAATTTTTCAACAATTAAAGGGAGTCAGGGGGCTGAGTTGAGTATGGTTGCCGTTACAAAAGAGAAAGTGCTAGAAAAGCTGAAAGGTCTTAAAATTGATAAATCTCCTGGCCCCGATGGGCTACATCCTAGAGTTCTCAGGAAGGTGGCTGCGGAAATAGCGGAGGCGTTGGTTGAGATCTTTCAAAAGTCACTGGAGTCAGGGAAAGTCCCGGATGATTGGAAGATCGCTGTTGTAACCCCACTGTTCAAGAAAGGATCAAGACAAAAGATGGAAAATTATAGGCCAATTAGCCTAACCTCGGTTGCTGGTAAAATTCTAGAATCCATCATTAAGGATGAGGTTTCTAAATTCTTGGAAGAGCAGGGTCAGATTCAAACAAGTCAACATAGATTTAGTAAGGGGAGGTCGTGCCTGACAAACCTGTTGGAATTCTTTGAAGACGTGACAAGTAGGTTAGACCAGGGAAACCCAGTGGATGTGGTCAATCTAGACTTCCAAAAGGCCTTTGATAAGGTGCCACACGGGAGGCTGCTGAGCAAGGGTGAGGGCCCATGGTGTTCGAGGTGAGCTACTGGTATGGATTGAGGATTGGCTATCTGACAGAAGGCAGAGAGTTGAGATAAAAGGTTCTTTTTTGGAAGGGCAGGTGTGTGAGGTGTCAGTGAGGGAGCACTTTGTGGCCAGCGACCATAATTCTATTTATTTTAAAATCGTGATGGAAAAGGATAGACCAGATCTAAAAGTTGAAGTTCTAAATTGGAGGAAGGCCAATTTTGACAGTATCTGGCAAGAACTTTCGAAAGCTGATTGGGTGGACAGATGTTCGCAAGTAAAGGGACGGCTGGAAAATGGGAAGCCTTCAGAAATGAGATAACAAGAATCCAGGGAATGTATATTTCTGTCAGGGTGAAAGGGAAGGCTGGTAGGTATAGAGAATGCTGGATGACTCAAGAAATTGAGGGTTTGGTTAAGAAAAAGAAGGAAGCATATGTCAGGGATAGACAGGATAGATCGAGTGAATCCTTATAAGACTATAAAGGAAGTAGGAGTATACTTCAGAGGGAAATCAGGAGGGCAAAAAGGGGACATGAGATAGCTTTGGCAAATAGAATTAAGGAGAATCCAAAGGGCTTTTACAAATATATTAAGGACAAAAGGGTAACTAGGGAGAGAATCAGGCACCTCAAAGATCAGCAAGGTGGCCTTTGTGTGGAGCCACAGAAAATAGATACTAAATGAATATTTACTGGGGAAAAGGATAAGGAAGTTATAGACTGTAGGGAAATAAATGGTGACATCTTGCAAAATGTCCAGATTACAGAGGAGGAAGTGCTGGATGTCTTGAAATGATAAATCCCCAGGACCTGATCAGGTGTACGCGAGAACTCTGTGGGAAGCTAGAGAAGTGATTGCTGGCCCTCTTGCTGAGATATTTGTATCATCGATAGTCACAGGTGAGGTACCGGAAGACTGGAGGTTGGCAAACGTGGTGCCACTGTTTAAGAAAGGCAGTAAGGACAAGCCAGAGAACTATAGACCGGTGAGCCTGACGTCGGTGGTGGGCAAGTTGTTGGAGGGAATCCTGAGGGACAGGATGTACATGTATTTGGAAAGGCAAGACTGATTAGGGATAGTCGACATGGCTTTATGTGTGGGAAATAATGTCTCACAAACTTGACTGAGTTTTTTGAAGAAGTAACAAAGAAGATTGATGAGGGCAGAGTAGTAGATGTGATCTATATGGACTTCAGTAAGGCAATCGACAAGGTTCCCAATGTGAGACTGATTAGCAAGGTTAGATCTCATGGAATACAGGGAGAACTTGCCATTTGGATACAAAACTGGCTCAAAGGTAGAAGACAGAGGGTGCTGGAGGAGGGTTGTTTTTCAGACTGGAGGCCTGTGACCAGTGGAGTGCCAAAGGAATATTTGCTGGGTCCTCTAGTTTTTGTCATTTACATAAATGATTTGGATGCGAGCACAAGAGGTACAGTTAGTGAGTTTGCAGATGAGATCAAAATTGGAGGTGTAGTGGACAGCGAAGAGGGTTACCTCAGATTACAACAGGATCTGGACCAGATGGGCCCATGAGCTGAGAAGTGGCAGATGGAATTTAATTCAGATAAATGCAAGGTGCTGTATTTTGAGAAAGCAAATCTTAGCAGGACTTATACACTAAATGGTAAGGTCCTAAGGAGTGTTGCTGAACAAAGAGACCTTGGATTGCAGGTTCATTGCTCCTTGAAAGTGGAGTCACAGGTAGATAGGATAGTGAAGAAGGCGTTTGGTATGCTTTCCTTTATTGGTCAGAGTATTGAGTACAGGAGTTGGGAGGTCATGTTGCGGCTGTACAGGACATTGGCTAGGCACTGTTGGAATATTGCGTGCAATTCTGGTCTCCTTCCTCTCGGAAAGATGTTGTGAAACTTGAAAGGATTCAGAAGAGATATACAAGGGCGTTGCCAGGGTTGGAGGCTTTGAGCTATCGGGAGAGGCTGAACAGGCTGGGACTGTTTTCCCTGGAGCGTCGGAGAATTATAGAGGTTTACAAAATTATGAGGGGCATAGATAGGATAAATAGACAAAGTCTTTTCCCTGGGGTCGGGTAGTCCAGAACTAGAGGACATAGGTTTAGGGTGAGAGGGGAAAGGTATAAAAGAGACAAGGTTTTCACACAGAGGTGGTACATGTATGGAATGAGTTGCCAGAGGATGTGGTGGAGGCTGGTACAATTGCAACATTTAAGAGGCATTTGGATGGGTATATGAATAGGAAGGGTTTGGAGGGATATGGGCCAGGTGCTGGCAGGTGGGACTAGATTGGGTTGGGATATCTGGTCGGCATGGATGGGTTGGACCGAAGGGTCTGTTTCCATGCTGTACATCTCTATGACTCTATGGCCCAGCGCATTTCTACAACCACGTTTATATCAGTCACTGATGACCTTACCTTTTCAAAGCTGTGGTCGGATCCATTTGCTGTGAACCCCCTAAAGAGATAAAAATGATTCGTAAATATTTTGTTAAATTATGAACAAATTTGCCACATTGTCTCCACAGTTGGATGAGTCTCAAGCAAAACCATCCCTGACCAACAATATATATATTTTGCACAGTTAGATACAGTGATCTCTCGAATCTTATCTGATTGCTAAAGCTTTACACAGGAGTGTCCTCCTTAGCCCAGTCTAATATCAATAATGGACCAACAACAAAAACAGACGTTGCTGGAAAAGCTCAGCAGGTCTGGCAGCATCTCTGAAGAGAAATCAGAGTTAATTAAATTACCTACAGTGTGGAAACAGGCCCTTCGGCCCAACAAGTCCACACCGACCCGCAACCTACCCAGACCCATTCTCCTACAATTACCCCTTCACCTCACAATACGGGCAATTTAGCATGGCCAATTCACCTGATCTGCATATTTTTGGATTGTGGGAGGAAACCGGAGCACCCAGAGGAAACCCACACAGCTACGGAGAGAAAGGTATTAATATTGTTCTGATCCCAGTTGATGTTATTCCTGGACAAGTCAGGTCCCAGACTGAAACAGGTTTGCTCGAGCATATTTTGAGTTGTTTTTGTTTCTGATGAAATGGTCTCTCTCTGAAAGATAAGCGCACGATGCTGCAGAGTTTGCTGTCATACTATAGCAGAAGCTCATTCCCAAAAGAAATGAAGATAAAACATGTGTCTACTTAAGACATAAGTTCAAAAAAGTTTAAAAATAGAGTTAAACTTTATCGTATTAATGCCAAAATACTTCTTTATAAATTAAAAATAATAAAAGCTCTGTGTCAACCCCAGCACTCATCCCCAGTACAGTACTCAAAAATACATCTTGTTTTATACCCAGAAAGACTACTTGGGCAAGACTAACCCCAGGGTCCCTGTTTCGAACACACTGGGAGATTTAATTTTGATCATAAGCAGTCAATGAGCTAAAGTTCACTTATAAATTATGTGAAGGGAATGGTGAAGAGATACAGTTACAGATATCCCACGAGGAGTAATAGTTAACTGTAAAAAAATTAATGACAGTGTCAAACTGAAAGAAAACACAAATATTTACATAAAATAAAGGAACAGGTGAGAAGATTGGACAGGATATAAAAATCATCAATCAAAGGCAACAAAATTCAAAAGGAGGGAAATCTTACTGTCCAGAGAAAGTTAGGCAGTAATGTAAGAGTGGATAGTTAGAGTTTCTTGAGACATATTGCAGGTATGTTGGTGAGACAGCTGGATTGTGATGTAAAGCATGGATTCAATTACCACATTAGCTGATCTTACGAAAAAGGTCCCACTTTTTCAACTTCAACTCTTACTTGAGATAAGATGATTATCAGGTTAAACACACCACCAGTCATCTGTCTCTCTCTCTCTCTCTGATCAGAGAACACCACTGTGGTCCTCTGGGAATATGGCAACATTACACTTAGATGGTTTAAAAACAACAGGAGTTTGTAGAATTAGTCATGGAAATGGCAATTGCATTAAATGGGTATTTTGCATTAGTCTTCAGGATAAGGGATAAAAATAACATTCCAGATCATTATAAATCTGGAAATGAAAAGGAAGGAGCAACCCAGAAAATTCCAAACACCAGAGAAGTGGTCCTGAGTAAATCATTGATGCTGTGGACTGACAGTTCCCTGAGTCCCTGATGGACTTCATCCCAGGGTCTTTAAAGAGGAGCTGCTGGGAAAATTGAACAATTGCTTTACATTTCCCACAATTCCCAAGGTTCTGGGCTGGTCCCACTGCCTTCAACAATAGCAAATGTAACTCCTGTGTTCAAAAAGAGACTCTGTTTTTAATTTGATCAACCAGTGCACAGGGAGGTCACGAGGTCAGCCCCAAAACAGACCAGTGCCTGAGCATTACCCCCACTGCACAGGCCCGAACAGGAGCCATTGTTACCATTCCACCCCGAGATGTCTGTTACTCAGACTATCTGAGGCACCATGTTGTCTTTTTGCAGCAAATCAATTTTAACAATAAAAACACAAAAAGGAATTGTTTCAAATTGCAGCTTCCTTTATGTTCCGTCGAGATTCTGTCCTGAGTGGGAATGAATGGAAAAGGTGTGGTCTGTTGGGATTCTGTCAAATGGAAGTGAATGAGAAGACATTTTGGTGCATTGAGAGTTGACAGTAATGGGGAGAAGAATGGGGATGAATCCATCAGAGTTTAATAGAATGGAGTGGAATGGCCTTGCTTGTGAAACAGCCTCAATCTTCAATCACCCATGAGTCAGACATCAGACAGTGGGTGATGCTATTGAACAGGCCACCTTCACCCACCCTCCATCACCCACCAAAGACAAAGACAGCGTTTTCAGAGAATGTACTGAAGAGGAGAGAGTCGGTGAGGGAAAATTAATCCAGGGTCATTGTTTATTGCTGTTTCAAAAACAGAACCATATTGTTTTATGAACCTCGTTCTCGACAGAACCCACCTCCTTTCTTCCTGAAGGTGATGAAGATGATGACAATGACGATGAGGAGGAGGAGGAGGATGAGCAGTGGAATGACCAGTGAATATACTGAGACATACTGAGCAGGCTGAGTCTTCACTGTAAAACAGCAAGAACAACATTGGTTAGGAATATCTCAATGTTGCTGCAGTGAAACCTGTAGCAGGGTGATAGAGTGTGAGATTAAATGTACACATTGGGCATTCTTTGACAGAGCAATCCAGTTCATTCCCCTCCCCCTGTCCTTCCCTATAACCCTGTAACTTGCTCCTTTCCGAATACTTATCCCTTGTTTCTGAAAGATGCCCCTGTTGAATCTGTTTCCATCGCCCTGTCAGGCAGTGCTTTCCAGATCAGGACAATTCTTGAAGGAGGCAGCTCCTTAATTCTGTGACACAGAATAGAAGGTTAGATGGATATTTCACATCATTCCACAGGGCAGTTGTTGGATCCGGTGCTGACTTGCCTGGTCTCAGCTGGATAATGGGAAGGACAGATTTAGCTCCAGCTCCCCCGGACTGAGGGAGAGAAGAATTGGTAATAGTGACTGTCCTCGGGATTTCGGCACACCAGATGTTGTCATGAAGGAATCAATAACAATTATTGCTGGAGAAACTCTGCAGGTCTGGCAGCCATCTGTGGACAGAACTCAGAATGAAAGCTTTGAGTCCAATGATCCTTCATCAGAACTGACAGCTTCCTAAGGAAAGGTGGTATGGAAGCTGTTGACAGAGGATTGTGGGACCGGGGTGGGAGTGGGGGGAAATGAGCGAGAGGCTGAGTGGTGACTGAGCCCAGAAGGTGAGAAAGACAGTCACATAGACAAAGGGATGCTGAATGGTCCTCCAGGGAGAAAGACAATGTGATAATGGGAACCAGGAAGGAGGTGAAAGCAGCTCATGTCATTACCAGGCCAGAGATGTACTGTGGTGGGATTTGAACCCATGATCTGGGTGTCTGGATTGGTCACCCAATGACAGTAGCAGAAAACCACCACCTTCCTTTATAACCCATGTGTGAATGCAGGACGAGGATTGGTTCCACATTGTTGTGCTTAATCACACAGTCAGATGGTCACTGGGGGAACATACTAGCATTGATGGAACTATTCCTGATGAAGGTGTGAACACTTTCATTGTAACCAAGAGGGACACATTAGGCTGTTGCACCTTCCTGCTCAAGGAGATGATCTCAGTGTCAGTATAACTTTGGTGCATTTGGAGATTGAACTGAATGTTCTGAGTGTGTCAATGTCTTTCAATACTGACATCAGAATGAACCTAAAAGAATCAACACATCAAATTACACTAAACATTTATAAAATCACATTTCAAACACAAATGCAAAATATTGCAGATGCTGGGAATTTGAAATAAAAATCAAATAGTCAGCAGGCCAGCTAATACCTGTGGAGAGAAACAGTTTCATAATTTAGTTCAATGACCTTTCACTCGAAAATCAAATTGTAAAAAGTTCACACAATCTGTTCCACCCACACTCTCGACCCTTTACAGACTAAAGCCTTCATCATGGTCATTAAGTTATGAGGGTGTGACTGGCTCAGTCAGCCTTTATTGCCCATGTCTCATAGTTAAGAATCAGCCACATTACGGTGGGGTATGGAGTCACATGTAGGCCAGGCCAGGTTAGAATGGCAGTTTCCTTCCCGAAAGGACATCAATGATCCAGATGGGGATTTACAACAATCAACAGTGGTCACACAGCCATCGTTAGATTCTTACTTTGACAATTTATTTGATTTCACATTGTACCATCTGCCAAGGTGGGATTTGAACCCTGGTCCCCAGAACATTACCTGGGTCTCTGGATTAACGGTCCAGCAATAATACCATCAGCTGTTGCCTTTATTGCAGAATGATTTCGAACATGTACCAGTAGCCGGGTTTCCTTCAGGATCAGATACCGAGAATCAGGTTCTGACCTGTATTCCACCAGACACAGGTAAGTGTGATTGTCCCTCACTCTCAGCTGGTTTATCCCAGTCGAGGCGTTTCCCTCCTCTGAGCTTGTACCGATTTCCACCGTGTACAGTTGTCCAAGTTCCCTGTGATTGGGCTCTAAATGTAATGACGTGTTGATAGGGCTCCTTCCTCATCCAGGTAACAGTGGTCAGGGTGTGGGAGCCCCAGCTCCTGAAGATACAGGGTAAAGTAACTGAATCTCCCTCTGTCCCAGTCACCACTGAGACATTTCCCTGAGCAGCTGAGGAAAGGACAAACATCAGAATGGATGAGGTCAGTGCCCAGAAGTTCCAGATTCAATTTTTTACATTTCTTTCAACTTCACAATGAAATGAGTAATTAAATACCTCACGCATATTTCTCATGTGTCTGGACCAGACAATTATAGTTTCCTGAAGGATGCACCGTGTTGAAAATCACTTACGCTCCACCCCCTCATTTTGAGTTTCTCATTCGTGGGATAGTTACAGCTTAGTAAATGGACTGAACCTACATGACTTCATTCATTCTGGGCCCAACATCCCTCCCACCTTCACTAAAACCTTTTGTTTTTCATTCCACAGCCCTATACTTCAGTCTGTGCTCCTTCACTCTGTGGAAGGGGGGGATGGGGGGGTGGTGTGGTGGGGCAGTGGTTAGGAGTTAGACCCACCCTGCACCACCTTTATACATTAAAAATCCCATGAAAGAGGTAATCTCCCCCATCTCCGTCCTAATTTGAAATAAGTTTCAGGTTCACCCACATCCTCTCAGCATCTACTCCCTCAAGACCCCTCAGCATCTTGCAAGTTTGAATAAAGTCACTTCTCAATCTTCAGCAACGAGCAGCCCCCATCTGACTCTGAACCAATCAGGATGGTTAGGTAACAACACTCTGAAATTCTCAGCCAATGGGAGGTAGGGAGGTGACTCTTCACATCTTCTCCGCCAATGAGACGTGAAGTTCCACCATGTGCTCACTCAGTGAGGGGTTGGAAGATACTTGCCCTATCTTGTCCTCAGTCAATGCCAATCATTGGATTGACTACAAGAAGGAGGTCATTTTACCCATTGGGTCCTGGTTAGCTCCACATGGAACAATCCAGGTGAGACCCACCCAATTGTTCGAGTCCCCCCAAGTTCTGCCGGTTCACTTCCTTCAAGGACCTATCAGGTTTAATTCTGAGATCAATGACTGTTTCAACGTGCCCCTTCATTGCTGCTGGTGACTGTCAGTCACTCACTGTGTAAACATTTCACTCTCACATTCTCTCTGTACCTCTGCCCAAAATCTAAGGCCTGCATCCTTGTCCCAACAGCGAATGGATAGACCTTTTACTTGTTTACCTTCTCTTCACTTGTCACTGTCTCAATCAAATCTCCCCTCAATCTCCTTAGCTCCGAGGAGAATGACCCTTGCTTCTCAAAACTTACAATGAAAACCAGTCTCCGATCCCCTCCCTGAAACACCCCAAGCCCATCCCTGGAATAATTCGGGTCACTGCACTCTCTCAAGGACATTCACATTCCTCTTAATAGGTGGTGACAGATCTGGACACAATACTCTCATTGGGGACCAGTTGGAGAGTTAACAATGTCCACAGTTGTTCGGCCCCTGAACTGCAAAGTCAGGAATGATGGGGCATAATTTTCATGTGAAAGCGAGTGTGAGGAGAGGGGCTTTGCAGAAACGGTGATGGGAGTTTGGAATGCACTCCCTTGGGAGGGTAATAGAGGCGGAAAATCTGGCAACATTTAAAAAGTATCTGGATGAGCAGTTGAACCATCATAACATTCCTCCCAGGGGAAAGCCATAGTGGCCAGGCCTCTGGCACTGAGCCTGGATCTGTGGCTCAGAAGGGAAGGGGGAGAAGAGAAAAGTGCTCGTGGTAGGAGACTCAATCATTGGAGGAATGAATTTTGATTTGAAGACAGGAGATATGTTTAGTAAGTTTGCAGATGACAGCAAAATCAATGATGTCGTGAAGAAGGTTATCTCAGAGGACAACAGGACTTTGATCAGATGAGATGATGGGCTGAGGAATGGCAGATGGAGTTGAATTTAGATAAATGTGAGATGTTACATTTTAGTAGGACAAATCAGTGCAGGGCTTACACACTTAATGGTCGGGTCCTGGGGAGTGTTGCCGAACAAAGAGGTTTTGGAGTGAAGATTCATTGTTCTTTGAAAGTCGAATCACAGGTAGACAGGGTACTGAAGAGGGTGTTTGGTACGCTTGCTTTTCTTGGTCAGTGCATTGAGTTTAACAGTTGGGGGATCATGTTGTTACTCAACAGGTCACTGGTAAGGCCACTTTTGGAATATTGCATTCACCTCTGGTTTCCCTGCGATCGGAAAGGTTTTGTGAAATTAGAAAGGGTCCAGGAAATATATGGGAGGATGTTGCCAGGGTTGGAGTATTTGAATATAAGGAGAAGCTGAATAGGTTTGGGCTATTTTCCCTGGTGCATCAGAGGCTGAGGGCTGAGCTTTTAGAAGGGGAATGGAGAGGGTGATTCGTCAAGGTCTTTTCCCCAGGGTATGGGAGTCCAAAACTAGAAGGCATAGGTTTAATGGGAGAGGGGAAAGATTTGAAAAGGGACCTTTTACATGAAGAGGGTGATGCCTGTATGAATAGGAGGGTATAGAAGGAAATGGGCCAAGTGCTGTCAAATGAGACTGGATTAATTAGAATACTTGGTTGCTGGGGACGAGTTGGGCTGGAGGGTCTGTTTCCATGCTGTACATATCTATACGGCTAATAACTATCACGAGAGAAAACCCGTGAAGGAAACTGATGGAGTTAAAGACCAATTAGTCCCCTGGACCTGACTGGATGCATCTCGGGTATTAAAGGAAGTTATTGAAGAGACAATAAACACACAGGTGTTAACCTTCCAACAATCTTTGGAAAGTTCCCAGAGAATTGGAAATCTCCCAAAGTAACACTCTTGTTTTTCAAGGAAAGGAGACAGAAAACAAAGTTACCCAATGTGTCCATCACTTGGAGTTCTGAAGCAATGTGGTCTCACTGGGGAAGGCGGATGTTTCCTTTCAAGATGACAGGAAAAAAGAAGGGACTGCATCAGGCAGCAGGCTGGATATAGTTTACTGGCACATTGCTACAAGGTTTACATCAACTACAGTAACAAGTATCTGGTTAGACTTCTGCAGGTCACTGTGTGGATAGCTGAGTACAATACATGATGGAATGCCCTGCAAATTGGGAGAAGGAGAGGGAGAATTGGGGGCGTAATTTGAGATAAAGACATCAGCAAAAATGAAAGTGAAAAAATGTGGGTGCAGAAAATTGGAAATAAAAAGAAGGTGCTGGAGAAACTCAGCAGGTCTGGCATCCAGTGTGGAGTCAGAAACAGAGTTAACATTTCAGGCCAATAACTTTCCATCAGTGAGTAAAGCACAGATATGTTGCTCCAAGTGTTGTGTTTGAAGCAAATTAAGTATTTCCACGGCATAGTCCTGGCAATCTCATCAGGAAAATAGACAAGGCCTTTTTCCTGGTGTGGGAAAGTGTAGAACTAGAGGGTATAAGTTTGGGGTGAGTGGGGAAACATTTAAAAGGGACATAAGGGGCAACTTTTTCACGCTGATGGTGGTGCATGTATGGAATGAGATGCCAGAGGAAGTGGTGGAGTCAGGTACAATTACAAAAATTAAAAGGCATCTGGATAGGTATATGAATAGGAAGGGTTTAGAGAGACATGGCCCAAACACTGGCAAAAGGGACGAGATTAATTTAGGAAATCTGGTCAGCATGGATGGGTTAGACCGAAGGGTCTGTTTTCATGGTGTACATCTCGATGATTCTGTAGACCAATTCGTGAAAGTCTTTTATTGGGAAAATGTGAGATCAAAATTAAGATGTCTTGGCAGAACATTTAGAAATGTATAATATGATCAAGCAGAGTCAACATGACTTCATAAAGGGGAAATTATCTTGAAATCTTTGAGGTGATAAAAAGGAATTGGTGGATGTTTCATATGTTTTTAGAAGATATTTCAGAAGGTGCAACACATTAAACTCCTTAATGCGATTAGATTCTATGGTGCTGGTGGTAGTATACGAACATGGATAGAGAATTGACTGACTGATAGAAAACAGAGAGTTGGGCTAAGACAGGAGTGATATCCAGCCTGCAAACTGTAATTAGTGGTATATCACAGGATCTGAGATGGGGCCACATATACTATAATATACATGAATGATTTGGATGAGGTCAGTGAATGTACTGTAGCCACGTTTGCTGATGACAAAAATGTAGGTGAGAAGACAAGTGATGAGGATGAAATAAAGAAGCTGCAAAGAAATATCGACAGTTAAATAAGTGGGAAAAATTTGGCACTTGGAATATAATGTGGAAAATGTAAGGTTATACATTTGGCACAAAGAATAGAGAGGCTGAATATTAGTGAAACAGAGAAAGCCTGAAGGAAGTTACAGAACAGAAGAATATGGAAGTTTCACAAAAACATTCAGCAGAAAGTAGGGAAGGTCAATGGAATGCTGACCTTTATTTCAAATGGAATAGAATTTTAAAGTGGGGAGGTTTTACCAGACACTAGTTAGCTCACAGCTGGAATATTGTGGATAGTTTTGGTCCCTTATTAAAGGAAAGTGAAACTGGCATTGGAGGCAGTCCAGAGAAGATTCAATTAGTTGATGTCAGGTCGGGAGGGGCTGTCTTATGGGCAGCGTTTGACAAGATTGAGCCTGTGCTTGATGGATTACAGAAGAATGAAGAGTGACCAAATTGAGACATTAAAGATGCTTCGGGTGCTTGATAAGGTGGATGCAGCGTGGTTGTCCCCCTTGTCAGGAACAGAGGGCATCAGCTCAGAATGAGGGGTTACACATTTCAGATGAGAGGAATGTTTTCTCTGAGAGGGTAGTGAATCTCTGGGCTACTTTACCACAGACGGCAGTTAATGTTGGGTCATTAAGTATAGCCAAGGCTGAGATAGATAAATTTTTAATCATTCATGGAATCGAGGATTGTGAAGATCAAGCAAGTATGGGGAATTCACGTTTATCATCTCAGTCATGATCTCATTGAATGTAGAACAGACTCAATGGGCTGAATGGCCTTCTTCTGTTCCTATGTCTTATGGGCTACCTGCCTCAGTTCTCAACACCTCCATTTCTGAAACCTGTAAATCCCATTTGCTTTTCCAACCACATTCTCAATATGTCCTGACATCTTCAAAAACCGATGCACTCTGACCACCGACTTCCTTTATCCAGATCCATCCTTGAGATCCCTGTCATTGACTCCATATTGCCCATAGGGAACATGGAACCAGGTGGATTTTGGAGCTTGCATCCTTGGTGATGTTTTCTCTCGTCCCTACCTCAGAACACTGAAGTCAATTTGAACACAACAAATTAGGGAGTTGATGGGAGACTGTGGGAAGTTTCAGACACAGTGGTGGAATGGTCCATAAATCCCAGCCTCATTTCTCTCTCTCTCCTTCTCCCTGACTCCTGCCTGAGACCAACTGAAAGAGCCCAAGAAAAGGAGCCAACCCGAGTGCTCCCGGTCCAGGTGGACCCTGTTCCCATTGAGCTATCGGGACAGTGACACCATCCAAACATTGTTCCTTACCTTCAACTTCCTACGTTGTTGGAAGCTTTGTTTGAAAACTATCAATATTGCGCTCCACACGACACTGATAGGGACCAGCATCCTCCTGGCTCAGTCCCTCCATCGTTACTGAGACATCTTTGTTGGTGAGACTCCCCACGAATCTGAATCGATTCCCACCATCCCGCTGTCTCATATTCTCACACAGCTCACCCTGGGAATGGTCTGGACCAGGATATGTACAGGTAAAGATAGCACCTGTGCCAGATTTAATCCGTATGATGGATCCGGTGAGTGTGAGGTGAGTGTCAGGGTGGGTGAAGCTGCAGGGTAAGACAGCAGAGCCTCCTTCCTCAGCCCTCACTCCATCCGCGACTGTCATTGACCAATCAAGGGCCAATCAAGGACTGTAGTGGGAAGTTGTGTGTGGAGTCAGAAGAGACAGGGGAAGCACTAAATGAATGTTTTTTAACAGTATTCACTCTAGAAAACGACAATGTTGTCGAGGAGAATACTGAGATCCAGGCTACTAGACTAGGTGGGATTGAGGTTCACAAGGAAGAGGTTTTAGAAATCCTGCAGAGTGTGAAAATAGATAATTCCCCTGGGCCAGAAGGGATTTATCCTAGGATCCTCTGGGAAGCCAGGGAGGAGATTGCAGAGCCTTTGACATTGATCTTTCAATCGTCATTGTCTACAGGAATAGTGCCAGAATACTGGAGGATAGCAAATATGGTTCCCCTGTTCAAGAAGGGGAGTAGAGACAACCCTGGTAATTATAGAACAGTGTGCCTTACTTCAGTTGTTGGTAAAGTATTGGAAAGGTCATAAGAGTTAGGATTTATAATCATCTAGAAAAGAATAATTAGATTAGGGATAGTCAGCACGGTTTTGTGAAGGGTAGGTCGTGCTGCACAAACCTTATTGAGTTCTTTGAGAAGGTGACCAAACAGGTAGATGAGAGTAAACCTGTTGATGTGGTGTATATGGATTTCAGCAAAGCATTCGATAAGGTTCCCCACAGTAGGCTACTGCACAAAATGCGGAGGAATGGGATTGTGGGAGATAAAGCAGTTTGGATCAGTAATTGGCTTGCTGAAAAAGACAGAGGGTGGTGGTTGATGGGAAATGTTCATCTTGGAGTCCAGTTATTAGTGGTGTACTGCAAGGTTTGGTGTTGGGTCCACTGCTGTTCCTCATTTTTACAAATGACCTGGATGAGGGTGTAGAACGGTGCGTTAGTAAATTCACTGATGACACTAAGGTGGACTTGTGGATAGTGACAAAGGATGTTGTAGATTACAGAAAGACATAGATAAGCACCAGAGATGGGCTGAGAGGTAGCAAATGGAGTTTAATACGGACAAGTGTGAGGTGATTCTCTTTGGAGGGAGTAACCGGAATGCAAAGTACTGGGCTAATGGTAAGATTCTTGGAAGTGTAGATGAGCAGAGAGATCTCAGTGTCCATGTACACAGATCCTTGAAAGTTGCCACCCAGGTTGACAGGGTTGTTAAGAAGGCATACAGTGTTTTAGCTTTTATTAATAGAGGGGTCGAGTTCCAGAACCATGAGGTTATGCTACAGCTGTACAAAACTCTGGTGCGGCCGCACTTGGAATATTGTTTACAATTCTGGTCACCACATTATAAGACGGATGTGGAGACTTTGGAAAGGGTGCAGAGGAGATTAACTAGGATGTTGCCTGGTATGAAGGGAAGGTCTTATGAGGAAAGGCTGAGGGACTTGAGGCTGTTTTCGTTAGAGAGAAGAAGGTTGAGAGCTGACTTAATAGAGAGACATAAGGTAATCAGAGGGTTAGACAGGGTGGACAGGGAGAGCCTTTTTCCAAGTATGGTGATGGCGAGCACGAGGGGGCATAGCTTTAAATTGAGGGGTGATAGATATAGGACAGATGTCAGAGGTATTTCATTTACTCAGAGAGTAGTAAGGGTATGGAATGCTTTGCCTGCAACGATAGTAGATTCGCCAGCTTGAAGTGCATTTAAGTCGTCATTGGACAAACATATGGACGTACATGGAATAGTATAGGATAGGTGGGCTTCAGATTGGGATGACTGGTCGGCGCAATATCGAGGGCCGAAGGGCCTGTACTGCGCTGTAATGTTCTATGTTCTATGTTCTAACTCTGAGCAGAAACCGCTGTGAGGAGAAAGACAGGGAGAGAGAGGATATGAACACAGCACTGGGACAGATATCAGTGTGTGGAACTGAAACTTGGAGACTCTATTCTGAGAATGTTATTTAGTGAGAACAGGGTTCGCAGCTATAATGAGAGGTAGTGAACACATAGTAATGTAAATTCATGAGCAATCCAATACACTGGGGACAGAGTTTCAGTTCCCACCATGGCAGCTGCTGGAAATTCAGTTCAGTTATTACATCAGGAATTAAACACCAGTCTAATGGGAACCATGAAACCATGATCAATTGTTGGAAAAAATCCATCTGGTTCACTGATGTTCTTTAGAGAAGGGAAATACCGTCCTTACGCAGTCTGACCTGCATGTGACTACAGTCCCACAGCAACAGATTCGACTCTGAAACTCCCACATCAATGGCAAAGGGAGACACTGAGTTGGACAAAACCAGTACAAAATGTGAAAGGAAAGTTATAGGTATGTGCAGCATACAACCAGACCCTTCAGTCCAACTTGTCCATGTCCATCAGATATCCTGAATATCTTTTCTGAACTCTTTTGAGTTTCTCAGCATCTTTCCTCCAGCAGGGAGGCCAGAGATGAATGCAGTATTCCAAAAGTGTCTAACCAGCATCCTGTACAGCCATGACAAGACCTCCTCATTCCTATACTCGGTGCATTCAACAATAAAGGTGAGTTTACCAAATGCTTCCGTCATTAACCAGTCTACCCTTTGACTCCACTTTCAAAGAACTGTGAACCTGCACTCCAAGTTCTCTTTGTTTGGCAACACTCCCCAGTACCTTACCAGTAAGTGTATAAGTCCTGCCCTGATTTGCCTTAACAAAATGTAACACCTCAAATTTTTCTAAGTTAAACTCCATCTGCCACTCCTCAGCCCATTGGCCCATCTGATCAAAGTCCCATTCTACACTGAGATAACCCTCTTTGCTGTCAACTCCACCTCCAATTTTGGTGTCATCTGGAAACTGACTGACCATTTCTCTGATATTCCCATCCAAGCCATTTATATAAATGACAATAAGCAGTGGATCCAGCACCGATCCTTGCAGCACACCGCTGGGAACAGGCCTCCAGTCTAAAAAGTAATCCTGCGCCACCACACTCTGTGTCCTATCTTCAAGCCAGTTATGTATCTAAATGGCTAGTTCCCCCTGTATTCCATGTGATCTCACCTTGTTAACCAGTCTATCATGCAGAACCTTGTCAAAGACCTTGCTGAAGCCCATTGAGGCCATGTCCACCACTCTCCATTCATCAATCATCTTCATCACTCCTTCATAAAACTCAATGAGTCATGCTCTGTCTGAACATGTCTTACTGCTCGACACATTATCAGGAGCTACACAAATGGACAAGAATCCCAGTAGGATCACCCGAACACCCAAAGGACCAGACAGACTGCTCCTCAGGACAGAAGTGAGCCACACCAGGATTTTTCAGTAACAGTTAAAATAATTCCATTAATTAATAATTCCACTAATAAGAACAGTGAAAGAAAAGGATTTTTAATTAATGCTCCTGAACTGCGCCCCTTCAAAAACACACACACACACACACACAGACAACCACAATTAAGACAGAGAAAAGATAAATCATTTCTATTTCGACCATGAGTGCAAAAAGAACATAGACAGGGTAACAGGCTAAACATAATGCTGAAAATAAAAGTCCTGACCACAAGATGGAAGGATCGCTCTCTCTCACAGTCCTTGTGTTGTTTCGCAGCAATGAGATGCTGTGTTCTGGACAGTGATGGGCATACTTCAAATCCAACGCCCAATCAGGTGAACTCAGGACTTTTCTTTCCAGATTACTTGTGTTTTCTCTGCTTTTCTCTACAGTGATGGGGGAGAGGCAGAGCTGGCTGCTTTCACTCTGTAGGCTCTAGATACTTTACACTTTCAGACACTCCAGGAACATATAGCTTTGTAACAGCACAGTTCAACCAATCAGACAGCAGTTGCTAAGCAGAATTTTCTTAAGTCGAAACATTATGATGAAGTCCAATGGCATCAGGTCAAACATGAGCAAGGGAATCTCCGGATGACTACCCACTGCCACAATGCCCCCACTCCCAGGCTTCTGATCATGTTTATCACCATTTGGAGGAAGCACTGAGGTCAACACTGGCACAGAATGTACTCTGGGTGGGAGACGTCACTGTCCAACACCAAGACAGACTCAGCAGCTTTCCTACTGCCTGAGCTGGTGGAATCTGAAATGACATAGCCTTTGGACTGGGTCTGTGGCGGGTGGTGAGGGAACCAACAAGAGAGAAAAGCTTGACCTTGTCCTCAGCCGTCTATCTGTCTATTATAGGATTGGGAGGAGTCACTACCACACAGTCCCATGGAGACAAAGTCCCATCATCACATTGAGGTACATCCCCATCGTGTATGGCACTAGCCCTGTGTTAAATAGGACAAACTTTGAACAGATCGAGCAAATCTGTTCTGGGATCCCTGAGACACTGTGGGCCATCAGTACAGCAGAATTGGGCTGTAACACAACCTGTAAACCCATGGCCTGTAATATTTCCCCACTCAGCCATTAACATCAAGTCAGGACATCAATCCTGGTTCAATGAACAATGCAGGAGGGGACGCCAGGAACAGCACCATCAAACCTGAAAATGAGATGTCAGCTATAAAACAGGGTTACTTCTGTGTCAAACAGCATGAGCAGCAATTGATGCTCTGGGGTTAGTGATTCCACTGTCAGTGCATCAGATATGAGCTCAGCAGACCTGTCACATGCAGTTATGAATGGTTGAGGACAATTAAGCAACTAACAGGAATATGAGTCTCCACAAATATCCCCATCCTCAATGAGGGGGAGCCCTGCTCATTAGTGCAAATGAGCGGGCTGAAGGATTCCCAAATAACTTGACCCAGAAGATGTCCCCAGCATCACAGATGATTCCTTACCCAGCTGCCAAATATAATTCAGTGGGTCAGCATTCACATGTAGATAGGGCTAGGGACAGAAATCATGGGACCTAGTGCTGTTCCTCACACAGCCCCTGACCCAACCTCCAGGACCCACACTCGCTTCCACTGACCTGACACAGTGAACACCCTTCTTCAATACTGATGTACTGTCAACCCCTGTCCTGGAGACCTGACCAAGTAAGGATGGCAGAGACAAAAACAGAAATTGCGGGAAAAACTCAGCAGGTACAGTGGCATCTCTGCAGAGAAAGTCGAGTTAATGTTTTGGGTCCAGTGACACTTCTTCAGAAATAAAATGATCAAAAACAGTGGACTGAGAGGAGTGTGGATCTTGCAGCTGCTCCTGAGATTCAGATTTATTTCCAGATTTACTTTCAGATTTCTTACGTTTATTAAATTTCAGTCAAAAAAGCTTTTCATTTGATTCATTTTTAGCTCTTTTCTCGTCAAAAATGCCAAAGAAGCAAAACAAACTGACACAATTTTTTATGAAATGGAGTTTTCTCAGTGGAAGTTTTGGACAGGCCCACATGTGGACTGTTCAGTCTTTTTCCACTATGAAATTATGAGAGAGATGTTTTTAAACTCACTGAAGCAATTTTTTTTTAAATTGCTGAGGAATGTTTTGTTTCAAACCAAGTTGTAGTTTACACACCTCTTGGACAGGCTGACACGTGGGATTTTACTTTTAATCAGAACATTGATAGCTGTCTGCTGGACCACTTGTGCTTAATATTAACTCTTCAGATAAAGAAATGTAGTTTATTTGAGAGTTAAGATGTGAGTGTGAGTTGCTTGTTTTTAGACTTAATGACATTGAGGGCATACAAGAGACACAGAGTTAGATGGCCAGTAGATTTCGAGAGGTGATAACACAGCAGGATCAGTTAGACAGAAGGATGACTGTCAGGAAAGGTAAGAAGGTTGTTCAGAAATCTCTCATACTGTTGAAAGGATAATCTCTCAGAGGAAATTAGAAGGGACAGTCAGATCTTGGGCTGTAAGAATGAATCTTATGTTTGGAGGGGTATGACAAAATTTAAAAGAATAATTGTTGTCGGTGATTCTCCTGTCAAGGGCACAGACAGGAGGTTCTGCAGCAGTGAGCATGAATCTAGGATATTATCCTGTTTTCTTGGTGCTAGGATTAAGGACATTGCAAAATGTTTGACACATACTGTTAAAGGGAAGAGTGAGATACTGGAAGTTTTTGTACACATTGATGGGAATGACATAGTGAGGGAAAGAATAAAGGCTTTACAAAGTGAATATCAGAGGTTAGGGAGAAGATTTAAAAACTAGACCCTCAAAAGTAGTAATCTCTAATTTACTCCCAGGGCCAAGCTCAGATGAGGGAACAAAAGGATAAAGGAGACAAATCAATGGCTGAAGAGGTGGAGTAATGTTCAGGGATTCAGATTCTTGGATCACTGCGATCTCTTCTGAGTCAGAAAAGACCGTTCACAAAGGATGGTTTTAACTGTAATGCTTTCGAGAACAACAGGTAAATAAAGAGATTGAGGTTCCAGTCAGGGATAAAAAAGAATCATATACTAAATATAAACAACTGGGTGCAAATGTATCTCTTGCACTGTACAATGAGTGTCCGAACATTCATAAGAGGGATATTAGGAAGTCAAAGAAAAGATATGGGATAGCCTCAGCAAATAAGGTTAAGGATAATTCAAAGGGATTCTATAAGTACATTAAGACCAAGACAGCAACAAGAGATAGAGTGTAAGTCTCCTTAAAAAACAAAGAGATTGCCTTTGTGTTTTAGATTCCCTACAATGTGGGCGGCACGGTGGCACAGTGGTTAGCACAGCTGCCTCACAGCGCCAGAGACCCGGGTTCAATTCTACGCCTCAGGCGACTGTCTGTGTGGAGTTTGCACATTCTCCCCGTGTCTGCGTGGGTCTCCTCCAGGTGCTCCGGTTTCCTCCCACAGTCATCAAAATGTGCAGGTTTGGTGAATTAGCTAAGCTAAAATTGACCGTAGTGTTAGGTGAAGGGGTAAATGTACGTGAATGGGTCTGGGTGGGTTACACTGCGGCGGGTCAGTGTGGACTTGTTGGGTCGAAGGGTCTGTTTCCACACTGTAACAAATCTAATCTAATCTAATCTGGAAACAGGCCCTTCAGCCCAACAAACCGTCATCGACCCTCAAAAGAGTAACCCACCCAGACTCATTTCCACTGACTAATGCACCTCACACTATGGGCAACGTAGCATGGCCAATTCACCGAACCTGCACATCTTTGGACTGTGGGAGGAAACCCTCACCACACAGGGAGAACATGCAAACTCCAGCTGCCTGAGGCTGGAATTGAACTCAGGTCCCTGGTGCCAGTGCTAACCACTGAGCCATCATGCCACCCCTCAGGAGATGGGAGAGATATCAAATGAATATTTTGTGTCAGTTTTTACTGTGGAGAAAGAAGTGGAGGCTAGAGAACTCTGAGAAATAAATATTGACATTTTGAAAACAGCTTGTATTACAGAAGAGGAATTGTTAGAGGTGTTCGAAAATATAAATATAAATCTCTGAGACGTGATCTACTCAATCCCAGGACTTTGTCAGAAGTGAAGAGGAAATTGCTGGGCCCCCTGCAGGAACATTTGTATCATCCATAAATAACAGTCAGGTGCTGAATGACTGGAGAGTGGCTCATGTTCAAGAAGGAATGTCAGGAGAAGCCTGGGAACTTCAGACCTGGGAGTCTGACTTCGGTGGTGAGGAAGTTGTTCTGAAAGTTTGGATTTATATGCATTTGGAGAGGCAAGGAATGATTCGGGACAGTCAGCATGGTTTTGTGTGAGGGATATCGTGTCTCACAAACTTGATGGAGGTTTTTGAAAAAGTAAACAAGAAAATTGATGAGAGCAGAGGGGTTAACATTGTTTACTTAGACTTTGGTAAATCCTTTGACAAGGCTCCGCATGGTAGACTAATTAGTGAAGTTAGATCCCATGGGATTCAGGGTGAGCTTGGCAAGTGGATGCACAATTGGCTGAAAGGCAGAAGACAGAGAGTGACGGTGGAGGGAGGGTTTTGTTCTGGAGGCCTGTGACCAGCAGTGTTCCACAGGGATCAGTGCTGGGCCCACTTTGGTCAGTCATTTATATGAACAACTTTGATGAGACTACAAAAAGCATGTTTTGCAAGTTTGTGGTTGATACCAAAATTGATAGAATATTGAACAGTGAAGAAGGTTATCTTAGAATACAAAAAGATCTTAGTCAAATGGGTCAATGGGCTGAAGAGTGACAGGAGTTGGGATGTTATGTTCAGGTTGGACAGGATGCTGGTGAGGCCTCTATTGTGTCCAGTTCTGGTCACCCTGTCATTGCAAGGATATCATTGAGCTGGAGAAGAGATTTACCAGGATGATGCAAATAAAGCAGGCATTGAGTTATCGGAAGAGTACGGAGCGACAAGGACATTTCTCACTGGAGCGTACAAGGTTGAGAGGTGACCTTATTAAGATCGATAAAAGCATGAGGAATATAGATAAGGTGAACGGCAGGTGTCTTTTTGCTCAGGTGGGAGATTTCAAGAGTCAGACATATCTTTAAGGTGAGAGAAGAAAGATTTTAAAAAGACATAAGGAAGGAGGCTGAGGGGTGAATTATAGAGGTTTACAAAATTACTAGAGGCATGGATCGGATAAATAGGCAAAATCTTTTCCCTGGGGTCGGAGAGTCCAGAACTAGAGGGCATAGGTTTAGGGTGAGAGGGGAAAGATATAAAACAGACCTAAGGGGCAACCTTTTCACGCAGAGGGTGGTATGTGTATGGAATGAGCTGCCAGACGAAGTGGTGAAGGCTGGTACAATTTCAACATTTAAGCGGCATTTGGATGGGTATATGAATAGGAAGGGTTTGGAGGGATATAGGCCGGGTGCTGACAGGTGGAACTAGATTGGGTTGGGATATCTGGTCGGCATGGACGGGTTGGACCGAAGGGTCTGTTTCCATGCTGCACATCTCTATGACTCTATGCCTCTAAGGGGCAGTCTTATTTTACAGAGAGAGTGGATTATGTGGAATGAACTTCCAGAGAAATTGCTGGATGTGGGGACAGTTACAACGTTTAAAAGGCATTTAGATAATTTCATGAAAAAGAAATGTTTGGAGGGATATGTACAAAGCGCAGGCAGGTGGGACTACTTTAGTTTGGGATTATGGTCAGCATGGACTCGTTGAACTGAAGGGTCTGCTCCTGTGCTGTATGATTCTATAACTGATTATAGCTGGGAAAAGGTTGGTGTAGAGGCTGAAGATGGGGAGGGGGGTGAGGGGGCAGGAGTAAACACTCAGTGGAAACAGACCCCAGACAGAGAGAAAAGCAATTGGACAGACAATTGAAAGGGGAAAGTTCAGCCTGGGAGAATGAACAGCTGCTGATGGGGACCATTCGTCACTGACAATGGATTGTTTTGGTAGTAGCCCATGTGATGACAAGGCCTGGTGTGTGGGGGTTGGGGGAAGGAGGTAGGAAAAGGTGCTGAGGCCGTAAAATTATTCACCTCAATATTGAGTCCAGAAGGTCACTGGGTCCCAAAACGTGGTGTGTGGAAATGGCAGGCAACTGGATGCTGATAATCATTTTTGTGGGCAGAACATTTCTGTTCTGCAAAGTAATCACCCAATCTGTGTTTTGTTTTCCCAATACAGAGTTAGAAGTGGACTGTGCAGAGTTGGTGGATTATGAGCAGCCCTGAGTCTGTGTGAGGTGGTGCTGATGGATAGAGAGGGCTCAAGATTGTGCATATGGCAACACATGACACTGAGTGTGTATTGCAGATTTCATTCCCTAAATCAAGTTGCTATATTATTACCAGACCATGGGCTGCTTTCTCTTGAGAGAGAGAGAGAGAGACAACTGGTGGTGGTTTAACCTGAGGGCCACCACACCTCACTGAGGGGAGAGTTGAGAAGGAGGGTCCTTCATGGTCACCTGAGCCAATGTGGGGATTGAACCCACACTGTTGGCGTCACACTGCTTTGCAAACCAACCGTCCAGCTAACTGATCCAAAACCCAGATTCCCGAAAGTGTATGATTGAATCAGATCAGCTTTTCCAAATCTCAACAATGGTCACATGCAACCATTAGGTTAGTTTTTTTTTTAAATCTTGATTTAAAAAAATTCACCTGCTGCTGTGGTGGGATTTGAACCCATGGCCCCAGCATTGGGTGTCTGGATTTGTCACCCAGTGACAGTAACAGTGCACCACCAACTCCTGTTATAACCCAAGGCTGAATGCAGGGCTAGGATAGGTCCCACATGGCTGGGATTTCTCACACAGTCAGATGGACACTGGGGGAATGTTCTTGCATTGATGGAACTATTCCTGATGAAGGTTGGAACCAAGAGGGACACATTAGTCTGTAGCACCTTCCTGTTCAAGGAGATGATCTTAATGTCAGTCTAACTTTGGGTCATTTGGAGATTGAACTAAATATTCTGAGTGTGTCAATGTCTTTCAATACTGACATCAGAAGCACCTAAAAATACCAGCACATCATAGTACATTAAATATTTTTAAAAATTTGAAACCAAAAGCTAAAACACTACAGATGCTGGACATTTTAAATAAACATCAAAATGCTGCAAACACTCAGCAGGGCAGACAATACCGATGGAGAGAAACAGGGTTAATGTTTTAGTTCCATGTCCTTTCAGCAGAAAATCAAATCACAAAACATTCACAGAATCTGTTCCACTCTCATTGTGCACCTTCTACAGGCTGAAGAATGTGTGAACGATTTCTTACCGTGTACCTGCAACCGAGTCTCTTTCTGGATCAGATACAAAAGATTGCGTCTTGACCTGTACTCCACCAGACACAGGTAAGTGTGATTGTCCCTCACACTCAGCTGGTTTATCCTGGTCGAGGCGTTTCCTCCTCTGGGTACCCGATGAGCTCGTACCGATTTCCACCGTGTCCAGTTGTCCAATTTCCCTGTGATTGGGCTGTAAATGTAACGATGTGTTGGTAGGGCTCCTTCCTCATCCAGGTAACAGTGATCAGGGTGTGGGAGTCCCAGCTCCTGAAGATACAGGGTAAAGTAACTGAATCTCCCTCTGTCCCAGTCACCACTGAGACATTTCCCTGAGCAGCTGAGGAAAGGACAAACATCAGAATGGGTGAGGTCAGTGTGCAGATGGTCTTATTTCAATATGTTACATTCCTTTCAACTTCACAATAAAATGAACAATTAAAGACTCCACTCATATCTCGAACAGGTCTGTGCTGGACATTCCCCAAGAAGAGTCACCCTGATCAAAATGTCTCCTCGCCACTCAATTTGAAAACCTTGATTACAAGATTAAGAATCAGACATCACCAGGTTATAGTCCGACAGGTTTAATTTGAAGCACTAGCTTCCGGAATGCTGCTCCTTCATCAGGTGATTGTGGAGTATAAGATTGTAAGACACAGCATTGACAGCAAATGTTTATAGTGTGATATAACTGAAATTATATTTTGAAAAAGACCAGGATAGTTTGTTAAGTCTCTCGTCCGTTAGAGTGACCATGTTGGTTTCAGTTCTTTTAGATGTAAATCACAATTTTCTTTTAAAAGTTACATTCACGAGTGAACTTTAACAATTGGTGTTTGTCAGCCCAGATAATGTATTGAAGGTGTGAGCTCCCCTGGGTGATACTGTCTGTGCCACAATGTTTAGACTGATTCTAATCTAAAAAAATGACTTTATAGAAACTTACATGATTCATGCAGTTTTTGGAGCAAAGTATGATGAAACTCTGAAAGTACAAATTCACCCCACAAACGTATAAGTGTATGTGTTTGTGTGTGTGTGTTTATTGGGGGGTGGCTGTGAGTGTCTTTGAAAGAGTGTGCGCATGTGTGTGAGTATGAGTATAAAGGGGTCTTAGTCTGTAAGATGGAGCATGTGTGATTGTGGGAGTGTATTTGTGAGCGTATGAAAGAGCATCTGCGCCAGTATGTATGTCTGGAGGAGTGTGTATTTGGGAGTGTCTGAGTGTGTGTGGGCACGCGCATGTGTGTGTTTGTGTGTGTGTGTGTACGCACATGTGTGTGTTTGTGTGTGTATATGTATGTCTGTGAGTGCAGGACCATTGAAGTGTTCTCTGACTGTTGAGGGGCGGGGGGGGGGGGGGGGGGTGGGGGGGGGGGGGTGTGGGGAACACTCCTGTCTGTTGATTGTTGTACGGTGCCCATCCATCCGTTGCTGTAGCCTCTGCTTGCTCTCACCAATGTAGCATGCCTCAGGGTATCCTTGCCTGCAGCGAATGGGATAGACAACGTTGGTTGAGTTGCATGAGTACCTGCCACATACAGCAGTCTGGGACATTCAACCTTGGACTTTCAGGTGACCATCCTCCAAGGCGGACTTCGGGACAGGCAGCAACAAAAAAGTGGCCGAGCAGAGGCTCTTGGCCAAGTTCGGTACCCATGGGGATGGCCTCAACCAGGATCTTGGGTTCATGTCACACTACAGATGACCCCATCACGCTACACACACACACAACATACACTCCTTCACACACACACACACAGAGACACTCCTTCACACACACAGACACTCCTATACACACACACACAGACACTCCTATACACACACAGACACTCCTATACACACACACACACACACACACACACACACACTCCGATGGATGCACACACTGATGCAGACCCTCACTCATATGCTCACCACATTCACTGCCACACTCACACATTCACCCTCTCACAGACTTTATACTTACACTCACATACAGGCACACACTCCTCACAGACATTCACAACCACCTCCCTCACCCCTTCCCCACCCCCGCACCCCCACCTCCCCCCCCCCCCCCCCCCCCCCCCCCCACACACACACACGTACACATGCACATATAGGTTTGTGGGGGTGAATTTGTACTTGCAGAGTAACATTTTACTTTGCTCAAAAATCCATGTAAGATTCTACAAATTCATTTTCTTAGATGAGAATCAGTCTAAACATTGTGGCACAGACAGTATCACCCAGGGAAGCTCACACCTTCAATACATTTTCTGGGCTGATAGACACCAATTGATAAAGTTCACTTGAGAATGGAACATTTAAAAAAAAGTTTTGTGATTTTCATTTAAAAAAATGAAGCCAACATGGTCAATCTAATGGATGAGAGATTTAACAAGTAGTCCAGGTCTTTTTCAATATATAATTTCAGTTACATCACACTGTAAACCTTTGCTATAAATTCTGTGTCTTACAATCTTACGCTCCACAACCACCGGATGAAGGAGCAGCGCTCCAAAAGCTAGTGCTTCCAAATAAGCCTGTTGGACTATAACCTGGTGTTGTGTGATTTTTAACTTTGTACATCCCAGTCCAACACCAGCATCTCCAAATCTTGATTACAAGATATTTCCATGATGTGGAGATGTCAGTGTTGCACTGAGGTGGACAAAGTCAGAAGTCACACTACACCAGGACTTCACCTGATGCAGGAGCAGTACTCTGAACCTTGTTATTTCAAATAAACCTGTTGGACTGTAACCTGGTGCCATGTGCCTGCTGAAGGTACTAACAGATTGGATCCATTGAACCCTCCTGAATTCATTCATGCAGAACCCTCCACCCATTGCTCAAAGTTAATTTTCTTTAAATGAGGTCAAGGATTTTACAGCCTTCCCCCCTCACTCTGTCCAGCAAACACCTTCAAAGTATTGACCACACTCTGTGTGAAGGAGAACCCCCTGGTGTCATTCCTAATGTAACCATTCACCAGCTCCAACCTGTGAACTTTGAAATGAGCACAGGTTAATTTAAACTCAGAGTCCAGATTAAACTTTTCTTCATTAAGTAAGATATTTGGGTGCAGGAGGAGGGGAATAATCAGCCATGTGGTTCTTTGCTTCATCAACTTAAAAGAGAAGCTGAGAGATTAAATGTTTCCTCATTTCAATTTACAGAGAAAATCCGTTATTTTGCAATTGTTCCCCTGTTTGACTTCTGTTCACAAGAACAAATATCCTCTCAGAATCTGTCTTGTCAAACTCCTCAGCATCTTGAGGAAGGGTCACTCTGCCTGAAACATTAACTCTGATTTCTCTCCACAGGTGCTGCCAGACCCGCTGAGCTTTTCTGACAATTTCCATTTTTGTTTCTGATTTGCAGCATCAGCAGCTATGTTTTAGGTTTTTCCTCAGGATGTTCTTTGTTTCATTAATTTCTACTTTTGTTTTATTCCATCATGGGTATCGCTGGCCCAGATGATGTACATGTATTGTCCATCCTGATTGCCCAGGTGAAGCTGCTGTTACGAGACGGCGGTGAAGCCTTCTGCTAATTAAACCAAAACCCCAGAAAAGCTCACCTCGCATCGCCATCTGTTAAAGTATGAGGAACAGAGAACTCCCAAAATTCACTTTTATATTAAAAAAAGCAATTCATTCTTTGACTTGAAAAGTGAATATTAAACGACAACTATTTCCAAATCTTAGCCTCCTTTCCCTAAACTGCTTGCTATCTGTCTCCAACTCTATAACAATATACTGTTCCAAGAACCACCTGTATTAAAGTTACATCAGCTTCGTTACAAAACCACACAGTGGCTGTTATTGTCAGTGTGTTTCTTCTTTCGGCATCGATTGCAACTTTGATTGCAACATTTGGTGCAGCTAAAACTGGTGCCACAGTTAATACAACTCTTACATTGTCAAGTGCCTCCTGGCTTTGTTCCATCCACCGAAATGTTGTGGTCTTCTTCAGGAAATCCGCGCGTGAAGTCACTACCCTGCTGACATTTGGAACAAACTCCCAGTAGAATCCACTTAGTCCCCAAAATCAAAGCACTTCTTTCTTTGAGGTTGTTTGTGGAAATTCCTCGATGGTCTTTGTCTTTGCATTCCTGAGGGTCAACATTTCATGCCCGATATATTGTCCCAATAATGTCTCCTCTGCCTTCACAAATTGTGTTTTCTTCAATTTTATTACCACTTTGCTTCTCTTAATCATTCAAAGAGCTGTGTGCCAACTGTACCATGTGATCTTCCATGACTCACTAAAAATCACTGCATCATCCAGATATACTGCACAGTTTGTTAACACAGCCACACCTCTGTTCACGAGCCTTTTAAATGTGGCTGGTGTGTTCTTCATTCAAAAGGGCAGCACTTTGAATTGACATAACCCTTTTGGGGTGACAAACACAGAAATTTATTTCACTTTCTCTGATAAAGGGATGACAATGCCCAAACAGTAAGTCCAACTTTGTGATGTAAGGGGCTTGTCCAAATTTTTCTTTACAGTCCTCCAATTTTAGTATTGATCTGAGTTTGATTTTGTAACTGCCTTAACCTTCCAATGTTCCACGCAAAATTGTTGAATCCCGTCAGGTTTGGCAACTAACACGATCATCGAACTCCACTTGCTTTGACTCAGTTCGATGATAGCTTCACTGAGCATTGCATCCACTTCCTTCTGGACCTATGTGGCATTGAAAGGATTAAGCCTGTAAGTGTGTTGTTTTATTGGAACAGCATTTCCTACTTCTACCTCATGCACAAGAGGATCAGGCCTCTCCATCTTATTCCTGCAAATGTCCTTGTACTGCTGCAACAATCATTTCAACTGGTTCTTTGTTCCAGTTGACCTCCGACTTCAGTCCTGTCAATTTCTCTTTAATTAATTTCAAAGTACCTCTCACTTCATGTCTGAATATTAACTCAAAGGGAGTGAACTGAGTAGATTGATTTAAGTCATCTCTAATGGCAAACAATATGAATGGGATACCTTCATCCCAATCATTCAGGTAATCCTGACAGCACACTCTTAACATGGTCTTCAGGGTCTGATGCCACCTTTCCAAAGCTCCCTGAGTTTCAGGATGATCTGCACTTGGTTTAATGTGCTGTATGCCTAATCTATCCATGACTTCTTTAAACAGCTGAGCAATATAATTAGACAATGGTCTGACTGAATCTCTCTGAGGAGCTCATACCAAGTGAAGAAAGCTAATAACTTCTCTACCACCCATTTTGTCTTCATGCTCCGGCAAAAGTTAACAACATCTTTGTGCATCCCAGGCCAATACAACTGCTTTTGTACCTTAATCTGAGTCTTCCTTACACTGAGGTGACCTCCTACTGGTAGTTCATGTGCTCCATGGAACATTTCCTGTCATACGACCAGCAACACAATCTGGTGGAAGTTGAGTGATGTGAGTTTTTAAACTCGTCAGCAGAATAACCTCTCCTCGAGCCTCAAAGGTCCTATCGATCTTTAAAGCACATACCCATCTGTCAAAATGACTGATTGATTCTTTCAAACTCAATACAAGTCTGACTTGATTCCTTCTTTATATTTCTGAACCACTGTCTATACATTTCTGGTACCAATTCAGAAGCACTCAAAATAGCATGTTTGACATTGTCATAATCTCTTGACCCCTCATCTGACAGCACTGCAAATACCTCACTAGCTCAGTCGACCAGCTTATTCCGAACGAGCATTACACAGAGGTTCCCTGACCACTCCCTGTGCCGAGCCAAATTGTCTAATGAAATAAAAAAGGCTTCAACATCTTTCTCATCAAAATGCAGCAGAGCTTTGACGTTTTTGTACATATCACGACCTTCACTCTTCATCTCCTTCCTGTTAACTTGGCTTTCCTGACGAATTCACAACTTCGAAGTTGAAATTCTCTCTCCCTTTCTCTTTCTCTTTCTTTGCTCTCTCTTTGCTCTGCTAACAACATTCTCTCTCTTTTTCACTGTCTCTCTCTCTTTCTTTTTCTTTTCTCTTTCTTCTCTCTTCCTTTCTTCTCTTTTTCTCTCTCTCTGTCTCTTTCCCTCCATTTATTCTATCTCTCTTTATCTCTCTCTCTCTCTTTCTTCTTTTCTTCTCTCATGGCTCTTCTTTCCTTTTCTTTATCTTGTAACTCCATTTTCCTCAATTGTAAACTAAATTTTTCTAACTCTCCTGCACTTCTCTGTTTCTCTGACCCACCAAAGTGCTTGACTAACTCCCTTACAATTTCAGCTTTCCCATGTCCCTGGTTAGATCCAATTCTAAGGGAGATTTAAACAATCCCTTGATAAGGACATGGATGATGATGGGAAAGTGTAGGGGGATGAACTGAGAATAGTTCACAGGTTGGCACAACATCGAGGGCTGTTCTATGTTGTATTGTTCTATGTTTTATGTTCTATGTTCTAACCTCAATGCTCATTCTAAAAGTATGGCCTTCTGCTGTCTTTCTAAACTTTCTTGGCAAATTTGGAACTATTTTCAAACCACAGAACGTCTTCAGCAATTTTAAGAGCCATTTCTCTCACTTTTAATTTAACCAACCACAAATAACAGAAAATAAATCAATTCTCTCACCTACATTTTCTTTAAAAATCTCGGACACTAATCGGCAAGTGTTTAAATCTGCTGGGATCTTTTGTACCCAAATCTTTCCAAATCTCAGACTGGATCTGTCTAAACCCGTCCAAATCGCAGATGAGCCCCCAAACTGAAACGACATGGTGGTGAACCCCTCTGCTAATTAAACCAAACACCCAGAAAAGCTCACCTCACATCGTAATCTGTTAAAGTCTGAGTGAGAGAGAACTCCCAAATTGCACGACTTAAACAAAAAAATCAAACTATTCTTTAAATCTCAAAGTGAACATTAAACAACAACTATTTCCAACTCTCAGCCTCCTTTCCCTTAACTGATTTCACACATACACACACACACAGTTTCTCACACTCACAACCCCCACCCCAAACAGACACACACACAGACAGACAAAGACCCACATGCACACATATATTTTGTGGGGTGAATTTGTACTTGCAGAGTTACATTGCACTTTGCTCAAAAACTGCATGCATTCATGTAGAACTCTGAGCTCAAAAACTGCATGAATTTATGTAAAACTCTGTTATCTCACTTTTTAGATTAGAATCAATCTAAACATCAGGTCATAGACAGAGAACACAGGGGGCTAACACCTTCAACATATTGTCTAGGTATCACGACTGTTAACAGCAAACCCGAGAATGCAACTGTAAAAAGGGTTTTGTCATTTGCACATGAAAGAGGTGAAACTACCACTGTATTCTAACAGATGAAAAGCTTAACAGACAATCAATTTTTCAATGTATGATTTCAGTTACATCACACTGCAAATTTTTGCGATAAATTCTGTGTAATGATCAAGCCCTCCACAATCACCTGATGAAGGAGCGTCGCTCCGAAAGCTCGTGTGCTTCCAATTTAAACCTGTTGGCCTATAACCTGGTGTTGTGTGATTTTTAAATTTCCATTAATTGCTTGATATCTGCCTCGAACTCTATAACAATATACTGTTCCAATAACCACCTGTATTAAAATTACATCAGCTTCATTACAAAACCACACAGTGGCTGTTATTGTCAGTGTGTTTCTTCATTCAGCTGAAGATCTCCCACGTTGACTTCTGTCTTTCACTGCAAAGATGTTTCATATGAAGAAGGTCCCTTTGATTGAGAGTGTTTTGTACAGCAGTCTCTCAATGGCAGTTACTCTCTGTCTAACTTTGAAAATATCTGCTTTTTTTTTATACCCCAAACATCAGATTGTCTCATTAGTTTGATGTTGGCAAAAACAAGAAATTCAAACTCGATTGGGTTTTAGTATTCTAGGGGATAATTTAATCTGATTGTTTAGATTCAAATCATGCTCAAAACAACTGAGGTATCTCGTTTGCAGTGAAATGTTACATATTTTCAATTTGGCCAATTAAACTGCTGGAAGCTGTCAGTGACTGAACTGAATTGAATTGAATTGAATCGAATCGAATTGAATCGAATCGAATTGAATTGAATTGAATTTATTGTCGCATGTACCGAGGCACGGCAAAAAGCTTTGTCTTGTGAGCAGTACAGGCAGATCACAGAGTTAAGTAGCATAGATAGTAAATAATAGGGAAACAACAGAAAAAACAAAAAGACAGGTACAGGCGAATGTGCCTGTTGTTAACATCAAGGCTGTATTTGAGCGAGTGTAGCATCAAGGAACCTGAGCAAAACTGAATCCAGTGGGAAGCCGAGGGGGGAAACCTCCATGGGTTTCAGTCAGACCTGGCACAGAGGAAGCTGGTTGTTGTTCTTGGAGATCAGTCATCTCAGCTCCAGAGCACATCTCAACAGGAGTTCCTCAGGTTAGTGTGTCCTTGGTCTAACCATCTTTAGCTGCATCATCAATGACCCTCCCTCCACCATAAGGTCAGAAGTGGGGATGGTTGTTCACTGATGAACATGGGATACAGGAGAACATCTCCACCGACAAGCTTCCCTCCAAGACACTCACCATCCTGACTTGGGAATATTTCATCATTCCTTCAGTGTCACTGGGACAAAGCCTTGGAAATCCTTTCCCAACCATATCGTGTATGTCTCTGCAGCTGAGGGAATACAGCAGTTCAAGAAGGCAGCTCACCATTCCTTCTCCAGGGCTGGCCAATAAAGGCTGACTGTGCACCCACATCCCCTTGGACAATGAAAAGATAGTTCCAAGTCAGGATGGCCTATATCTGATGTCATTGTTCACTGAGCTCTTCAAGGTCCCTACTTTGGAAGGTGCTGGTGGAGGAAATGTTGCTGTCTTGCTGCAGTGCATTTTATATTTATTTTTATTCCCACAATGATGTTAGGGTGGGATTTCCAGGACTTTGACCCAGTAATAATGACAGAGCAGTGATATATTTTCCTGCACTGTTCCAGGCAAGTGGGAAGTATTTCATCACACTCCTGACTGGCCAATCGGCTTTGGAGTCAGGAGGTGTGTTAATTCAAAGGATTCTTAGCCTGTGACCTGCTCTTGCAGCCACAGTTTCATTTGCACTCCTGGGTTCACTCCTTATCCACAACCGAGGGGCAGTTAAGAGTCAAACACATAACTGTGGGTATGGAGTCACATGTAGGTCAGATCGGGTAAGGATAGCAGATTTCCCTCCCAAAAGGACATGATTATCCCAGATTGTTTTTGAATGGTGACAATTACACAGTCATTATTAGACTAGTTTTTATTTCTAGATATTTTCAAATTCAAATTTCACAATCTGCCACAATCTCCAGGATATTAGCCTCTGTCAAGGACAGCTCCCCCCATTTTCTCCTCAGCCAATAGAGGGGGAGGATAGCAACAGTGAGGTTCTCGACTAATGTGAGCTGAGGGTTCCTTCACCCTGAGATGAGCTCATCCAATGAGGTTTCAGGAGATACCTGGTCTCTCTTGTCCTCACCCAATGCTGATAAAGCTGGACCGTCATTGGTGCAGATCTTGGAGCTTGGATTGTCAGTGATGTTTTCTCTGTTCCCCATCCCAGAGCAGTGAAGCCAGTTTGAATGTGATAATGAATGAAGGTGACTGAGGGAGGTTTCAAAGATAGTCATGGAATGGTCTCTAAATCCCAGTCATGCCTCTCTCTCTCTCTCTCTCTCTCTCTTTGTGCCTCTCTGTCTCTGTCCTTCTCACTGCCTCCTGTCTTAGACCAACTGGAAGAGCCCAGGAGAAGGAGCCAACCCAAGAGCTCCCAGACCAGGTGGAGCCTGTCCCCATTGAGCTGTCAGGGCAGTGACACATCAGAACATTCTTCCTCACCTTCCACTTTCAGGCGTGTTCCTTTTCCAGATCCAACGTTGTCAATATTGAGTTCCACACGACACCAATAGGAACCAGCATCCTCCTGGCTCAGTCCCTCCATCATTATTGAGGCATCTTTGTTGCTGAGATTCCCCACGAATCTGAATCGATTCCCACCGTCCCACTGTCTCACATTCTCACACAGCTCACCCTGGGAATGGTCTGAACCAGGATATGTACACTTAAAGATTAAAGCCCGTGATTTCCCCTTGAACCATAAGATGGAGCCAGTGAGTGTGAGGTTAGTGTCAGGATGGGTGAAGCTGCAGGGTAAGACAGCGGAGTCTCCTTCCTCAGCCCTCACTCCATCCGCGATTGTTATTGACCAACCATTAGCAGAATCCGCTGTGAGGGGAGAGAGAGAGAGAGGATATGAACACAGCACAGACACCAAACAGTGAGGTAAAGCACTGAATCTGTTATTTAGTGAGAAAAGATATAATATGATACAATTGTGGTTTCTGAACAGACTAGTGACAGAGTGGAATGAGCTCTGGGCTGGATACAACAGAGGGCTTCGGGTGGTTTGTAAATGTGGGCGGCACGGTGGCACAGTGGTTAGCACTGCTGCCTCACAGCGCCGGAGATCCGGGTTCAATTCCCGCCTCAGGCGACTGACTGTGTGGAGTTTGCACGTTCTCCCTGTGTCTGCGTGGGTTTCCTCCGGGTGCTCCGGTTTCCTCCCACAGTCCAAAGATGTGCAGGTCAGGTGAACTGGCCATGCTAAATTGTCCGTAGTGTTAGGTAAGGGGTGGATGTGGATGTGGATGTGGATGTGGATGTAGATGTAGATGTAGATGTAGATGTGGGTTACGCTTCGGCGGGGCGGTGTGGACTTGTTGGGCTGAAGGGCCTGTTTCCACACTGTAAGTAATCTAATGCTGAGATTAGACTGGTGGGGGGTTGTTGCTGTTGGTTGAAGAGAGGGTTTGGTACCTGAGAGTTATCTGAACTCTCCATTGTTCCAGGAGACCCAGAGTGATCTGAAGAGCAGGACTCAGGGCCCTCCCTGCAGAACCTTTTCTATTTCCCATCACTTTCTACTCTATTACCCAGCCAGCCTTCAGCAACCTGACTCATTCATCAGTCATAGCAGAGGGATGGGGGATGCAGTGGAAGCATTGTGGGAGTGAGGGTTGGGGGGGTGTGGAGGTGGATACAGAGAGACATGAAGATGGAAAAAAGTTAACTGAAGTAAAACAGTAAACTCATCATTGTGTGAGAGAACTCCTGTCTCGTTAAAGGAAGTTATGACTGGTAATGATTTAACCTGAGGGTCACTCTGCCTCAGACAAGGGGCAAAGTTGAGAAGATTGGAACTTCATGGTCACCGCAGACAATATGGGAATTACACATCCCTTGTTGGCACCACTCCACATCACAGACCAACTGTCCAGCCAACTGAGCTAACGGACGATGAGAAGGCAATGCAAGTAAATCTAGAAGGCAGTGTGAATATCGTCAAGTGAGGGCATAAGGGAGTGTGGCATGGCTGGATGGCATTTACTTGTGAGTAAGGCAGACGAGCTGAAGGTGTTGATTAATGAGTGGGGATGAGATATTGTTGTTACCACAGAGACATGGTTGAGGGTGTGACAGGATTGACAGTACAATGTTCTGGGCTATCGAACTGTGAGATGAGACATGTAGGGGTAGGGGGAATGTCAAAGAGGAGGGGGTGTTGCAACATTGATGAAGGATTAATCACTGACATAAGATGGATGATATATTAGAATGTTCCAAATGAGGTCACATGGTACAATGTAAAAACAAACCCCCATCACGACACTCTGTCTCTTACCATCAAGCAAATTTTGTAACCAACTGGCATTCTCTCCCTGAATCCCATGCCACCTAACTTCACTAATTAGTCCACCATGTGGAACTTTGACAACAGCTTTACACAAGTTCATGTAAACAATATCTCCCCCTCTGCCCTCACTGGTCTTTTGGTAACATTTTCAAAAAGCTCAGTCAAGTTTGTGACACATGATTTCCCTGCACAAAGCCACTTTTATGTTTTTCAAGACCTCCAACACTTCCTCTTCAGTAAAGTGAGTTGAATTCAAGACATTAATATTTATTTGCCCAAGTTCCCTTGCGTCAATTTCTTTCTCCACAGTAAAAACTGATGCAAAATATTTGTTTCGGATATCTCCCCCTCTCCTCTGGTTCCACACATAGATGACCTCATTGATCTTGAAGAGGCCCTATTCCCTTCCTGGTTGCTCTCTGGCTTCTAATGACTTTGTAGAATATCTTTGGCTTACCCTCAGCCTTATCTGCTGAGGTTATCTGATGTCCACTTTTTGCCCTCCCGATATCCCTCATAAGAATGCCCCGATAGCCCTTACACTCTTCAAGAGATTCACTTGATCCCAGTTGTCTACACCTAATACATGAATCTTTCATATTCTTAACCAGAGCCTCAATATATTTACTCATCCATTGTTCCCTCATCTTACTGGCCTTACCCTTCACTCTAACAGGAGGACAGTGTCTCTGAACCCTTGTTATTTCACTTGCCAATCATCCCTTTACCTGTTACCCTATTGTTCAAGGGTGGTAGTGATAAACCAGGAGAGTACAAGCCAGTGAGGCCTATATCAATGGTGGGGAAAATATTGGAAACAATTCTGAGGGATAGAATGAATCATTACTTGGAGAGACAAAGGTTAATCCAGGATATTTAGCATGAATTTGTAAAGGAATTTGATTGAGTTGGATTTGATGGAATTTTAGAGGAGGTGACGAGGTATGAAGATGAGAATAATACAGTTGATGTCGTCTACATTGACTTCAGTAAGCTTCACTAAAGGATGTCTCACTCAACTGAATCTCAGCATTTTCACCAGATAGGATTCTCTCTGTCTCTCTATGAAATGCATTAACATAAACTAACTCATTGACTCTTTCTCTCCCTCCTCCTTTGAGTATTGAAACAGTTTCAGACTTATTTTCAATGTTGATAATCTGGAGATTTTATTACAACTCAACCTGGAGACTTTCGGAATTTTTTAAAACAACTACTCTTCTGACTTCTGCACTTCTGAACTCAGCTGACTGGTGGTACTGAAAAATCTGTTTGTATTGACTGTAAAACTCACCTTGGTAAATATTCAGCAATGAACTCTCCAGGTCACTTATCTCCAGGATATTTTCTCAGTGTCTTTACTTCAATGTTCCAGATCACATTCTGACCCTTTGTTTCAAATGAACAAGTCACTTTCACGGAACTGAAACCTAAAATCTCTTTTCACTCCACTTTTGAATCTATATTCTGGATGAACAATAATATTTTATAAACTGCCATCCCACTGTGCCCTCTAGTTCTTGATCCCTTCATGAGTGGGTACGGTCTCTCTCTATCTACACTATCCTGACCCTTCATGAGTGGGTACGGTCTCTCTATGGACACTATCCTGACCCTTCATGAGTGGGTACAGTCTCTCTCTATCTACACTATCCTGACCCTTCATGAGTTTGAACATCTCAATCAAATCTTCCCTCAGCCTTCCCTTTGGCCCAGATCCATTTGACCTCAGTTGTTCTGATATCTCCAATTGTGAAATTCAAGGGGAAACATTCTATCCACTCTATCTAAAGATTGTATGATTTGAAATATCTCTGTTCAATTATCCCTTTGTTATGTTCTTCTCTTTGATGCAAAAATAGCAGGCACACACAGGATCAGTGTGTATGTGAAAGAATAATATGTGTTTTTTTGTGAAGGGAATATTTTGATTTACTGGGATGTGATGTTTATTGTCAATCTGACTTCGATTTTGCTGCTTCAGACTGTCTAACAAGTCATGGGGCTGACCCATCATATGCTGATGAAGTATGTAATGATTGACAGCAGTTTAAGGTGTATGTTGTCACAACATCTCCGATGTAATAAAGTGTTATAATTGACTCCCAACCTTCTCTTAAAGATCCATCTAGCGAATTAGGATCCATTAATGATGACAATCTCTGGTAGAGTCCTGAGTTGGCTGAAGGCAAAATGTGACTTGAACCCAGAGCTTCTTGAAGTGGGGACACTCCCCACTGCACCACAACAATGTCCTACATATTGAACAGGACATAAGCTCAATTTCAAGATCACTGAGCTCACCAAGACCAGAATACTGACTCCCCGTGACAACCCAGCAATCCTCCCTCCCTTACGGCCCAATAGGTTACAGTGCTGAAGCCAGAGGCAACTAAACCCAACGACATTGGAAAAGCTTCAAAAAAAGATTGACATGAATTGTATGAGGTTGGAGTGGTTTACTAGGAGATTCCATGAGGGAAGATTATTGCTACAAAAATCCTGCAGTGAAGCAGTGAAGAAAGATGGGAACAAGGTCATTGCTCAGTATTGTACTGAAAAGTGAAGAATCTGTGTGGTTCACTCAAAACAAGTGACTGTTCATACTGGGGATGCAATGGTGGAGTTGTCTTATCAGGAGGCTATAAATCTAGAGATCCAGGTCATTTTCTGGGGTAATGGAGTTCAAAGCCCTCCATAGTAGAGTTTCATTTTTTTAAAATCTGGAATTAAGAATCTCATGATGACCATAAACTCTCGGGATGGAAATTTGTTATTCTTACCTGGTTGGTTCACATTGCTTAACGATGGAAAAGGAAACATTGCTATCAGCTCTTCAACACTTTGAAATTTATGTCTGATATGGAATTAATGAGACAATAGGTTTTGATAATTATAATCTGCTTATCTTTGTAGAAAAGCTTAAAGATAAGACTTCAGGTTATACAGTTGGAGCTTAGATCTGCAGATGGAGAGGTGCCAGAAGACAGGAGGAAAGCCAATGTGGTACCATGATTCAAGAAGTGAGCAAGGGATTAACCAGGTATCTACAGGCCAGTCAGTCTAACCTCGGTGGTAGGGAAACTATGGAAGCAATTCTGAGGGGCAGAATTCATCTACACTTTAGAGGTGGAGACGGATCAAAAGCAGACAGAATGGTTTTGTTCAGGAGAGGGAGGCAGAAGATGGGATTCGATAGGCTGTTTAGCCTGACCTCGGTTATTTGAAAGATTTTACAGTCCATCATTAAGAATGAGATTGTGGAGAAGAACACGTTATTTGAGGAGGTGACAAGACAGGTCGATGAAGGTCAAGCAGTTGATATGGTGTATATGGACTTCAGCAAGGCATTTGAAAAGGTTCCCCATAGTAGGCTCATTCAAAATGTCAGGAAGTATGGGATAGAGGGAGATTTGGCTATCTAGAGTCAGAATTGATTGGCTAACAGAAGGCAGAGAGTGGTTGTAGATGGAAAGTATTCTGCCTGGAAGACAATGATGAGTGGGGTCCTGCAGGGGTCTGTTCTTTGTAGTTTTTATAAATGACTTGGATGAGGAGGTTGAGGGGTGGGTTAGTAAATTTGCAGATGACATAAAGTTTAGAGGTGCCGTTGATAGTATTGAGGGTTATTGCAGGCTGCAGCGTGACATAGACAGGATGCAGATCTGGGCTGAGAAATAGCAGATGGAGTTCAACCTGGATAAATGTGAAGTGATGTATTTTGGAAGGTCAAAATCGAATGCTGATTATAGGATTAAAGACAGGATTCTTTACAGTGTTGAGGAACAGAGGGATCTGGGTGTGCAAGTACATAGATCCCTCAAAGTTGCCACCCAAGTGGATAGGGTTGTTCAGAAAGCATATGGTGTTTCGGCTTTCATTAACAAGGGGGATTGAGTTTAAGAGCTGTAAGATTTTGCTACAGCTGTACAAGTCCCTGGTGAGACCACACTTGGAATATTGTGTCCAGTTCTGGTCACCCGACAACAGGAAAGATACAGAGGCTTTGGAGAGGATGCAAAGAATAGACAATAGACAATAGGTGCAGGAGTAGGCCATTCTGCCCTTCGAGCCTGCACCACCATTCATTATGATCATGGCTGATCATCCTCAATCAGTATCCATAACCCTTGATTCCACTATCCTTGAGAGCTCTCTCCAACTCTTTCTTAAATGAATCCAGAGACTGGGCCTCCACTGCCCTCTGGGGAAAGCATTCCACACACCCACCACTGTCTGGGTGAAGAAGTTTCTCCTCATCTCTGTCCTAAATGGCCTACCCCTTATTTTTAAGCTGTGTCCTCTGGTTCGGCACTCACCCATCAGCAGAAACATGTTTCCTGCCTCCAGAGTGTCCAATCCTTTAAAAATCTTATATGTCTCAATCAGATCCCCTCTCAGTCTTCTAAACTCAAGGGTATACAAGCCCAGTCGCTCCAGTCTATCAGCGTAAGGTATTCCTTCCATGCCAGGAATTGACCTCGTGAACCTACGCTGCATTCCCTCAATAGCCAGATTGACTTTCCTCAAATGTGGAGACCAGAACGGCACACAATACTCTAGGTGTGGTCTCACCAGGGCCCTATACAGCTGCAGAAGAATCTCTTTGCTTCTATACTCAATCCCTCTTGTTATGAACAGCATGCTATTAGCCTTCTTCATCACCCGCTGTACCTGCAGGCTTACCTTCATTGACTGGTGTACAAGAACACCCAGATCTCTTTGTACTGCCCCTTTACCTAACTTGACTCCATTTAGGTAGTAATCTGCCTTCCTGTTCTTGCCACCAAAGTGGATAACCATACATTTATCCACATTAAACTGCATCTGCCATGCATCTGTCCACTCAACTAACCTATCCAGGTCACCCTGTAATCTCCTAACATCCTCCTCACATTTCACCCTGCCACCCAGCTTTGTATCATCAGAAAATTTGCTAATGTTACTATTAATAACACCTTCTATATCATTAGTATATATTGTAAAAAGCTGCTGTCCCAGCACTGATCCCTGAGGTACCCCACTGGTCATTGCCTGCAATTCCAAAAGGGAGCCGTTTATCACTACTCTTTGTTTCCTGTCAGCCAACCAACTTTCAATCCAAGTCAGTACTTTGCCCCCAATACCACGTGCCCTAATTTTGCTCACTAACCTCCTATGTGGGACTTTATCAAAGGCTTTCGGAAAGTCCAGGTACACTACATCCACTGGATCCCCCTCGTCCATCTTCAGAGTTACATCCTCAAACATTCCAGAAGTTTAGTCAAGCATGATTTCTCCTTCATAAATCCATGCTGACTCTGACCTATCCTGTTATTACTATCCAGATGTGTAGTAATTTCATCCTTTATAATTGACTCCCCAGCATCTTTCCTACCACTGAGGTCTGACTAACTGGTTGATAACTTCCTGCTTTCTCTCTCGCTCCTTTCTTAAAACGTGGTACAACATTAAGCACCCTCCAATCTGCAGGAACTGATCCTGAATCTATCAAACTCTGGAAAATAACCACCAACTCATCCACGATTTCTAGAGCCACCTTCTTCAGTACCCTGGGATGTAGACCATCAGGCCCTGGGGACTTATCAACCTTCAGACCTAACAGTCTCTCCAACTCCAATTCCTGGCAAATATGAATACCCTTCAGTTCAGGTCCTTCAGCCACTGTTACCTCTGGGAGATTGCTTGTGTCTTCCCCAGTGAACTCTTCTGCCATTTCTTTGTTCCCCGTAATATATTCCCCTGTTTCTGTCTTCAAGGGACCAATTTTAGTCTTAACCATTTTTTTCCCTTTCACATACCAAAAAAGCTTTTACTATCCTCCTTTATATTTTTGGGCAGTTTACCTTCGTACCTCATTTTTTCTCTGCATATTTCCTTCTTAGTAATCCTCTGTTGTTCTTTAAAAGCTTCCCTGTCCTCCGTTTTCCCATCTTCTTTGCTATGTTATACTTTTTCTCTTTTAACTTTATATGTTTCTTAACTTCCCTCATCAGCCATGGCCACCCATGCCTCTTCCTAGGATCTTTCTTCCTTTTTGGAATGAACTGATCCTGCATCTTCTGCATTATGCCCAGAAATATCTGCCATTGTTCCTCCACTGTCATCCCTGCTAAGGTATTGCACCATTGAACTTTGGCCAGCTCCTCCCTCATAGCTCCATAGTTCTCTACATTCAACTGAAATATTGTCACTACCGATTGTACCCTCTCCCTTTCAAATTGCAGATTGAAGCTTATTGTATTATGGTCACTACCTCCTAATGGCTCCTTCACTTCGAAGTCCCTGATCAATTCTGGTTCATTGCACAATACCAGATCCAGAATTGCCTTCTCCCTGGTAGGCTCCAGCACCAGCTGCTCTAAGAATCCATCTCGGAGGCACTCCACAAAGTCTCTTTCTTGAGGTCCAATACCATCCTGATTCTCCCAGTCTATCTGCATGTTGAAATCCCCTATAACAACTGTAGTAACATCTTTGTGACAGGCCAATTTCAGCTCCTTATTCAACTTACACCCTACATCCATACTACTGTTTGGGGGCCTGTCTTTGTGGGTCTTTCTACCCTTAGAATTTCACAGCTCTATCCATACTGACTCTACATCCCCTGATTCGAGATACCCCCGCGCAAGGGACTGAATATCATCCTTTACCAACAGGGCCATCCCACCCCCTCTGCCCGTCAGTCTGTCCTTACAATAGCACGTATAGCCTTGAATATTCATTTCCCAGGCCCTGTCCACTTGAAGCCACGTCTCAGTTATCCCCACAATATCATAGCTGCCAATTTCCAAAAGAGCCTCAAGCTCATCCATCTTATTTCTAATACTTCGTGCATTCATATATCGTATTTTTAATTTGTTACTGCTCTCACCCTTCCTATCAACCCCTATTTCACTCAACCTTACGGCATGATCCCTTTTAGAATTTTCTGCTTCATTGATACTGTTGTCTTTCTTGACTTCCCTTGTTCTAACTTTCCCTTCAATTTCCTTCTTAAACTTCCAGTTTGCCCCCTCCCACCGCCCCCCCACTATTTAGTTTAAACGCAGCTGTGTTGCAGTAGCAAACCTGCCTGCCAGAATGCTGGTCCACAACCTATTAAGGTGCAAACTGTCTCTTTTGTATAATTTATACTTACCACAAAACATACCCCAGTGATCCAAGAATTTAAATCTTTGCTTCTTGCACCAGTTCCCCAGCCACATGTTCAAGTCCATTATCTCCCTGTTCCTGGCCTCTCCAACCTGAGGAACTGGAAGCAAACCGGAGATAACCACCCTGGACGTCCTGCTTTTCAGCCTTCTTCCTCGTTCTCCGAAATCCCACTGTAGTATGTTCCTCCTCTTCTTCCCGACATCATTTGTGCCGACATGTACCACCACCTCTGGCTCTTCACCTTCGCCCTTGAGGATTTCCTGCACTCTGTCTGCGATGTCCTTAATCTTGGCACCAAGAAGGCAACACACCATTCTCAAATCCCGCCTGTTTCCACAGAAAGCCCGTTCAGTTCCTCTCACTATGGAGTCCCGTATTACCATGGCTCTGTGCGATGTCTGACTCCTCGGCTCTGCCTCCACTCCAGCTTTTGATTGACAGACCTGATCGCCTCGTAGACTGGCAATGTAGTCTGTCTCTACTGTTTCCAAAAGATTCAACTTGTTCCTGACAGGTACTTCCCCCGCGGTCTCTTGCACCTGTCTCCTCTCTGCCTTCCTCATCGTCTTCTCGCTTCTGCTCTCTTCTGGTATGGTCGGTGTACATAGATCCCTCAAAGTTGCCACCCAAGTGGATAGGGTTGTTAAGAAAGCATATGGTGTTTCGGCTTTCATTAACAGGGGGATTGAGTTTAAGAGCTGTAAGGTTTTGCTACAGCTCTACAAGTCCCTGGTGAGACCACACTTGGAATATTGTGTCCAGTTCTGGTTGCCCTACTATAGGAAAGATGCAGAGGCTTTGGAGAGGGTGAAAAGAAGATTTACCAGGATGCTGCCTGGACTGGAAGGTTTGCTTTATGAAGAAAGGTTGAAAAAGCTCAGATATATCTCTCTGGAGAGAAGGAGGAAAAAAGGAGATCTGATGAAGATATACAAGATCATGAGAGGAATAGATAGAGTCAATAACCAGAGACTTTTCCCCAGGGCAGGATTGACTGGTATGAGGGGTCATAGTTATAAGATATTAGGAGAAAGGTATTGAGGAGATGTCAGAGGTAGGCTCTTTACACAGAGAGTTGCGAATGCATGGACTGCATTGCCAGCGGTGGTGGTGGTGGAAGCAGAGTCATTAGGGACATTTAAGCGACTGCTGGACATGAACATGCATAGCAGTGAGTTGAGGGGTGTGTAGGTGAAGTTACTATAATTTATATTAGGATTAAACCTCGGCACAACATCGTGGGCTGAAGGGCCTGTTCTGTGCTGTACTTTTTTATGTTCGATGTTCTAAGTTCTAAGTACAGTTGGCAGTTCAGAAAACAAATGCAATGTTAGCATTACATTCGAGAGGGTGTAAATTCAAGGCTAGGGGGTGTATGGCCTATGCTGTATAAGGCTATATCTGGCCAGACTACATTTGGAATATTGACAGCAGTTTTGGGCCCTATATCTGAGGATGGAGCTGTTGACATTGGAAGAGATCGAGGAAGTTGCAAGAATGATCCAGGGGGCGAAGACTTGTTATGATGAGTGCAGATTCTGGGTCTGTACTCAAGGAAGTTTAGGAGGATGAGGGGGATCTGATTGAAACTTACAGAATACTGAGAGGCCTGGATATCATGAACGTGAAGATGTTTCTGCTCGGGGGAGAGATGAGGACCCAGGGGCACAGCCACAGAGAGCAGGGTTAGATTTGAGATGAGGAAGAATTTCTTCAGCCTGTGGTGAGAATTCTGTTGAACTCATTGCTGCAGAGGACTGTGGAGGCCAAGTCATTGAGTGTATTTCTGACAGGGTTCTTGATTAGTCAGGGGTTCAAGGGTGTTATGGGGAGAAGGCAGAGAATGTGTTTGAGGAACATATCAGCCATGATCACAAACAGAGCAGACTTGATGGGTCAAATGGCTTAGCTCTACTCCAATATCCTACGGTCTTATATCTGACCAACATAATTGAATTTGTTTGAAGCAAAGACCAGGTGTGCAGATGAGGCAATGATTTTGATGTTGTCTACTTGGACTTCAGCAAGGCTTTTATCAATCTCCACATGGGAGACTGATAGTAAAGGTCAGAGCCCATGGGATCCAAGGACATTTGGGAAATTGGATCCACAATTTGCTGACAAGCAGGAAGTAGAAGATGAAGGATGAGGGACCCTTTTCCGACTGGATGTTCGTGTCCACTGGGGGCCCACTGGGGTAGGTGTTGGGATCCTTGCTGTCTGTGGTTTATATCAATGATATAAACTTATATGTCGGCAGATTGATCAACAAGTTCCCAGAGGATAAACAACTTGGTGGGGTGATCAATAATGAGGAGGATAGCCTTAGGCAGAAAGAAAATATGGACAGGCTGGTCATGAGGTATGTGAGGGCAAGGACTGGATAATCGGATTGGAATAGATAGGTGACCAGCACAGACTCAGTGGGCTGAATGGCCTTCTGTGCTGTTAACTTCTATGAGCTGATCACCATGTAAATCTAAATTATCTGCCATTTCCCTGTTCCATGTTTTAAATTCCCAACTTTCTCCCTCACATAGTTCCACAATTATTTTCTTTCTCTGTATATGCCCAGAGCATCGATTGCTGTTAGTTTTTCTATTTCTTGTCCAGTTCCTGTCATCCCAATTGTCTCCACCTTTACGATCCTTATTGGTATCTGCTGTTGGTTTAGAGTCACAGAATCAGATGGTGCAGAAGTGGCCCTTCAGCCCATTAAGACTGGACCATCAAAATATATACTACTGCTGACTAATGCACCGATCACAATGGGCAGTTTAGCATAACCAATTCACCTGACCTCTCCATCCTAGGATTGTGAGAGGAAACTGGAGCACCCAGAGAAAACCCACACAGACATGGGGAGAATGTACAAACTCCTCACAGACAGTCGCCCGAGGTGGGAATTGAACCCAGGTCCCTGGCGCTGTGAGGCAGCAGGGCTAACCACTGAGCCACTGTGCAACCCAGACAAAGCATATTTATTTAACGCCGCTCCTATCTCTTCAGACTCCACACACAACTTCCCACTACTGTCATTGACCTGCCCTAAACTTTCTCTAGTCATTTTTTTTATTCCTGATACACCGAAAGGAAGCTTCAGAGGTTTCCTTGATCCTACCTGCCAAAGAATTCTCATGTCTCCTCCTGACTCTTCTTAGCTCTCTCTTTAGGTCCTTCCTGGCTAACGTCTAACAATCAAGTGCCCTATCTGAGTCTCCCATCTCATCTTTCCATAAGCTTCCTTCTTCCTCTTGACAAGAGCTTCAACTTCTTTCGTAAATCATGGTTCCTTCACTCAACCACGTCCTCCCTGCCTGACTGGTACATACTTATCAAGGACATGCAGGAGCTGTTCCTTGAACAGGCTCCACATTTCAATTGTGACCATCCCCTGTAGTTTCGTTCCCCATCTTATGCTTCGTAAATCTTGCCTCATTGCATCATTATTGCCTTTCCCCAGCTATAACACTTGCCCTGCAGTATATACCTGCACCTTGCCATCGCTAAAGTAAACTTAACCAAATTGTGGTCACTATCATCAAATCTAACAGCTGGCCCAGTTGATTGCCCAGTACCAAATCCAATGTGGCCTCGCCTCTTGTATCTTTGTCCGTACATCTCCGACCCCTTCCCATCACACTTTGATTATCATTCACCTCTTCACTACCCTGCATTCTCTGCTCTCTCTTTTTTTTTGATTGGTTGACAGGAAAACTAATAAAATATGGATAATTATGAGTGCTCAGATAGGATAGGCAAGAAGGTCCTTTCTTCATTCATACTGTGGTCAGTAAACAGGGAATATAGATTTAAGGTCGGAGATAGAGGGTGAGAGGAGACTTGAACAGATTCTTCCTCAGGTCGAGGTTAATACGACTCTGGAACACACTGCCTGAAAGGGCGGTTGAGTTATAAACACTGGTAACATTTGTACTTCGATGTACATTTGCATTTCTGTTTGCCTCTTCAGTAGCCTGCACCTCTGCTCTGTCATTTCTATTTTTCCAAATCCCTGCAGTGTGAAAACTGGAGATTTGACCCAACAAATCCACATTGACTCTCTGAACAGCATCCCTTTTTGATTTTCAAAAGTCCCCCCAAATGAATCCTACCTCCCACTGCGATCTCCATCCCACTATATACATTAAATCCCTCAATAAGTTGGTTAAGAAGGCTTTTAGATGAAGAGCTGCAAAATGGGAGAAGTAGAGTGCGAGCAGCAGCTAAGGTAAGACTGTTTGTTTTAAAAGTACTTACCGGTAGCGGGCAGCGGTGTTTTTTTTTCACTCTCTTCACAGAAAGGAGTGGGAGCAGCGGCCGAGGAAAAACGAACCCGGGAGACTACAGCTAAGGTAAGACAGTTTGTTTCAAAATTACTTACCTGTAGCGGGCAGCGGAAGTGAGGTTGGAGCGCATAGCTGGGCGGGAAGGTAAGTGATTAGTATTTGAGTGGGTGTGTTCTAGACCCCAGGTCCTACTTCCGTAGGGCCTCCCTCCCACCCTCCTCCTCTAACCTAACTTTAAAGTCCACAGGTTATTGACTCAGTGTTCTTGTTTTTGGAGACAGTGTACAGTCATGGCAGCGCAGGCGGTGGAATGTTCCTCCTGCAGGATGTTTGAGGTAGGGGTGACCACCGATACTCCTGCCGACTTCGTGTGCAGGAAATGCAGTCAGATCCTGATCCTCACCGAACGAGTTAGGGAACTGGAACTGGAGCTGGATGAGCTGAGGATTATTCAAGAGGCTGAGAGGGTGATCGATAGAAGCTACAGGGACATAGTTACGCCAGAGAACAGAGGTAGCTGGGTAACAGTTAGAGGTGGGAAGGGGAAGAAGCAGGAAGTGCAGGGTTCCCCTGCGGTCGTTCCCCTAAAAAATAAGTATGCAGCTTTGGAAACTGTTGGGGGGGACAGCCTTGCAGGTGTAAGCTGCAGTGAAGGGGTCTGTGGCTCTGAGATTCAGAAGGGAAAGGGGGAGAAGAGGAGAGCGCTAGTTATAGGGGACTCTCTAGTTAGAGGGACGGACAGGCGGTTCTGTGGACATGAGCGAGACTCTCGGCTGGTTTGTTGCCTCCCGGGTGCTAGGATCCGAGACGTCTCGGACCGTGTCTTCAGAATCCTTAAGGGGGAGGGTGTGCAGCCAGAAGTCGTGGTACACATTGGCACCAACGACATAGGTAGGAAGAGGGGTGGGGAGGTCATTCAAGAGCTCAAGGAGTTAGGCTGGAAGCTAAAAGCTAGGACAGACAGAGTCGTCATCTCTGGGTTGTTGCCGGTGCCACGTGACAGAGAGGCAAAGAATAGGGAGAGAGTGCAGTTGAACACGTGGCTGCAAGGATGGTGTAGGAGGGAGGGCTTCAGATATTTGGACAATTGGACTGCATTCTGGGGAAGGTGGGACCTGTATAAACAGGACGGGTTGCACCTGAACCAGAAGGGCACCAATATCCTGGGGGGTAGGTTTGCTAGCACTCTTCGGGGGGGTTTAAACTAATTTGGCAGGGGGATGGGATCCGGACTTGTAGTCCAGCAAGTAAGCTAGCTGTGTGTCAGGATGTCCAAGACTGTAGGGAGGCTGTGGAGAAGGTAGCACTGACAGGGACTACTTGCGGACACAGAGATGGGCTCAAGTGCGTATACTTCAATGCAAGGAGTATCAGAAATAAGGTGGGTGAACTTAAGGCGTGGATCGGTACCTGGGACTACGATGTTGTGGCCATCACGGAAACATGGATAGATGAGGGACAGGAATGGCTGTTGGAGGTTCCTGGTTACAGATGTTTCAGTAAGATTAGGGAGGGTGGTAAAAAAGGAGGGGGGGTGGCATTGCTAATTAGAAATGGTATAACGGCTGCAGAAAGGAAGTTTGAGGGGGATCTGCCTCTGGAGGTAGTATGGGCTGAAGTCAGAAATAGGAAAGGTGCAGTCACCTTGTTGGGTGTTTATTATAGGCCCCCCAATAGCAGCAGAGATGTGGAGAAACAGATTGGGAAACAGATTTTGGAAAGGTGCAGAAGCCACAGGGTCGTAGTCATGGGCGACTTCAACTTCCCAAATATTGATTGGAAGCTCTTTTGATCAAGTAGATTGGATGGGGCGGTGTTTGTGCAGTATGTCCAGGAAGCTTTTCTAACGCAGTATGTAGATTGTCCAACCAGAGGGGAGGCCATATTGGATTTGGTACTCGGTAACGAACCGGGACAAGTGGTGGGCTTGTTGGTGGGTGAACATTTTGGTGATGGCGACCACAATTCTGTGACTTTCACCTTGGTTATGGAGAGAGATAGGTGCGCACAACAAGGTAGATTTTACAATTGGGGGAAGGGAAATTACGATGCTGTAAGACAGGATTTGAGGAGCATACGTTGGGAGCATAGGCTGTTAGGGAAGGATGTGGTGGAAATGTGGGACTTTTTCAAGGAGCAGATACGACGTGTCCTTGATATGTATGTACCGATCAGGCAGGAAAGAAATGGTCGTGTGAGGGAGCCTTGGTTGACGAGGGAGGTTGAATGTCTAGTAAAGAGGAAGAAGGAGGCTTACATAAGGTTGAGGAAACAAGGTTCAGACAGAGTAGTGGAGGGATACAGGATAGCCAGAAGGGACCTGAAGAAAGGGATTAGGAGAGCTAAGAGAGGGCATGAAAAATCCCTGGCGGATAGGATCAAGGATAACCCCAAGGCATTCTATGCATATGTGAGAAACCTGAGAATGACGAGAACGAGGGTAGGTCCGATCAAGGACAGTGGTGGGAGACTGTGTATTGAGTCGGAAGAGATAGGAGAGGTCTTGAACAAGTACTTCTCTTCAGTATTTACGAACGAGAGGGACCGTATTGTTGAAGAGGAGAGTGTGAAACGGACTGATAAGCTAGAAGAGATACCTGTTAGGAAGGAAGATGTGTTGGACATTTTGAACAACTTGAGGATAGACAAGTCCCCCGGGCCTGACAGGATATATCCTAGGATTATGTGGGAAGCAAGAGAGGAAATTGCAGTACCGTTGGCAATGATCTTCTCGTCTTCACTGGCAACTGGGGTGGTACCAGGGGACTGGAGAGTAGCGAATGTTGTGCCCCTGTTCAAAAAAGGGAATAGGGATAACCCCGGGAATTACAGGCCAGTTAGTCTTACTTCTGTGGCAGGCAAAGTAATGGAAAGGGTACTGAGGGATAGGATTTACGAGTATCTGGAAAGACACTGCTTGATTAGGGACAGCCAGCACGGATTTGTGAAGGGTAGGTCTTGCCTTACAAGTCTTATTGAATTCTTCGAGGAGGTGACCAAGCATGTGGATGAGGGTAGAGCAGTGGATGTAGTGTACATGGATTTTAGTAAGGCATTTGATAAGGTTCCCCATGGTAGGCTTATGCGGAAAGTCAGGAGGCATGGGATAGAGGGAAATTTGGCCAATTGGATAGAAAACTGGCTAACCGGTAGAAGTCAGAGAGTGGTGGTAGATGGTAAATATTCAGCATGGAGTCCAGTTACAAGTGGAGTTCCGCAGGGATCAGTTCTGGGTCCTCTGCTGTTTGTAATTTTTATTAATGACTTAGAGGAGGGAGTCGAAGGGTGGGTCAGTAAATTTGCAGATGATACAAAGATAGGTGGAGTTGTGGACAGTGAGGAGGGCTGTTGTCGGCTGCAGAGGGACTTAGATAGGATGCAGAGCTGGGCTGAGGAGTGGCAGATGGAGTTCAACCCTGCCAAGTGTGAGGTTGTCCATTTTGGAAGAACAAATAAGAATGCGGAATACAGGGTTAATGGTAGGGTTCTTGGTCAGGTGGAGGAACAGAGGGATCTTGGGGTCTATGTACATAGATCTTTGAAGGTTGCCACTCAGGTGGATAGAGTTTGTAAGAAGGCCTATGGAGTATTATCGTTCATTAGCAGAGGGATTGAATTCAAGAGTCGTGAGGTGATGTTGCAGCTGTACAGGACTTTGGTTAGGCCACATTTGGAGTACTGTGTGCAGTTCTGGTCGCCTCACTTTAGGAAAGATGTGGAAGCTTTGGAGAGGGTGCAGAGAAGATTTACCAGGATGTTGCCTGGAATGGAGAGTAGGTCGTACGAGGATAGGTTGAGAGTTCTCGGCCTTTTCTCGTTGGAACGGCGAAGGATGAGGGGTGACTTGATAGAGGTTTATAAGATGATCAGCGGAATAGATAGAGTAGACAGTCAGAAACTTTTTCCCCGGGTACAACAGAGTGTTACAAGGGGACATAAATTTAAGGTGAAGGGTGGAAGGTATAGGGGAGATGTCAGGGGTGGGTTCTTTACCCAGAGAGTGGTGGGGGCATGGAATGCGCTGCCCGAGGGAGTGGTAGAGTCAGATTCATTGGCGACCTTTAAGCGGCATTTGGATAGGTACATGGATGGGTGCTTAATCTAGGATAGAAGTTCGGCACAACATCGTGGGCCGAAGGGCCTGTTCTGTGCTGTATTGTTCTATGTTCTATGTTCTATGTTCTATGTTCTAGAGTGAGATCATTGTTGACTGATACAGACATGATCACCCAAAATGGCCTCCTTTTACGCTGTAAATGTCTAAGATTCATGAATCTACAAGGAAAACATGAAGGAATAAATCATCCCGCTCAGAATAGTCAATTGTCACTGCTTTCATTTTTGATAAAACAAATGATTTCTCCCTGATGTAGAAACCGCAGTGAAGGAAAAGGCACATCGTGCTGAGCAGGAACAGTTTGGGAACGAAATACCAGACAGTAAACAGACCATCAAGGAGGAGGCAATTCCATGATGAACAAAGTGGATTTGAAAGGTCAGTATTAGAAAGTACTTACTGTGACCCCGTACTGAGACTGACAGCAGGACTGCAGAAAGACAAACACAGAGAGACCTCATCGTTAATACTTCACCATTTCATCCTTCTCACTCGCTTACTCTTGTCGTTTTACAGAAAAATACAGAAGTTACTTGACTTCCTGCCAAATAAATGTGAGGCAATCATACACGACACGAACAACAAACGGGAAGTCTGTGTACGGTCAGGAGGAGCTGAGAGAATGACAAAGCTATTATAAAACTGAGGCACCAACCACAGCAACCGTTGAGAAAGGGGGATGTTACTTCAGCTTCCAACACAAATCTCAAAATCAACAGCGTCAGCATCAAACACTCTGTGATCTGGGGCAGGACAGTGTTAGAGACAGAGTAAAGCTCTTTCAACACCGTCTCCATCAAACACTCCCAGGACAGCCACAGCTCGGGGTTGGATCCAGAGTAAAACTCCTTCTACTTTTTAACATTGAAAATAACCAGAAGGAAAGCACCTTGACCTTATCCCCCCGAATGGGTACAAAGACTCAGGAGGCAGACAGGATTCAGGCACGTGGCCAACGTTTATTCAAGTAAAAACCAGTTAGTGCAGGGAGACGACCAAAGGGCCCTTTCTCATACACCCGCTCTCTCTCAGACACACACACATACACTCCCCACACTCACACCCAAGCACAAATCCTCTCACAGGCTTATACACCGTCACACTCACACACACACCCACTACCAAGTACGCACACACGCAAACACACACCCTCAAGCACTCACATTCACATCCATACATACACACTCAAGTGCAAACACTCACACTCTCTCGCTCCCTCACTCACACACATACACACTCTCTCTCTCTGTCTGTCCCTCACATGCTCACACACATTGATATTGGGTGAATGTGAATTTGCAAAAGTGCAGGGACATTCCATTTTGTCAAAAAGTCCACAACCTGCAGGCAGTCAATGCAGGCAGCCAATCCATGTAACATTTTATAAATTCCTACTTTGGAAATAGAACCAGTCTGACTCAAGATTGGAATACATACAAACTCTAACCTCACACCTTTAATGCATTGACTGAACTAAGATGTCACTTTTTACACTAAAACTGCAAGTTATCTCAAGAATGTGATTTATTTTTTTTTAACAGTACAGCACAGAACAGGCCCTTCAGCCCACGATGTTTTGCCAACCATTGATCCTCATGTAAGGTAAACCTAATGTATAAACCCTCAAATTTCTGTGACCATATGCATGTCCAGCAGTCTCTTAAATATCCCCAATGACCTCACTTTCACAACTGCTGCTGGCAACGCATTCCATGCTCTCACAACTCTCTGCATAATGAACCCGCCTCTGACATCCCCTCTGTACTTTCCGCCAAACAGCTTAAAACTATGATCCCTCGTGTTAACAATTTCTGCCCTGGAAAAAGTCTCTGGCTATCAACTCCACCTATGCCTCTCATTATCTTGTACACCTCAATTAGGTCCTCTCTCTTCCTTCTTTTTTCCAATGAAAACAGTCCGAGCTCAGTCAACCTCTCTTTGTAAGATAAGCCCTCCATTCCAGGCAGCACTCTGGTAAACCTCCTCTGAACCCTCTCCAAAGCATCCACATCTTTCCTATGATAAGGCAACCAGAACTGAACACAGTATTCCAAGTGCAGTCCAACCAAAGTTTTATAGAGCTGCAACAAGATCTCACGGCTCTTAAACTCAATCCCCCTGTTAATGAAAGCCAAAACACCATATGCTTTCTTAACAACCCTGTCCACTTGGGTGGCCATTTTCAGGGATTTATGTACCTGCACACCAAGATCCCACTGTTCGTCCACACTGCCAAGAATCCTATCCTTAATCCTGTACTCAACTTTCAAGTTCGACCTTCCAAAATGCACTAATTCGCATTTATCCAGTTGAACTCCATCTGCCACCTCTCAGCTCATCTCTGAATTCTGTAAATGTCCCGCTGCAGCCTACAACAGTCTTCTATACTGTCAATGACACCTCCAACCTTTGTGTCGTCTGCAAACTTGCTAATCCATCCTTCAATCTCCTCATCCAAGTCATTAATAAAAATTACAAAGAGTAGAGGCCCAAGAACAGAGCCCTGTGGAACACTGCACACCTCCAGGTAGAATACTTTCCTTGCACTACCAGCCAATTCTGTATCCAGACAACTAAATTTCCCTGTATCCCATTTCTCCTGACCTTCTGAACAAGCCTACCATGGGGAACCTTATCAAATGCCTTACTGAAGTCCATATACACCACATCTACCACTCAACCCTCATCAACTTGTCTAGTAACATCCTCAAAGAACTCAATAAATTTTTTGAGGCATGACCTGCCCTCACAAAGCCGTGCTGGCTGCATTTAATCAAACCATGCTTTTCCAGATGGTCATAAATCCTATCCCTTTCTAACACCTCGCAGACGTGAGACTGACTGGTCTGTAATTGCTGGGAATTTTTCTGTTTCCCTTCTTGAAGAGAGGAATTACATTTGCCTCTCTGCAGTCCTCAGGTATGACTCCTGTGGAGAGCAAAGATGCAAAGATCTTTGCAAGCGGTGAAGCAATCACATTTCTCGCTTCCCAAAGCAGCCGAGGACAAATCTGGTCTGGCCCTGGTGACTTGTCAATCTTAATGTTTGTCAAAATTTGCAGCACATCAGCTTCCTTGATCTCTATCTGTTCCAGCATGCTTACCTGCTCCTCAATGATTTCATTCACTACAAGATCCTTTTCTTTAGTAAAGACAGAAGCATAAAAGTCATTTAGGGCCTCCCCTACCTCCTCAGACTCTATACACAAGTTCCCTATGCTATCCCTGATCGGCCCTACTCTTTCTTTGATAATTCTCTTATTCCTCACATTCATGTAAAATGCCTTTGGATTCTCCCTAATCCTTCCTGCCAAGCCTTTCTCGTGCCCACTCCTGGCTCTCCTCAGACCATTTTTGAGCTCCTTCCTCGCCTGCCTGTAATCCTCTAGAGGTAAAAATCAACGAGGCTTTTGCCCGAAACGTCGATTTCGAAGCTCCTTGGATGCTGCCTGAACTGCTGTGCTCTTCCAGCACCACTAATCCAGAATGTAATCCTCTAGAGCTGAGCAAGACCCTTACTTCCTCCATCTTATGGAAGCTGCCTTCTTTCTTTTGATGAGAAGCGTCTCCGCTCTCGTCATCCAAGGTTCCTTTATCTTAGCCCTTCTTGCCTGTCTCAGAGGAACACATCTATGCATCACTTGCAACAACTGTTCCTGAAACAGTCTCCACATGTCTATAGTTCCCTTTCCATGGGACAATTGCTCCCAGTCCATGCTCCCCAACTCACGCCTGATAGCATCATAGTTTCCATTTCCCCAATTAGATATCCTCCCATTGTGCCTGCTTCTCTTCTTCTCCACAGCTATGTAGAATGTGAGGCAGTTGTGGTCACTATCACCAAAATGCTCTCCCACCGCAAGATCTGACACCTGCCCCAGCTCATTGCCGTGCACCAAATCCAAAATGGCCTCCCCCTTGTCAGGCCTGTCAATGTACCGAGTTAGGAAACCCTCCTGAACACACCTTACAAAAACAACAACTTCCAAACCATCTGCTCAAAGGAGGTTCCAATCAATATTGGGAAAGTTAAAGTCACCATTACAACAACCCTACTACATTCACACTTTTCCAAAACCTGCTGACCTATGCTTTCTTCAATCTCCCTGCTGCTATTGGGGGGCCTGTAGTAAACCCCTAATGAGGTGACTGCTCCCTTACTGTTCCTAACTTCCATCCATACTGACTCAGTAGGCAGACCCTCCTCGACAATGGTAACTTCTGTAGCTGTGATACCCTCTCTGGTTAGCAGTGCTAAACCCCCTCCTCTTTTTCCCCCCTCCCTATTCTTTTTAAATGTTCTAAACCCTGGAACTTCCAGCAACCATTCCTGCCCCTGAGAAACCCACATCTCTGTTATGGCCACAACATCATAGCACCAGGTTCTGATCCATGCTCTAAGCTCATCACTTTTGTTCCTGATACTCCTTGCATTAAAGCAAACATACTTTAATGAATCCCTTGGTTCTTTCCCAGGAAATTCCTTCCCACTGGCTGCGCTACCTCTTGCTATTGCCTCATCTCCATTAACTCTCACCACCGGTATATAGCTCAGGTTCCCACCCCCCCTGCCATACTAGTTTAAACCCTCCTGAACCAGTCGAGCAAACCTTCCACCCAGGACATTGGTCCCCTTCCAGCTCAGGTGCAACCCGTCCTACATTCACAGGTCCCACCTTCCCCTGAAGCCATCCCAATTATCTACATATCTGAAGCCCTCCCTCCTAAACCAGCTGTGAAGCCATGGGTTAAGCTGTGCCAGCTTCCTGTTCCTCACCTCTCCAACTTGTGGCACCGGTAGTAAACCTGAGAACACTACTCTGTTCGTCCTGCTCTGCAGCTTCCACCCTAACTCCCTGAAATCACTTTTTATATCCTCAATCCTTTTCCTGGCTATATCATTGGTGCCAATATATAACACGATTTCTGGTTGTTCGCCCTCCCCTTTCAGAATTTTATACACCCGATCGGAGACATCCCGGACCCTGGCACCAAAGAGACAACATACCTTCCGGGAATCCCGATCCTGACCACACAATCTCCTGTCAATTCTCCTAACAATCAAGTCTCCTACCACGAGCACTTTCCTATTCTGCCCCCCTTCCCTTCTGGGCCACAGTGTCAGGCTCAGTGCCAGAGAACTGACCACTATGGCTTTCCTCTGGTCGGTCACCCCCCCAGCAGTATCCAAAGCGATATACTTATTGCTGAGGGGAATGTCCACAGAGGATCTCTGCACTGTCTGTCTGTCCCCTTTCCTCCCCCTGACTGTAACCCATCTATCCTTATCCTGAGACTCAGGAGTGACCAACTGCCGGTAACTCCTCTCAATTCCCCCCCTCAGCCTCCGGAATGATCCACAGTTCATCCAGCTCCAGCTCCAATTCCCTAACACAATTTTCAATGAGCTGGAGTTGGGTGCACTTCCCACAGATGGAGCCAGCGGAGACATGTGTCATGTCTCTCACCTGCCACGTTCTGCAGGAGGAGCAAGCCGCCTTGCTAATATATATGGTCACTTCCTTTCCTTCCCGACAGCCCCTCTGGTCTGGGTCACTTCCCCCGCTGCTCCCACACCGACTGTGGAGGATAAACACCGCTGATGACTCCCGGTAAGTAATGGTAAACATCTCCTTTACCTTCGCTGGAGCCTTCCTGGTTTGCCTTACCTCCGCTGCTGCTCTCACTCTAAAAGGTCGCTGGTGTCGAAGGGTAAGTACTTATACTCACTCCTTTCCTTTGAGAGAAGTTCTGGGATTTACATCATAATGAACCTAAAACCGTAACCCATTCTAAAAGGTGAAAGACTTAACACCAATCTCGGTTTGATCAATCTATCGTTTCAGTTGCATGACACTGTGATCTTTTGCTATAAATTCTGTGCCTTCTGATCCTGCTCCACAGCTCCCTGATGAAGGAGCAGCGCTCCGGAAGCTCGTACTTCCAAATAAACCTGTTGGACTCTAACCTGGTGTTGTGTGATTTTTAACTTTGTCCCATGGAAGACACTTCCAGTTTGCTGAGCTGGGCTTTCTTTGGTTTTATTTTTAATCCAGAAGCTCCAATGGTTTTTAACGTTTTCAGTTCTGTCTTGTAGTGGTTTCCCTCAGTAGTAGAAGCAATCAGCATCTCGTCAACCTGTTATAATCTTACACACTCTGTTTTGGGACCTTTTGCGATTACATCAGCCATTGCAGAGCTAATGAAGAGCCCTTGTGGTCCTCTTGTCCAGGTGTACTGTCAGTCACCTGTGGGAAAGGGAAATGTATATTGGTGTTTGGGGTCGAGAGGCAGAGTCCAGAACCCGTTTGCTATGTCTAGGATTATAAAGGGCTTGGTTTCTGACCCTATATTGTTTATTAGAGTGTTGGGATCTGCATCACCAGGCCCCAGTTTATCTGCATATTTCTTTAGACTGCGAGAGTCAGTCATTATTCTGTATGATCCTTCGGGTTTCTTCACTGGCCAATTTTGGGAGTTTGTGGTGCATCCCTCAACACGTAGTCCTGGACCTTGGAATGTGCCACTCTGCAACACTCAGTCGGGGTCAACTCCTTCAGCTGGAAGATCAACAGGTTTTGGACCGTCCAGAGAGCATCCTTCACTGAGTTGATGATCCTCCAGGCACAGTTAATGTTCGTCTTCGTGTGTGTCACAGGGAACAGACCGTAGAGCACGGAGTCCCGCGTCACGGCGCTGCTCGGGACAAACCTCGCCAAACACCACTGCATTCCTCTCCAGACTTCTTCTGCATAGGCACATCCCAGAAGGAGGTGTGTAACAGTCTCGTCCCCCCCGCAGCCGCTTCGAGGGCAGCATGCGGTGTGGCTGAGAGTCCAGGCGTGCATAAAGGATCTCACAGGCAGAGCCCTTCTCACCACCAGCCAAGCCACGTCTTGGTGCTTGTTGGAAAGTTCTGGTGATGAGGCATTCTGCCAAATGGCTTTGACAGTCTGCTCAGGGAACCGCTCGACAGGATCCACCCTCTCATTTTCCCGAAGGGTCTCAAGACACTACGTGCTGACCACTTCCTAATGGACTTGTGGTCAAAGGTGTTTTTCCTCATAAATTTCTCCACGAAGGACAGGTGATACGGAACGGTCCAACTTCTCGGAGCGTTCCGCGGCAGCGAGGCCAGGCCCATCCTTCACAAGACCGGGGACAGGTAGAATCTCAGTACGTAGTGACACTTGGTGTTTGCGTACCGGGGATCCACGCACAGCTTGATGCAGCCACACACAAAGGTGGCCATCAGAGTGAGGGTGGCATTTTGTGTGTATTATTTCCCCTGTTGCCCAGATCTTTGTACAGCGAGTCCCTTCGGACCCGGTCCATCTTTGAACTCCATATAAACTGGAAGATGGCCCGGGTGACTGCAGTGGCACAGGTTCTGGGAATAGGCCAGACCTGTGCCACGTACAACAGCAATGACAGTGTCTCACACCTGATGACCAGGTTTTTTCCTGCAATGGAGAGTGACCGTAACTTCCATCTGCCCAGTTTCTGCCTCACTTTGCTGATTCGCTCCACCCAAGACTTGGCGCACGCCCCAGCCCCCCCGAACCAAATACCCAGCACCTTCAGGTGGTTGGTCCTGATGGTGAAGGGGATCGAGGATTGGTCGGCCCAGTTCCCAAAGAGCATGACCTCACTCTTGCCTCGGTTTACCTTGGCCCCCGAGGCCCGTTCGAACTGGTCACATATGCACATGAGTCTGCGCATGGACAGCGGATCCAAGCAGAAAACAGCAACGTCATCCATGTACAGGGAGGCCTTAACCTGTAGGCCCCCGCTGCCAAGAATACTTCCCCCTCTCAGGCTCGCATCCTTCCTGATGGACTTGGCAAATGGCTCTATGCAGCACACAAACAAGGCAGGAGAGAGAGGGCAGCCCTGCCTGACTCAGATCTGACTGGGAAGCTATCTGATTCCCACCCATTGATTGAGACTGCACTGACAATGTTGGTGTTGAGCAGATTCCCTCCCCAACGCCCATTTTGCCCAGCGATAATACCACTCGGCCATTGTGTGCTAGCTCCTTAATGATTTTCTGCCTTCCTAGCCCAATTGAGTACTCTCTTAACTTGTGTTAATTTCTAAATATTTTTATCCTCCAGTCTCTATTTAGAGGTCCCTTCACCCAGTAGCAATAAAATAACATCATCCATGGATTCAAAATTTCTAAAGGAAGTATCCATCCATTCCATGAGAAACAGAATGGGTTAATTAGTTTTCAACGATGGAAAAAGGGGAGGGGGGCACAATCTCTTGCAGGTAATTAAATCATCCGTCATTCCTCCTCCTCCAAAATAAATGTTATACTTTAGGAAAAAACCCACCTCCTTTGTTAAATTTGCCTTTCCTAATTATTTTATCAGCTTTATCAGATTTTAGAACAGACTATCAGAATTTTGATCAAAGAGAATTGTATTTCCAAGATTCCACATTTCATATTTTTTTTGGATTGTCTCACACCAAAGTGCCTTTACAATGAGCAAATCTTATCATCTGGAATTAAAGATTCACTCATGTGTTAGAACAGTGTTTGGAAGTTCATTCTGGCAAGAAACTGCAATCCCAAATATTGGTAATTTCTGGAATGAAAATTTTACCCAAGTCCAAACACAGCATGGAGCCAATTCCAAAAGCTTTACCCAAGCTTGACGAACCAACATCTTAAATCAACATTTTGTCGCAGACTTCTGCCATGCACAACCACTGATAGTTTCTTAAATGGACATTATATTAACCAGACTGGCTCACATATGGCACATATCACACTTCTAAATCACCCAACATTTCCAAAATGCAAACTAACTTCAACATATCCCCAGATCTAAAGTTCCAAGAAACAAAAACACATAAATTGCACAAGACAACATTTCGCAAACAACACTCGTGCATTTAAACCAAACCACAGTGAACCAGCCCGGTGCAGAAATTCAGTCTTCCTCTGTCACTTTTTCACTTATGAACACTGCAGCTGATTCATCTTAATTCTGTTCCTCTTTTGTATTCTGCTTAAACAGAGCCTCAAAGCTGATTAACTCATTGGTCGCTTTCTCTTTCTTTGACCCAGCCACCAAGCTTCCTGTTCTGATTCAGTTCCCTCCCTATTCCAACTGTCCTCTATCATATCTTTAATTAAGGTTTTATTTTTCTCAAACAGAGACTGGTCTGGAACCAACTGGGTTTTTCTTTTCAGTTCTGTTCTGCCATTGTCCTCGACTCTATCTCGGGCTGTGTCTGATTCCATTTGGAGTCATAGAGTCACAGAGATGTTCAGCATGGAAACAGACCCTTCAGTCCAACTCGTCCATGCCGACCAGATATCCCAACCCAATCTAGTCTCACCTGACACAGCCGGCCCATATCCCTCCAAACCCTTCCTATTCATACACTCATCCAAATGCCTCTTAAATGTTGCAATTGTACCAGACTCCATCACTTCCTCTGGCAACTCATTCCGTACATGTACCACCCTCTGTGTGAAAAGGTTGCCCCTATGATCTCTTTTTTATCTTTCCCCTCTCACCCTAAACCTATGCTCTCTATTTCTGGACTCCCCGACCCGAGGGAAAAGACTTTGCCTATTTATCCTATCCTTGCCCCTCATTATTTTGTAAACTTCTATAAGGTCACCCTCAACCTCTGATGCTCCAGGGAAAACAGCCCCAGCCTGTTCAGCCTCTCCCTGTAGCTCAAATCCTTCAACCCTGGCAACACCCTTGTAAATCGTTTAAACAATAGACAATAGACATTAGGTCTACCGGACAATAGAACAATAGACAATAATCCTTTCAAGTTTCATAACATCCTTCCAATAGGAAGGAGATCAGAATTGCATGCAATATTCCAACAGTGGCTGAACCAATGTCCTGTACAGCTGCAACATGACCTCCCTACTCCTGTAGTCAATACTCTGACCAATAAAAGAAAGCATACCAAACGCTCCTTCATGATCTTATCTGCAACTCCACTTTTCAAGGAGCTATGACAAGGAGACTCCAAGGTCTCTTTGTTCAGCAACACTCCCTGGGACCTTACCATGAAGTGTATAAGTCCTGCTAAGATTTTCTTTCGCAAAATGCAGCACCTTGCATTTATCTGAATTAAACTCCATCTGCCACTTCTCAGCCCATTGGCCCATCTGGTCAAGATCCTGTTGTAATCTGAGGTAACCTTCTTCACTGTCCACTACACCTCCAGTTTTGGTGTCATCTACAAACTTACTAACTGTACTTCTTATGTTCGCATCCAAATCATTTATGTAAATGACAAAAAGTGGACCCAGCACCGATCCTTGTGGCACTCCACTGGTCACAGGACTCCAGTCTGAAAAACAACCTTCTACCACCACCCTCTGCCTTCTACCTTTGAGTCAGTTCTGTATCCAATTGACTATCTCTCCCTGTATTCCATGAGATCTAACCTTCCTCACCAGTCTCCCATGGGGAACCTTGTCGAACGCCTTACTGAAGTCCATATAGATCACATCTACCGCTCTGCCCTCATCAATCCTCTTTGTTACTTCTTCATGCCTTAGGGTCTCCCTTGCTCTCTTTATTTTCACATTGTCCCTTGCTGAAGACTCTTGGTCTGTCTTTATCTTGCATTCTCCCACCCGAGTCTCTTGGTGTCTCTTTGTCTCACACTGTCGCATGCCGGGCACCCCCAGTCCACCCCGACCTGTAATTCTGTCTCCACCTGCTCACTCCAAGTAAACGTTTTTTTTGCCTTGGCTTTTCACGCACCAAGTGCCTTATAATCTAAGTGGGGTGGTACATAAAATTTTGCTCACCCACATCTCGGCTTCAAGCTGAGACTCCTCGTTGTCTCGTCAATCTGTCGGAGCGAGAACCCAGACTGGAGACAAAGAGTCAGGAGGCAGACAGGATTCAGGGACGTGGCTGACTTTTATTCAATCAGAAACTGGTGAATGCACGGAGAGGGCCAAAGGATCATCCCCGAATCTGTCTTCAACGTGAGAACACAATCGATCCCTGAACCTGCAGCTCAGGCCGGAAGAGAGATCAATGACACACTCTGATTTTTGCAGTCAAAAACAGTCTTTTCATACAATGTGTTTCTACAATGATCATACCCAAAATAGTTGCTGTGCCCTCCTTTTCCCCTCCATCGGACCATTCGTGTAAAACACCTGATCAATGATGGGCATTCCTATAGATAATCCTGGGTTTCTTTTGTCTTTTAACAATCATTGTTTTCTCTTGGTTTGGGATTTTTCAATGTTGTTTTCCAAAGTTAATAGCTGTTCTCTTTTGGTCATGTCCCAGGTTTGTTTATCTCTGAGAACTCCTTGAATTTTATTGTTCATTGTATTTGTGATCTCTATCAAATTTTATTCTTCTTTTTCGATAATTACAGTTGATTCTGTTATAAAATTTGCAATATTCAAATGTTGTACTTCCTCCTCCTGTTAACACTCTTTAGCGAATGAAACAAGATATGCCAGGCATTTCCTCAATGTTTTCTCTCAGTGTCTTTATTATAAAGTTTTATAATTCTGTTTAAACACACCCAGCACAGGGTTGGATACAGAGTCATGTTCCTTCTACTTTTTAAACCTGAAAATAACCTGAAGGAAAGCACTCTTGACATTATCTCCATCAAACACTCCCAGGGCAGGAACATCACAAGGTCTGATACAGAATGAGGCAATCCCTACTCTTTCAAAACTGAAAGGAAATGGAAAATAAAGATCCCTTATAAATGTCCCCATCTAACAATCCCAGGACAGGAAGAGCACAAGATCAGATAAAGAGTTTCGCTCCTTCTCTCTGGTAACCCAGATCCCCCTGTATTGCTGAAGGGACAGTGACTGGGGACACAGATGGAGGCTGCTATCCTGGACTGTCCGTCCTGAGCACACATTGTGGGGATAAGGATCTTGTGTCTGGATTTGGTCCTACACAATGTGGTTAATTGTTTGAGCTGAATCTTGCATTGCTTTGTCGGTGTTCAAGTTGCCTCAGGATTTTTGGAGTGACTCCCGCTGTGAGGACAAGTGAGACTTCTCATTTAACCTTACCAAATGTACATCATTACCTACCCCATTCTGTGGCATCCTGCACATCCAATTCTATCCCAATTTAACAAGGGCTATTCCTGAAACAACTCACCACTCACCAGGAAACCACTGAAATACCAGGATCCCATGTGCCCTCGCCGTATTCAGTGCAGACGATTGTTAAATAAAACCTGAAAGAACTGTGGATGCTGTAAATCAGAAACAAAAAAGGTAAATTGTTGGAAAAGCTCAGCAGGTCTGACAGCATCTGTGAAGAGAAATCAGGGTTAATGTTCCGGGTACGGTGACCCTTCCTTAGACGATTATTACACTGACGTGAGAGATGATGTCAGCACCATTGGGTGTTGCACAAATAATGGTTCATCTTAGGCCAACATTCACCTCTTTCTAAGTCTGTGACAATAAGCATCTGCATCATTGAGGAGCCAGTGTTCAATTGGCAACACCAATGGCAAGGTGCCAATTACTCTGACCCAGCAGATGACCCCTCTCCATCTGTGCTCTCCATGGTTTTCAAACGGATGATGAAATGACTGCAAATTAAATGTAACTGGAGTTTGCAAACACCTGCTACATGTAATTGATCCTTCAATATCCTGGCATCCAGTAGAGGTGGATCCCAGGCTTTTACTGTCAGAGTGACATTGTCCCCATCTATCCTGGGTCACTGGCCCAGCCATTTCCCAGTTCCATTTCATATTTAGAGAGTGGTAAGTGCTGGCAGGGAATGCAGTTCACGGTGGACACTGTCAGCATTGGGCTCTGCCAGATCACGAGGTACACGGTCTCACACCTCCATGTCCCCTTTATACCTCACACTACCTGACAGACCCTGTCCACACATTTTCTGACGTGAATCCCCACTACAATGAACTTCACCAATGACTGTCCTCCCTGCCCTGAGCCCTGACATTACACCTTAGTGATGTCTACTCTGCCCCTTTACATTCCCCCTGTGGAGGCCATGATGGTGGTCACTGGCAACACGAGCCACTCCCCCACCCCATGGCCTGACATACCCTCCTGTGCTGATCCATATTCATCCCCCTCCCCCCATACACCTTGAGATGCCCTCGCCGATCATCATTCTTGTCCCAAACTCCACAGGTCCCTCTGCCTTTCCCCACCAGGCCTCAACTCCCCCAACCCTTTCAGGAACGATTCCATCACTGTGCCTCCTGAACAATCAATGGACTGGTCCCCAGGACCGTCTTCACCCCAAATCTCTGAGTGACATTGACTGACAGCCCCTGGAACATGACTGGTCAGACCCCTGACCACTCCCAGACTAACAACACGAGGTTCTCCTGACTGAAGCTGCTGGCCCCACAGCACTGACTGTCGCCCTCTCCCTGAACTGCAGGCAGACAGATTTGCTGATGGTGCCTGGCCTGAGCAGGTGACACCTTCATTTAACTGGCCTGAGGTCCAGCCCCCACCCAGTTTCTGACAAGGCCATCGAGTTGAATAGACATGCAGTGTGTTTGCTTGTGTGGGCAGCTGGAACATGCTGCAGGTGTTAGACTGAAGGGTGCAGCATCTGTGGAGAGAAAGCAGAGTTAATGTTTCAGGGCCAGTGATCATTGTTCAGAACTGATTACAGCTGGGAAAAGGTTGGTATGTCTGTCAAAGAAGGGCTGGAGGGAAGGAGAAGGAGTAAATGACAGCTGAAGATAGAACCCAGAGAGAGAGAGACAGAGAGAGAGAGAGCGAGAGAGAGAGAGAGAGAGAAAGCTGGACAGACAAAGGGAATGGTAAAGGTCAGCCTGGAAGAATAAACAGCTGCTAATGGGGACCACTAGTGACTGACCATGGATTATTTGTGGACGTAGTCTATCTGCAAACAAGGCTTGGTGATTAAAGCCCGAGATGGAGCCTGGTCCAATCAAGGAGCTGCGTGCCTGTCCCTCTGCCTGCAGTAACCTTTCAATGTTAATTGTCCTCAATGTGGGTCTGTGCTTCCAAAGTGACCCGTCAATGTATCGGAGAGCTGCTGTGAAGATGGAGAGGGGTTGGTAAATGTTGGGATGCCAATGTCTGTGGATGATGGTGTGTGTGTGTGGATGATTCCTGTGGATCATTCCCTGAGACGCTGTTTGGTGCTGAGCAGCGTGGAGACTCCTCACAGCCAGCGGTGAGCTGAAGTCTCTAGGTACCTGCTCTGTCCTCCACCATGTTGAGGATTCAGGGTCTAGATTAGAGTGGTGCTGGAAAAGCACAGCAGTTCAGGCAGCATCCGAGGAGCAGTAAAATTGAGGTTTCAGGCAAAAGCCCTTCATCAGGAATACAGGCAGAGAGCCTGTTTTTACCTGAGGATTCACCATGGAGAAAGTGAGGGCTGCAGATGCTGGAGACTAGAGCTGAAAAATGTGTTGCTGGAAAAGCGCAGCAGGTCGGGCAGCATCAAAGGAGCAGGAGAATCGACGTTTCGGCCATAAGCCCTTCTAGCTTGTTCGGCATGTTTGGTAAGGCAGGAAGCTGAATGTTAGTCAGTACGGTTCGGGCAGTAATAAGACATTTAAAAAGTTATAATGCCCCTTAATTCCTAATTTGCTGCTGCCCAGTGAGAGACCTGCCTCACTGCTCAGCAAATCCATAAAAGATGCAGCGAGATGCTCCCGATACTGAGATAGACCTCAGCGCACTTCTCATCTGATTCCACCACAAATTTGATCTTGGCTCATCATTCAGGCCCCTGTAAGATTCCACTCATAATCTCAGCAGCATTAGCTGTGACAACAGGGGTAGGCCCACATGAACCAGTGGTGACTATTCAAAGTTCTCCCTGGTGACCTGCTCAATGTCTATCCATGAATCAATGTCATAGAGTCATAGAGATGTACAGCATGGAAACAGACCCTGTGGTCCAACCCGTCCATGCTGACTAGATATCCCAACCCAATCTAGTCCCACCTGCCAGCACCCGGCCTATATCCCTCCAAACCCTTCCTATTCATATACCCATCCAAATGCCTCTTAAATGTTGCAGTTGTACCAGTCTTCACCACTTCCTCTGGCAGCTCATTCCAGACACGTACCACCCTCTGTGTGAAAAGGTTGCCCCTTAGGTCTCTGTTATATCTTTCCCCTCTCACCCTGAAGCTATGCCCTCTCGTTCTGGACTCCCCGACCCCAGGGAAAAGTCTTTGTTTATTTATCCTATCCAAGCTCCTTATAATTTTGTAAACCTGTGTAAGGTCACCCCTCAGCCTCCGACGTTCCAGGGAAAACAGCCCCAGCCTGTTCAGTCTGTCCCTGTAGCTCAAATCTTCCAATTGTGGCATCATCCTTGTCAATCTTTTCTAAACCCTTTCAAGTTTCACAACATCTTTCTGATAGGAAGGTAACCAGAATTGCGCGCTACATTCCAACAGTGGCCTCACCAATGTCCTATACAGCTGCAACATGACCTCCCAATTCCAATACTCAATGCTCTGACCAATAAATGAAAACATACCAAACACTTTCTTCACTATCCTATCTACCTCTGACTCCACTTTCAAGGAGCTGTGAACCTGGACTCTCAGGTCTTTTTGTTCAGCAACACTCCCCGGGACCTTACCATTCAGTGTATAACTCCTGCTCAGATTTGCTGTTCCAAAATGCAGCATCTCGCATTTATTTAAATTAAACTCCATCTGCCACTTCGCAGCCCATTGGCCCATTTGGTCCAGATCCTGTTGTAATCTGAGGTCACCTTCTTCGCTGTTCACTACACCCCCAATTTTGGTGTCATCTGCAAACTTACTAACTGTACCTCTTATGCTCACCTCCAAATCTTCCCTGAGATCTAACCTTGCTCACCAGTCTCCCATGGGGAACCTTGTCGAACGCCTTACTGAAGTCCATATAGATCACATCTACCACTCTGCCCTCATCAATCCTCTTGTTACTTATTCAAAAAGCTCAATCAAGTTTGTGAGACATGATTTCCCACGCACAAAGCCGTGTTGACTCTCCCGAATCAGTCCTTGCCTTTCCAAATACATGTACATCCTGTCCCTCAGGATTTCCTCCAAGAACGTGCCCACCACTGAGGTCAGGCTCACTGATCTATAGTTCCCTGGCTTGTCTTTACCGCCCTTCTTAAACAGTGGCACCATGTTTGCCAATCTCCAGTCTTCCGGCACCTCACCTGTGACTATCAATGATGCAAATACCTCAGCAAGAGGCCCAGCAATCACTTCTCTAGCTTCCCACAGAGTTCTAGAGTACACCTGATAATGTCCTGGGGAGTTATCCCCCTTTATGCATTTTCAAGACATCCAGCACTTCCTCCTCTGTAATCTGGACATTTTGCAAGGTGTCACCATCTATTTCCCTACATTCTATATCTTCCATGTCCTTTTTCACAGTAAATGCTGCTGCAAAATACTCAATTAGTATCTCCCCTTTTTTCTGCGGCTCCACACAAAGGCCGCCTTGCTGATCTTTGAGGGGCCCTGTTCTCTCCCTAGTTTCCCTTTTGTCAATAAAACTAATAACTGGTTGTTTGCATATTGCTGTTTGTTGAGAAATGAAAACAGAAGAAAGAGACTGAAAGGAATAAATGTTTTTTTAAACTTAAATTGGAAGTTTACAAATTGTCTGGAACAATTTAAAATCTGCAAAATAAGACTCAGTGATTTTAATTCCTGCCTTTCTAGGTCAGAGGGATTGAGGATCAACCTCATTAACATGATATAAATGTGAATGTTTCCATTTCTTCATGTTCCCTGAGTGATCCAGAAAACCATTATTAAAAACACCCTCCACACAGCTGGATATCCAGCACAATCTTCTCAAGGAATAAGCAATAAAAGCTGACCCACATCAAGGGAAAGACATTGATAGAGATACAGAAAATGTATATAGACGTATCGATACACCACACACATGCGTCAATCCCATATTACATATAGATGGAGATCGTTACACCTCACTGAGGTAGCAGTTTGGAAATCAAGCCTCACTCTTCCTGGGGTCATCCAAAATGGGGAAGTTTTTTTAGAAGTTTACAAAATTCTCCAATTTGCTTGGAGTTTTCGATCCAAGTTGACAGAAAACACAGACCAGGTTTCTGTACTTACAAGGAGTACTATTTATTACAAATAAATTCACTCTAATTCTAGAGAAATAATAACAAACTATTAACAACTACTTATCACAACTCTAAGATCCTCATAAACCCCACTTTAAATGTGCATGTGCACAAGGCAGTTTCAGTGGTCCTGTACACAGGATCTGTCGAAATGATTCTCATGATAGATCAAAAAGTTCATTCTTTGTCTTCCTTCTCTGGATGCTGCCATTGGTTTACAATGTATACAGGGTGGCTTATAAAAGGTCATACTTATCCATTAAAGGTCAGAGCTTACTGCAACTACTGGAGTAAAGGAAGATCAGTTGTTTTCCTTCAATTTAAAGTAGCTTTTACTGCAGGAAATGGAGCTGATGATGAACAGTTCCTCAGATGGTGGAGGTCTGATGGCTTCTCGCTGTCTTGTTCATATCCACAAACTTTTTAGTTACCTGGAACCAATCACAAAGTATTTGGCAGCAAGAAGATCTTTGTCAGTGATTACTGGTCATTCGTCCACAGACCAATCAGATACTTGTTGCCAACTGAATCTCCATTTGCACATACCCTTTGTTTCCAGCTCATCTGTACCTTCTTCTGCTACTGTCTGACCCAGCAGCTGTGTAAACAGTACTCACAATGAGTGTCAGATTACTTGCTTTCAAAAACATGCAGTAACCCTTAAACAATCCTCAGTTTTCAAACAATTCTGATGTGTTTCAGTCCACAATTAAAAATACACCAAGATAAAAAGGCACAGAACTAAAAAAAAAAGTACTTTTGAAGCATAATGATGTCATGTTTACAAGCTGGTGAATCCCATGAAGTTCCTTGAATTTGATCTGGGAAACAATGCAATCTCAGTTACACAGGGTCAGTACTTATTCACTCCTAATGTGTGTTCACCACAGCTGCGTAGGTTACATCCACTAGAAAAATACAGAAATCGAACTCATTATAATTATAATTTTAGTTTGAGAGTAATTACAGTAATTACATCAGTCCTGTCAGTGTCAGAGTAATTGGGAGAAAGGAAATATTTACTTCAGCAGTTGAACATTTTTCTCCTCATTCTTTTTCTGACACTCATAAACACATTGGGAGAGACAAACATATTGAGAGACAGTTAAGTATTATGTAATAGGGTACAGAGAGTCTGTTTGCTTTCTGATTGGTGCAGTAAAATAACACCACAAGAAAGATGGACAGGTTGATCGACCAATGACAACAGGATGGTGGGGAGGGAATGGGGCTTTAAGGTCATGTGATTAAATCTCCATAAACCAGCCACCCAGAGTTGGGATCTCGAATAACAGTCCAAACTAGCACTGTCCCACACATGGGAGAATGGGCTTTAGGGATTGGGAAATGAGAAAGGATTAGAATTAGGATTCTGAAAGGACAAACCTGACTCACTCTCTTCTGAATCAGCAACCCAGAGAGTCTTGCCACCTTGAAATGAAAGAGAACAGCCTGTTAGTGAGGAGGATGTATTTTAAATGTTTAGAAATACCATTATGTGGAAAAAAAGTATGTAGCTGGTTACCTTTTCTATTGCTGTCGAACACGATGCTGGCATAGGTACAGGAATCAGGCTGAGCTGAAATACAAACAGTATTCACTCTGAAACTGCCTTACTGCGTTAGCTTTCTGACTCTCGAATCAAAGAATCATACAGAATCCTGGATTCACATCACAGCTTTACCATTGGAAAATGTTCAATGAACTGCATGAGAATCAGACATCAAACCATATTCGGAGTTATTTGATCAGGTAGTGTTCCAACACACATGTCTTAAGGAGCGACTTAAAAGGGGGAAAGAGAGTTGGAGAGGTTTGGACAGGGATTCTCACAGTCTTGGAGATTGAAAATTAGATCCCAGTGATGTTACTATTACAGTCCAGTGAATCCACCAACACACATCTCTCTCTAATGAGAGAACAGCCCGATGCCCTCTGGGACTATGGTGAGTTTACATTTACAGGAAGGGATATGGAGGAGCCAGATTTGGAAATATTGTGAGTATATGAGGATGACAGACCCAATACTGTGGAAGAATTTGAACCTGAGAACGATAATCTTTAATTTTATGCCTTTTTCAATTCACGACCAATCTGGGCACCACACCTTGGGAAGGATATTCTGACCTGAGAAAGAGTGTGGTGCAGAATGATGACATCAGGTCTCACAGAGTTAAATTACAAGGTGTGGGATCACAAGTTATGTTTGTATCCTGTTGCACTGGAAGGTTTGGGATGATTTGAGTGACGTTCTCAACAAAAGAAGAGCATAAACGATCTTTCCACATTCTCCAAGTCGGGAAGTCTCAGATGCCTTCCCATGGGGGTTCCTGATTCCATGATTCCCAACCCTATCCCAGGGTTTCCAATTTTCCCACAGTCCCATGGTTCAGGTTATAAAACCCTGCACCCAGCACTCTGAGCCAATCCCCTCCATTGCAGAGGGAAACACATCCTGCTCCTCCACAATGTACACCCAGTCGGTCCATGATTTTAAAGAATCACGGTTCACAGTGTCTCCGAGATATTGTGGATCACAGTTTACATGAGGGAACTTATTGGGAGTTAAATTCAAAGTGTGCCCCTTACTAAGGCATACCTTTTATGCTACCCCTTCCAGAACCCACTTACCATCCCCTCACTATGCTAAGATGTGGCACTTTGATGCCCATTGCCAGGTATTTCAAGTGAGTCATACTTTCCTGGAGATATTTTCCAAACACAATGATTAGAGATATTATTACACACCTGAGGATCAAGTGGGACTTCCTGGAGGCCTCCTGGCTTTGAAGGAGGAACATTACCACTGTACCACAAGACCCCTAATGGTCTTAATCATAGAGTCATAGAGTTTTAGAGCACAGTAAAAGGCCCTTTGGCCCATTGAGCCCATGCTGGTCAAAACCAACCATCACCTATTCCAATTCGATTATCCAGCCCTTGCCCCATTGCCAAATACATCGACATCACAAGTGCACATCTAAACACTTCTTAAACAGAGAGTTTCTGTCAGTGTCACCCTTACAAGCAATGACTTCCAGATTCCCACCATCCTCCAAGTGAAAAGGTTTCCTTCGCCTCCCTGATAAATTTCTAACATTCACCAAAGATCCTCAGACATCACCTTCCCAACCCACGACCATCTCCAGCGAAACATTCAGTGTCAGATGATAAATGGGAACACCATCACCTGTAAATTCCCCTCCAAGGCACTCACCATTGTGGCTCGGAAATATAGCATCACTCCTTCACTCTTGTTAGATCAAAATCCTGGAATTCACTTCCTGAAGGCATTGTGGGTCTACATCCAGCACGTGGACTGCAGTGGTTCAAGAAGTAAAAATCACACAACACCAGGTTAGAGTCCGGGAGGTTTATTGGGAAGCACTAGCTTTCGGAGCACTGTTCTTTCGTCAGGTGGTTGTGGAGTGTCAGATCGTAAGACACTGAATTTATAGCAAATGTTTACATTGTGATGCAACTGAAATTATATTGAGAAAGACCTGAATTGTTTGTTACATCCCTCATTTTTTAGAATGATCATGTTGGTTTCAGTTCTTTTGTATGTGAAGCTCAGAACATTTCTTTCCAATTTACATTCTCAAGTGAACTTTAACAACAGATGCCATTTCAGATGCCAGCTCAGATAATGCTTTGAAGGTTTGAGGTTCCCTGTGTGAGGCTGCCTGTGCCCAATGTTCACACTGAGTCTATTTCTAAAAAAAGCAATTACAGAATCTTACATGGATTCATCCAGTTTTTGAGCGAAATAAAATGTAATTTTGCAAGTACAAATTCACCAAACAGACGAGTGTATGTGTGTGTGTGTGTGCGTGTGCATGTGGGTGTTTGCATTTGGGAGGTATGAGTGTCTTGTGAGAGAGTGTGTTTATGCGTATGTGTGTGTGTGTAAAGGGGTACAAGTCTGTGAGAGGGTGCAAGTGGGGGTGTGTGTAAGTGAGAGCATATGAGAGAGAGCTTGTGTATGAGAGAGGATCTGTGTGAGTGTATGGGTCGAGAGGAGTGTGTGTGTGTGTGTGTGTGTGTGCATGTGTGTGTGTGTGTGTGCGTGCGTGCGTGCGTGCGTGCGTGTGTCTGTGTGTGGGTGTGTGTGTCTGTGTGTGGGTGTGTGTGTGTGTGTGTGTGTGTGGGTGTGTGTGCGTGTATGTCTGTGTGTGTGTGTGCGTGCGTGCGTGCGTGCGTGTGTGTGTGTGTCTGTGTGTGTGTGCGTGCGTGTGCATGCGTGCGTGCGTGCGTGCGTGTGTGTGTGTGTGTGTGTGTGTCTGTGTGTGCGTGCGTGCGTGTGTGTGTGTGTGTGTGTGTGTGTGTGTGTCTGTGTGTGGGTGTGTGTGTGTGTCTGTGTGTGTGTATGTCTGTGTGTGTGTGCGTGCGTGCGTGCGTGCGTGTGTGTGTGTGTGTGTCTGTGTGTGTGTGGGTGTGTGTGTGTGTGTGTGTGTATATATCTGTGTATGCACATGCATGTGGGTGTTTATTGGTCCTGATTGAGGCCATCCCCATGGGAACTGAATGTTGGGCTATAACCTGGTGCTGTATGATGTTTAACTTTTCCCACCCCAGCCCAACACTGGTACATCCAAATCATGGTTCAAGAAGGCAGCCCATCGCCATCTTCTCAAGAGATCAACAAGGAATGGGCAATGAATGCTGGCCAGCCAGTGATATGCATGTTTCATGAATGAATAAAAACAATCGCCCTGCCCCGTACCTTAAATTAATGTCCCATGGTCACTGACCACTCTATCATGGGGAAACCATTTTCATTTCAACTGGATTTATGTCCCTCATAATTTTACGCATCTCAATCATGTCTCCTCTCAATCTCCTCCTCCCTGGAGAAAACAATCTATCCAAATTCTCTTCAGAATTGAAACTCTCCAGCGAAGGTTACATCCTGGCAAATCTGCTCTGTACCCTCTCCAGATCCCTCCCATCATGTGGATTCCTGAACTTCACACAATTCTTTAGCTGTGACCTAATCAATTTTTCATCCAGTTCCAACATAACCTCACTGCTCTGAATTAAGCTCTATGCTTCAACTAATAAAGGGAAGTATCCCATAGGGTTTTTATCCATGTTATCCACCTGTCCCGATACATTAAGGGACTGGTGTACATGCACACCAAGGTCGCTCTGATCCTTGGTGTTTCCCAGGGTCCTATTGCTCATTATATCTTCCCTTCCCTTTTCCGTCCTGCCCAAGTGTATCACCTCACACTTATCCATGTTGGATACTGTTTGCTCCTGATCAGTCTAACTGACCAACCCATATAGATCCTCTTGTTGTCTAAGGCTATCCTCCTCAATATTTACAACCCCAACTATTTGTTTATCATCTGGGACCATATTGATCAACCCTTCTTCATTCAAGTCTAAATCATTTATGACTAACCGCAAATAGCAAGGGCACCAACAGTGACCCCTGTGGGATCCCACTGGACACACACTTCCAGTCACAAAAATGCCCCTCGACCATCACCCTCTGTTTCCTGCCAGTCAGCAAATTGTTCATCCAATTTACCAAATTTCCTTGGATCCCATGGGCTCTCACCTTTTCTGTCGTTCTCCCATGTGGAACCTGATCAAAAGTCTTGCCGAAGTCCAAGAAGACACAAGAACATAAGGAATAGGAGCAGGAGAGGGTTATCTGACCCCCCGAGCCTGGTTCATCATTCAATAAGATCATGGCTGATCCTTTCATGGACTCAGCTTCATTTATTGCACACTCACCATAACCTTTAATTCCTTTACTGTTCAAAAATCTATCTGTCTTTGCATTCAAAAGACAACATCAAATTCATTCTCCTCATCTACATACCTGGTCACCTCTTCAAAAAAATTCAGGGAAGTTGTTAAGACATGACTTCTCCTGAACAAATCCATGTTCATGATTGATCCCTCTCTCTCCAAATGCAGATCCATTCTGTCCCTCAGAATTACCTCGAACAGTTTCCACACCACTGAGTATAGACTGAGAGAAAGTGAGGACTGCACATGCTGGAGAGTCAGAGTTTAACAGTGTGGCACTGGAAAAGCACAGCAGCTCAGGCAGCATCTGAGGAGCAGGAGGGTCAACGTTTTAGACATAAGTCCTTCATCAGCCTGATCTGCCACACGTTTTGACTCCGAGTTGAGACTGACTAGCCTGAAGTTTCCTGGTTTATCCCTTGCTCCCTTCTTGAACAATGGTACCAGACTGGCTGTCCTCCTGTCCTCCAGCACCTCTCCTGCAGCCGGAGACGAATGGAAAATTATTTCCAAAGCCCCTGCTATTTTCTCCCCTGCCTCACTCAACAACCTGAGATATATTTCATGCTGCCCTGGAGATTTATTGACTTTTCAGCCACCCATGCCACTCAGCTGCTCCTCTCTGTCAATGTTAATTTCTTTCACAATTTCACAGACTATCTCCCTGATTTCTACACCAAAATCATCCCTCTCCCTGCTGAACACTGACATAAAGCACTCACTTACAGCCTAACCTGCATCTTCTGGGTCCCTGAGCTATAAGGAGAGATTGGATAACCTTGGTTTATTTACACTTGAAAGTCAGAGGCTGAGGGGGAACCTGGTCGATGTTTACACCATTATGGGAGGCAGAGTGAATAGAATAGACAGAGTGGCTTGGAAGGGAACTTGGAGCTGGTGGTGATCCCATGTAACTGCAGAACCGTTCAGGAATGCAGTGACTGCATCCTCACGGTCAGGAAACTGAACAGTGTTTGGGCACATTCCCTGTTCTTCCAAGACACAAACTTCAAAAGCTTTTGCCTCTGTATTTTTGAATCATTTCATTGTTTGTGTGTGTTCTGAATTCAGCAAAAGTCTCAGTTTTAATCACTTTGCACTCCCACCTCACCAACGTTCAGACACGACATGATGTTGATCTCTTCTTCCGTTGCCTTTGCCTCTGTGCCCATTTCTTTGGGCAGGAGTCCTCTGTCCTCAGCCTGAGCTACAAATCTTCCAAACTCACTAACCCCTTACAGCAGATGAAGCACTCTATTTTTATGTTGTTAAAAATCACACAACACCAGGTTATAGTCCAACAGGTTTATTTGGAAGAACACTAGCTTTCGGAGCGACGCTCCTTCATCAGGTGATTAAGAGTGTCGCTCCGAAAGCTAGTGTGCTTCCAATTAAACCTGTTGGACTATAACCTGGTGTTGTGTGATTTTTAACTTTGTACACCCCAGTCCAACACCGGCATCTCCACATCATTATTTTTATATTGGTAGGCAACAAATTCATTACTGCAAGGTGTCACAGACAATGTGATAATGTTGCCATAATCTGGTTAAAGGATTGAACAGGAGAGTTGGATTCGCCTGTATTGATCCCAGAGTACAGACATTGGGCAGGGCAGACACACTAAACAAGGGGAAAAGTAGAGAATTATTCAAATAAGAAGGACTGCAGAATTCTGAGGAGTGGTGGGAGATAGATCACAAAAGGTTAGTCAACAGATGCACCATTGTAATCAGAGTCAAGAGTCTGATGCTGGAAAAGCACAGCAGGTCAGGCAGCATCCGAGGAGCAGGAGAATCAAGTCCTGCAGTCCTTACTTGCACCATGTCATCAGGGAGGTTAACAGCATTCTATCCTAGAATAAAGGAGGAATTGGATATAAGTGTATCAATGTTTTGTTTCAGTTATACAGAGTATTTCTGTGACCATATCTCAAATGCTGTACATAATGAAGGATATTGGTGCTGGCTCAAAGGAGGTTTCTGAGATTGAGAAGCAGGTTGTCTCATGAGGAGAGGGAGGACAGGCTGGGTTTGTTTCCACTGGAGTTTAGAATAATGAGGGACTGTGAGACTATAAACTTCAAACTTTAATAACGGTTCGGGGGTTGAAAGAATAAACAATGACTCTCTCTGGAAGAAACTGGTCCTGAGATGAAAGAGACAAGGAAGAACTGTTATCAAGGAGTTAAAAGCAACATGATAATTATCCATCCCCAGGAAGAAAGAGTCAAAGCAACATCAACATGTTGTTCCTGGAGACAGGAGATAGTTAACACCAAATGTACCAAGGAACAAGGAAGCTACTCCTGATAAGAAGGCAAGTTACAGACTTGATCACTCATGGATTTTGTGGATGAAAGGATCGAACGGATACTCAATAATGTCACATCAGAAACTCCACATGAAGTAAAATCCTGTAAGAATTCATCTTCAGAATTTTTCAGTAGCAGAACTCCAGAGATCAATTCAGCAAAAGGATTGGACCTTGGATATCCAGAGACAGACACTATTGGTTAGAATCGTAGACTAAATTCCACCAAAAATCAGGGACTAGCGAAGTTGAATCGTGAGGCTTAACTTGTTTTTTAAGGAGTCTTATTTTATTGCTATATGCAATAAACTTTGAGAAGGTGGTTCAATATTTCATTGTCTCAAAGATTTCTTAAAATGTATCCAAATTAAATGAAGCTTGTGGTAATTTACACACAGCAGGGATCACTTGATTGAAATGTATAATATCGTAAATGTTTTTTAGAGTCATAGAGATGAACAACATGGCCATAGACCCTTCAGTCCAACACTTCCATACCAGCCAGATATCCTAAATTAATCTGGTCCCATCTGCCAGTATTTGATCCATATCCTGCTAAGTCCTTCCTGTTCATATACCCATCTAGATGCCTTTTAACTATTGCAATTGTACCAGCCTCCATCACTTCCTCTGGCAGCTCATCACATACACGCAATCCCCTTTGTGGGAAAAGGTTACCCCTTTTAAATCTTTCCCCTCTCACTTTAAAATTATGCCCTCCAGTTTTGAACTCCACTACGCTGGAGCTCTATCCATGCCCTTCATGATTTTAACTTCTCTCAGGTCACCCCTCAGCTTTGAACAGTCCAGGGAAAACAGCTCCGGCCTCCTCAGTCTCTTCCGAAACCTCAAACCCTCCATCCCTGACAACAACCTTGTAAATCTTTTCTGAACCCCTTCAAGTTTCCCTACATCCTTCCTATAGCAGGGAGACCTGAACTGAATGCAGCATGATAAAATTGGCCAAATCAGTGCACTATATAGTCACAGTATGACATCCCAACTCCTATCCCTAATGCACTGCCCAATAATGGAAAGCATACCAAATACCTTCATCACTAACCAGCTCTACTTGCAACTCCATCATTCGGGAACTGTGAGTCTGCACTCTAAAGTCACTTTGCTTGGCAACCCTCCCCAGAACCTAACCATTAAGTGTGTATGTCCTACCCTGATTTGCCTTTCCAAAATGTAACACCTCACATTTGTCTCGATTAAACTCCATCTGCCGTTCCTCGGCCCATCATTCCACTGATCAAGTTCCCATTATACTCTGAGATAACCTTCTTCACTGTCCACTCCACCACCAATGTTGGTGTCCAGTTTTCTCGGACAGTTGTGTGATGTTGGAATTCTTTGCCTCAGGAAGCCGTGGAGGTAGGGTCATGGAATATTTTTAAAGGTAGTGATGGACAGATTCTTGTGAATCCGGGAAATCGAGGTGAAAATGTGGAATATGAAGCACAAACAAATCAGCCAAGATCTTCCTGAATGTTGGCGCAGGCTTGAGGGGCTGAATGGTCTACCTCTGCCCCAATTCCTTCTGGTCATGTGTTTCATTCTGGGTAGGAGCACACAGACTGTCTAAAACATTCATGAGAGATGTGATTGGAGCAGGAAGGATATTGGACGATAGGAGAGAGTTGAGGTGAGGCAGAAGCAAATATTAGAGGGTGTAGGGAGTGAGAAGACGGTGAGAACAGATTAGGTAGTTTTCATATCCTTGCAAGGCATGTGGGTCACACAGGCAAGCCCAGCGTTTGTTGCCCATCCCTGAACACCCTTGAAGTGAGATGCTTGCTTGGCCATTTCAGAGGGCAGCAGATCAGAGTCAGACACATTGCATTCAATTGCTCCTAAAAAGACAACTGATGTTTGAAATGGGGATCTGAAGTCACCTGTCGGGCAGATTGGGTGAAGATGGTAGATTTGCTTCCCTGAAGGACATTAGTGAAACAGTTTCTATCTTTCAACAACAATTGATGTTAATTCAGATGGTCACTGTCACAGAGATGAGTTTACAATTCCAGATTTAATAAGTAAATGTAAATTTTACAAGTTGCCATGGTGAAAATTGTACCCCTCTCCCCAGAGCATGAACCCGACCCTCAGGTTCCCCACAGCAGCCCAGCGACTGGGAGTCATTTGAGACGTGTGACACCCAACTGGACTGTTTTCCTTGACCGATACCGAAGCAGCAGACAGACTGGCCGTGAACAGCTCGAGGCAGCAAGGACCGGGCTGAGCCAGTTACTCAGCCAGATGATTCAGGGAATCGGAAATGGTTATTGTCCAAGAATCCATCCAGGGTCAGTGACGGAGGAGAAGATTTCCATCTCCATCGCTCAGATAGTAATTTAAAGGTGGATTTCCATCTCCATTGCTCAGATAGTAATTTAAAGAGCCTGGTCAGCTCCCTTCATGGAAACCCATTGGTTGTGGGATCACTTAGCTCCACCTACCATTTGCTGCTTGTCCTGTTTGGTAAACAAGTACACCTGTATGGTCACTTCTCCAGACGAACACCTCAGTTTTAGGTGTGGCTGTTGCTGCTTGTGACATGCCGTCCTGCACTCTCCAGTTAAACTGGAGTAACCCTCTGGCTTACAGACACCGACACAGACACACACACACACAGACACACCAACATACACACTCACACCACCACCCCCTCACACACACAAACACACAGACACACACATGCACATACACGCACACAAAGACACACACACACATATACACACACACAGACACAGACACACATACACAGAGACACACACATACAAATTAAGCTCTGGTCTTTGGGGAGGGGGAAACCACATAAAGCAGTTTCAATGGTTCTCTGTTCACAAGACCTGCTGAGATGATTCTTGTGCTGATCAGAATGCTGATCCTTGCTCTTCCTTCTCCAGGTCGGTGATAACGGTAATAATGTTTTTTGAAAGTCTGTAATAAACAGAAATCAAAGCAGCTCAGAATAATAATTTCAGTTTGAGGGGAATTACCTGAAAGGGGAACATTTACCTCAACAATTGTACATTGATTTTATTCATTGATAGAATGAGTGTATCACTGGCCAGGCCAGCATTTATTGCCCATCCATAGTTGCCCAGAGAGCAACCAAACCATACCACGGTGGGTCTGGAGTTACATGTCGGCAGAAGTGGGTACTGCAGATGCTGGAGATTAGAGTCAAGATTAGAGTGGTGCTGGAAAAGCACAGCAGGTCAGGCAGCATCTGAAAAGCAGGAAAAAGCCTTTCACCAGGAATTCATCAGGAGTCACATGGAGGCCGGTCCCTGTAAGGATGACATTTACTGTCCATAAGGACATTACTGACCCAGATGGGTGTTTCCTCACAAGTGGTAATGAGTTTGTAGTCACCATTAGACTCTTAATTCCAGATTGTTTTGTATATAAATTCCACCATCCCCTGTGGTATGATTAAAATCCAGTTCCCCAGAACATTTCCTGGTTCTCTGGATTAACCATTCAGCCAATTTACCACGATACCCTCACATCCTCTTTTCCTTCATTCTCTTCCTGACCAGGATAAACATACTGGTAGAGACAAACTGTTGACCGACGGTCAAGTACCATCTAATAGGATAGGGGAGAGTCTGTTTGCCTTCTGATTGGTGCAGAAAAACAACACCCCAATGAAGATGGGCAGGTTGGCAGACCAATGCTAGAGCACTGGGATGGGGAGTTGGGGCTTGGAAGTCAGGGATCAAACCCCAATGATCTGACTGAACAGCATTAGAGATGCCAGCAACAAGGAACTATATCACACAGCCCCAACTGGTTCTCTCCAGTACATGGAGAGTGGGATTCTGGACCCTGGGAGCAGATAGAGTGTCAGGGAGAAAGGGAGGGAAAATTAGAACTGGTGTTGAAAGGAAAGACTGATTCACTCACGTCTGAATAAGCAACTCAGAGAGTCTTGCTGCTTGAACTGAAGGAGAATTGTCTGTTATTGAGGAGGATTACTTTTAATATTCAGATTCATCACAAAATGGAACAAGATATAAAATATGCTGAAGAACAATTATCGTCACTTCCCGTTTTCTGCTTCTGTGCCTTCCCTTTCCAGCCTGTTCAGTGTGAGGAGAATTGCAGGAAAGGAAAACATTTACCCCAACATCCTTCCCTTCAGTGTGAGGGTAATTACTGTGAGGGAAACATTTACCCCAACATTCTTCCCTTCAGTGTGAGGGTAATTACTGTGAGGAGAATATTTACCCCAACATCCTTCCCTTCAGTGTGAGGGTAATTACTGTGAGGAGAATATTTACCCCAACATCCTTCCCTTCAGTGTGAGGGTAATTACTGTGAGGGGAGCATTTACCCCAATGTCCTTCCCATTCACTTTGAGGAAAATTATAGAAAAGAGGAACATTAAAAGGCAATGATCTGGGACAAAATTAATTGGCACTTAGTGTCACAGAGTCATACAGCACAGAAACAGGCCCTTTGGCCCTAACATGTCCATCCCAGCAAGGTTTCCTAAACTGAACCAGCCCCATTTTCCTGTGTTTGACCCATATCTCTCTCACCCTTTCCGAACCATGTCCCTGTCCAAAATGTCTTTTAAATGCCCTTTCCTCTGGTAAGTTGTTTCATACACTCACCATACTCTGTGTGAAAACGTTGCCCCCTCAGGTCCCTTTTGAATTCTTTCCCCTCTCATCTTTACCTCTGCTCTCGAGTTTTGGACTCCCCTTTTCTAGGGAGAAGACATTGGTTATTCACCCTCGGCATGTCCCTCAAGATTTTATAAACCTCTGTAGAATGTTATGGTCCAGACCCGACCCCCCTCAAAATATTTCTAGAAGGTACCCTAGATCCGAACTGTTTCTTATTTTAAAGGTAGATGAGAAGTGGGTGTTCCAGATGTGATGTGACTCAATGTAAAGCAAAACACAATTTATTTAATCACTACAGTTAAAATATGAACAAAACAAAGAGGAATTCAGAATAACTTAATGAGTGGAAAACTTAATTGAACAATAGATACGGTACCTATTGCTAATTAACTCTTCCAATATCTTAACATCCGATAAACATAGCCCTTGCCAAAATGGTAAATTCAGACACAGATGTTTACATGTCATTCAACATCAAGAGAGATTTCAGAGAAAGTCACGGTTAAAATCATTTACTGAAGCTTACAACACTTCAGGGACACAAACAGCTTTTACTGCTACAGCTAAAAAAAACTAGAAACCCTGCTCTGGCAGAACTGGCCCCTCCCCTTCCATTGTTACAAATACTTTAAAAATAATTCAGGGCCTCGACATTATTGACTGAGGCTGGTATCAACAGGGACTTCAGCATCTCTGCCTTTACAACCTCTCTTCATAAAAACCCAGGGCAAAATCCCCTTTTTAAAGTGACAGAGTTGTCACACTCTCCGCCCTTTATAAATATCAACCATCAATCTACAGAAACTGCTTCATTTTAAAACCTTTAGTCTTTCTCTATTAGGACGCTACAATACATAGACATTACATTAACTCTCAGACTGCAAACATTCACGACTACATTCTATTTCAGTTCATTTACTCCGGCCGCTGAACAACTCCGTCTTTCATCATCCGAGTCACAACAACGCGTCAGCAATTATGTTTTCTCATCCTGCCATGTGTATCATTTTCAAACTAAATGGCTGCAATAATAAGCTCCATCTCAAGTATCAGGAATTTCTGTCCTTAAATTTCTCCAAACGCTTTAATGAGTTGTGATCAGTATATACAATGGTCTCAGACACATTACTGGAAATATAAATGTTGAAATGTTGTAATGCCAATACCAAGCTCAAGGTCTCCTTTTCAATCATGGAATATTTCTGTTGATGAATATTCAACTTTCTGGAAAAGTACCTGATGGATCTTTCTATCTTCTCATCATCTTCTTGTAAGAGTACAGCACCAACACCACTGCAACGAGCAACTGGAACCAGCAGGCAGAAGCAGCAGGAATGAACCCAAATACATTCCAATCGACACAGTACAGCAGCACTTCACAGGAGGCTCCACAGCACTGAGGATGTCACTGAGAAAGTAGATGAAACATCTGCAAACCAATTTCCCAGCTCAGCGAACACACCCACAATAACTGTAACCAGCACCCCAGCTACAAACCTTCACACAAACCTTGAACCCACATCATTTGCATTGATAGACACCTTGAATGGCTTTGCATAATTGGGTGTGGCTCCCACTGGAGCTGTGATGAACACAGCTTTCAGGCTGTTAAATGCCTTCTGACAGCCTGCTGTTCACTGAAATACTCTGCACTTTTTCAATAAGTCATTCAGTGGAATGACCAGACTGCTAAATTTAAGGACAAACTTCTGATAAAACACGTTCAGTTCCAGGAACTGCTGACTTCAATGATGGTATTGGAAAGGCCCCAATAACCTCTGTTTTCTTATTCCATGGGGCCAACTGTCCATGTCCGATGACATGGCCCAGGAACTTGACTTGAGCTTTTCTGAATTCACTCTTAGGCAGGTTAATTACAGGGTCTGTCTCCAAAGGTCAATCAAATAATTCCAATAAAAACTGTAAATGTTCCTTCCATATGTAATTAAATATCACGAGGTCATCAATGTATACCGCAAAATGGGGTAATCCAGAAATGACTCACTGGTTAGTCTTTGAAATGTGACAGGAGCATTTTTCATCACAATTGTCATGCCTTTAAATTGGTTTTGTCCAATTGGTCGGGGAAAGTCAGGACTGCAGATGCTGGAAATCAGTGTCAAAAAGTGTGGGACTGGAAAAGCACAGCCATCAGACAGCATCGAAGGAGCAGGAGAGTCGGAGTTTCGAGCAGAAGCTCTTCATCAGGAATGTGGGGGAGGCCCAAGGGGGCTGAGAGATAAATGAGTTGGGGGTGTGGGTGAAAGGAGCTGGGAAAGCGTTGGGTAGATAAAGGTTGGGATGGGTGATGGTGATAGTTGGAGAGGAGTGTGGAGCGGATATGTGGGAAGGGCAATGGACAGGTACGACATTTGAAGAGGACCATGCCAAGTTGGAAGGTTGGATCTCGGATAAAGTGAGGGGAGGGTAGATGAGGAAACTGGTGAAATCAACTTTGATCCTGTGTGTTGGAGGGTCCTAAGGAAGAAAATGAGGCATTGTTCCTCCAAGGGTAAGATGGCTAGAATCTGGCAGTGGAGGAGGCTGAGGACTTGCATATCATTGGTGGAGAAGGAGGGGGAGTTGAAGTGTTTGACCACAGGTCGGTGGGGTTGTTTAATGAGTGTATCCCAGAAATGTTCCACAAGTTGTCATCCTATCTCTCCAATGTAGAGGAGACTACATAAAGAGCATTGGACATAGTAGATAATGTATGTGGATGTGCAGAAAAATCTCTGCCGGATATGGAAGGATCCATCGGAACCTTGGATGGAAATGACGGAGGAGTTGTGGGCACAGGTACTACACTTCCTGTGGTGGCGGGGGAATGTGCTGGACTGGAAAGTTGGTTGGTGAAAGTGGGGGGGAATTAACTGAACAAGGGAGTCGTGGATAGATTGTCTTCTACAGAACACATTCAGTAATGGGGAGGGAAATCTATCTCTGGTGGTGGAGTCTGTTTGTAGGTTGTGGAAATGGGGAATATGAAGCATTGTATTTGGAGGTAGGTGAGGTGGAAGGTGAGGATCAGGGGGGTTTTGTCCTTGTTGCAATTGGAGGGGTGGAGTTCAAGGGCAGAGGTGTGGAGGGTGGAGGAGATGTGCTGGATGGCATCATTGACCATGTGGAAGGGGAAATTGGGGTCCTTGAAGTAGGAGGCCATCTGGGATATTCTATGGTGGAATTTGTCCTCCTGAGAGCAGATGGGGTGGAGGTGAAGGAACTTGGAGTAAGGCATAGTGTCTTTGGGATCATGAAAACCAAAACTGTCTTAATTCTTCCAGATAAAGTTACCTGCTAGTATCCTCTGAGTAAGTTCAACTGAGAATTAAATTGATGGCCCACCTTCTCAATACAGTCTTCCAAACATAGAGTACAGGATCAATCAGACTTTGTGACTACATTTACTTTGCAGTAGTACACACACATACTCGTTGGGCACCATCTGATTTTGTCATCATTACTTTGGGTAAGCTCCAGTCACTGCAACTCGCTTCAATGATGTTGTCTTTTAACATGCGTTCAATCTCTTTTTGAACCTGTGCCACCTTTAGAGTGTTAAGTCTGAAAGGATTTTGCTTAATTGGAACAGCATTTCCTATATCTACATCATTTATAATTAGATGAATACTTTCCAGTTTACTCTCGAATATCTCTCCACGCGATAGTAATAACTCTTTCAGGTCATTTCAATTTTCCTCTGGAAGTTGACTCAATCGTTTATCTCAATTTTTGAGATCTTCCTCATTGTCCAAATTAATTTGAGAGATGTCCAATTCAGAATCCTCTGAACTTGCTTCTTCACTCTGTGTTGTCACCAGTAACACCTTCTCCTTTTGCTTTCATTGCATATTGAAATACCTTGTGCGCATAATCACCTGATACATTCTGTGAAATTTCTTTTCTATCTGGAACCCCTATCAAATAATTCACCTCACTCAATCTCCTTTTGATTTGTTAAGATCCACTAAACCTTGCTTTTAAAGGTTCACCTTTCACTGGAAAAACACTGACACTTTACCTCTTTTCGTAAAATTGCAATTTTTTGGTTTTCTTGTCTCCTTCCTGTTCCATCATAGGCCGTGCTATTTTTAACTGATGTTGAGCCTACTCTCTTGCTTTATTTAATTATTCACTAAAACTTTAACACATAGATAAAGTCTGCAGTTGGGTGAGAATTAGATTAGATTAGATTAGATTACTTACAGCGTGGAAACAGGCCCTTCGGCCCAACAAGTCCACACCGCCCCGCCGAAGCGTAACCCAACCATACCCCTACATCTACATCTACATCTACCCCTTACCTAACACTACGGGCAATTTAGCATGGCCAATTCACCTGACCTGCACATCTTTGGACTGTGGGAGGAAACCGGAGCACCCGGAGGAAACCCACGCAGACACAGGGAGAATGTGCAAACTCCACACAGTCAGTCGCCTGAGGCGGGAATTGAACCCGGGTCTCCGGCGCTGCGAGGCAGCAGTGCTAACCACTGTGCCACCGTGCCGCCCACATTGGTCAACATGGTCTCTGATAAGGCATGACAAGAGATGGCAAAGAAAACTGAAGATGGATATGGGTTCAAGATTGAGACATGGAGCAACATGTGAGGGCCTTTGGACCAGCGGGCTGGAGGATGTGAGGGATGGCACACAGGCACAGCATCAGAAACAAATTCTGATCAAACAGACTCACTCCCAAATATGGTTAACATAGAAGACCATAAGACACAGGAACTGAAGTGGGCCATTCATCCCATCAGGGTCTCGCAGGTACAGTGCTGCTGTGACGGAGGGGTTGGGAGGATATGAAATGGGAACCATTCACAAACAGGAAACTCCAAACAGACATGTGACTGTCCCTCCTTTTACCGGGATACGAATATCATTGTCCTTTCTCTGTGGAAGCAAATGTTTTTCTTTCTGTCTGAGAGAAAAGATGTCAGATGTTGGTGTGACTGTATGTGTTCCAACATATTAACAATCCTGATTAGACCATCCTGGAGTATGTGGTCATTCTGTGTACCCCACCTGCAGAAGAGTGACCTGTACTGGGCTGAGTCGGAGTACAGAGCAGATTTATTGAAATGGTAGTTTGTCTCCATGCGTTAAAAGATCAGAACGGGTTAAAGAGAGAAAAAGAGCTTCATTGTGGCACAGAAAAAGACCATTCAGCCCATCAAGCCCAAGCTGATTATCTGCCACATAATCCCGTGTGTCCCATTCACTGCTCTATCCCCAAAACCCTGCAAATTTATTTCCCTCAGTTTCTGGTCTCATTTTTTTCATCAATAATTGATCATCTTCACTTGCACCAACCGAATAGGCAGCATGTTCTGCACATTTCCAGTTAATGCATCAACAGAACCACTTACCCATCTACATTTTCTCAAACTTTTAAACCTGATCCGAATTCTTGTGCCATCACCGATTGGACAGAGTTCCTTTTTTTTGTCTGCCTTATCTCGATCTGTTATAATCTTGTCCAGCTCTATCGAAATGATTCTCAACCTGTATTCTTCAAGGAAAATAGCCATTTCTCCAACACAGTCCTCTGACTATATTTTCTGTGTCTATGAGCCATTCTGGTACAAGTGTGCTCCACCCCTCAAGAGCTCTCCCATCCTTCCTGACCCGAACTCTGGGGACTAGAATTGGATGCAACACTTGACTGTCTCATAACCAGAGCTGAATCAAAGGTTCGCATCTTCTCCATGAGATTGTTCTCAGGAACCATAATAATAAAGCCCAAGATCCCATATATGGTGCTTTCTGATTATGTCCTGTCACCTTTAAAGATAGTTGCACATTAACCTCCTGCTCCCTCTGTCCTTCCATACTCTCGACATCTGTGTCATTCAAATATACATTCCCTCTCTGCATTGCTTCTCTCAAAATGCATCAACTCACTGTGTTCGAAAGAAGAGACATATTCAATTCAAAATGCTAACTCTGGCTGGACAATTTCCTTTCCACTCAGGTTTCCTGGGTTATTTATAAGAAATAAAATGCCATAGGCTCACCACTTCCTGGGTGAAGAAATCCCCATAGGCATCTGTAGAGTGAATGCAGAGTTAATGCTGTGTGTCTAATCCAGTTATGTCTTCTGAAGAACGGTCACTGGACTCCAAACATTAAGTCTGCTTTCACTCCACTGATGCTGCCAGACCCGTTGAGTTTCACCAGCAATTTCTGTTTTTGTTTCTGATTTCCAGAATCCACAGTTCTTTGTCATTTCTTTGATTCTCTGTGGTGAGTGTTTGTCTTTCAGATTGGGGGGAAGTGTGCTGTCTTGTTGAAACAATTCTCTTTTTGAACGATGTGTATGACCTGGGCTTAGGTATACAGGACAGAACTTTAGTACTTGCAGAGACACAATGAAAAGAAAACATTCAACGATCCTCAAAATTACCGAATCATTCCTAATGAGACATGACAAAAACAGATCTTGGTCACCAAGTGTATAATTTTCACAAAAATGAACAATTCATTATGAAGAACAGAACTTAGCAAAGCACAAATAAACTGTAAGACATTTTAACTGATATATACTATTGTTATGAAGTTGAAGGTGTGTATTGTACCTTTAAGAGAGAGAGAATGCTGTTCTCAACAGAGAGCTTACAAGCACCTGTGTATATAACTAGATGGCAATCCCAGAGTGTACTGGAAAATTGAAAATATGTAACATTTGGCTGTGAAATGGATACCTAAGTTTTGGTTGCTATTTTGACAACAAAATTCCAAGTTAACCCATTAGTTTAAATTATGGCCCAACGTACTAAAACCCAGTCATGTTTGAATTTATTGTTTTGCCAACATTGAGCCAGTGAGACAATCCAATATTAGGGTATAAAAATGCAGGCATTTTGAAAATTGGAGGGAGAGCAACTACTATCGAGACGGATCTAAGAAACTCGGAAACACTCTCAATCAAAGGTCCCTTTCCATGTGAAACATACTCCCAATGAAAGAAAGAAGATGACCCAGGGAATTCAGCAGCTGGAAGGGTAAAGGCACAGAAGTCGACAGCGGCTGTGTGGTTTTGAAATTAAATTGATGTAATTTTAATAAATGTCTTAATGTGAACATTATATTGTTATGGAGTTGGAGGCAGGGAATAAGCAGTTAAGAGACGGGGGTCTTAGAGTTGTGAATAGTTGTTTTTTAATGTTCACTTTAGAGTTAAACAATAAATTGATGTTATTTTCTTTAAAATTTGAACTTGGGAGTTCTCTGTCATATATATTTGAACAGATTAAGAGGCGAGGTGAGCTTTTCTGGGTGTTTGCTTTCATTAACAGAGTGGTTCACCACCATGTCATAACACGATCTAAGTCAAATCTTCTCTGATCATAAACATCCAATCAGACATCTCTCACAAATGCCTGCGCCGCATTCACACACACACACACACACACACACAGACACACACACACACACACACACACACACACAGCTGAGAGATAAATTAAGAAACAAAATGCAAGAATTGTAATGTTCAGCTGGATGCCAGGCTTTCATGAAACCTTTGGATAATGGGTTGTATGACAGGCGCATAGGACTGACCATCTGGCTTGAATTCCAAAGTCTCTGGTCAATGTCAGCAGCTTCTGCAGACCTCGAGACATTTTTATTCATATCTCACAGACTGGGATTCTTTTCTCAGAACAAGACAGTAACTGGAGAATCATGAGAGAGAGAGAAACAGAGAGAGACAGAGAGAGACAGGGAGAGAGAGACAGAGAGAGAGAGAGAAACAGAGAGAGACAGAGAGAGACAGGGAGAGAGAGACAGAGAGAGAGAGAGACAGAGAGAGAGAGAGAAAAACAGAGAGAGACAGAGAGAAACAGGGAGAGAGAGACAGAGAGAGAGACAGAGAGTGAGAGAAACAGAGAGAGACAGAGAGAGAGAAAGACAGAGAAAGCGAGAGAAAAACAGTGAGAGAGAGAGAGACAGGGAGAGAGAGACAGAGAGAGAGAGAGACAGAGAGAGAGAGAGAAAAACAGAGAGAGACAGAGAGAAACAGGGAGAGAGAGACAGAGAGAGAGACAGAGAGAGAGAGAAACAGAGAGACAGAGAGAGAGAAAGACAGAGAAAGCGAGAGAAAAACAGAGAGAGAGAAAGACACAGAGATAGAGAGAGGCAAAGACAGAGAGAGACAGAGAGAGAGAGAAAGAGAGAGAGAGAGAGAGCAAAACAACAAATTAGCCCCAGTGGGAGGCTTAGAAAACAAATTGCTAACCCCCACCCCATCCTGCCGCCTCCCCCAATACAACTCCCAAACCATCCCTGACTCACACCATACCCCCACCCCAAATGCATCCACCCCAATGTGTCCACTGAACCAGATTCCACCCCAGCCACCCCATTCCCCCACCCCATACACCTCCAACCCAACTTGCAACCTGTCCCCCCAAACGGCCCCTCCAACCCAGGCCCCAACCCATCCCCACCCCACCCACCTCATCCCCCCACCTGATACCCCGACTCTAAAACTATCCCCCAACCCACCCCAACTAGTGCCACACTCCACCCACCCTGTCCCACACCCCCAACCCATCCCCCACCCCATCCCCCACCACCACAACCACTTCCCCACCCCATCCCCCACCACCAAAACACCCCACTCCCCAACCTGTGCCCCATCACCACAACACCCCCCACCCCTCCACACCACACCCAGTCCCCCTGTCCAAAACCCAGTCAGAGCCAGTTCACTCTGGTTCTAACCTTTACTTTCAACATTCCCTGTGTGTGGCAGGCCAGCAAACGGTCCTCCAATGATGAACCAATTCAACACACAGCCAGCTGCCAGTTCCGAGGCAGAGCAACATTTCAGTTCATCCACAGTGTCTTTCCAGCTGGAATTCACCTGCTGTTCGCTGCTTCAAGGATGCTGACACCTGTCCCTCCAGCTGATGTGGAAAGTCTGCCTCAGTGTTGATGGGACTTATCAAGGATCACAGGATAAAGGAATCATTTCAAAAATGACCAAAAGGCTTCCCTCAATAATCCAACATTGATGTAATTTCATGGGAGAACCTCATTCAAATGAAAGTGAGTTGAAGGAAACTCCTGTGTGAAGGGACACAATTGTTTGTGAACACCCATCAGCAGACGAAGCATGGAAAAGGAACCACAGAATGGACTTTTAATGATCTCCAGGCTAAGGACCAATCTCACCTGTGGGGAAACACCCGTCAAATATGTGGTTGGAGATGTGGCTCCAGGATCAGGCTCATCAGCCACACAAGGACCCACAGACCCCATGACCAGTGGCACGGAAATTCCTCAGTGGATGGTCACACTCATCAGTGAGTAATGACGATGACAATGAATTAACCTGCTTTGTCTTTCCAAGCCAGATTCCAACAACATTTGTTCCCTTTTTGTTTTCTCATCTTTTGTAAATGATGAACTGAGAGCACGGATCAGTCCTTGGAGCTACGATGTTGTGTCCATTATGGAGACTTGGATACCACAGGGGCAGGAATGGTTGTTGGATGTTCTGGGGTTTGAATGTTTTAAAAGGAATAGGGAGGGAGGTAAAAGAGGGGGTGGGGGAGTGGCATTGTTAATCAGGGATAGTATCACAGCTGCAGAAATGGAGGTCATCCAAGAGGGTTTGCCTACAGAGTCAGTGTGGGTGGAATTCAGAAACAGGAAAGGAGCAGTTACTTCATTGGGAGTTTTGTATAGACCCTCCAATAGCAACAGAGACATGGAGGAGCAGATTGGGAGGCAGATTTTGTCAAGGTGCAGAAGTAACAGGGTTGTTGTCATGGATGACTTTAATTTCCCTACTATTAATTGGAATCTCCTTACTGCAAATAGTTTGAATGGAGCAGGATTTGTCAGGTGTGTCCAGGAAGGATTCGGACTCAATATGTAGAGAGGCCAACTAGAAGGGAGGCCATATTCCATTTGTTCTTGGCAATGAACCAGGTCAGGTGTTAGATCTCTCGGTGGGATAGCATTTCGGTGATAGTGATCACAACTGCCTGACCTTAACTGTAATCAGGGAGCAGATGGTAGGGAAAGTATTTAATTGGGGGAGGGGGAATTCCAATGCTATTAGGCAGGAACTGTGGAACACAATTTGGGAACAGATATACTCAGGGAAATGCAGGACCGAAATGTGGAGGTTGTTCAGGGAGCACTTGCTGATAGTGCTGGACAGGTTTGTCCCACTGAGGCAAGGAAGGGATGGTAGGGTGAATGAACCTTGGATGACAAGGGATGTAGAACATCTAGTCAAGAGGAAGAAGGAAGCTTACTTCAGGTAGAGGAAGCAAGGATCAGACAGGGCTCTGAAGGGTTACAAGGTAGCCAGGAAGGAACTGAGAAATGGAGTGAGAAGAGATGGAAGGGAGCATGATAAAACCTTGGTGGGTAGGATTAAGGAAAACACCAAGGGGCATTCTACACTTATGTGAGGAACAAGAGGATGACCCGAGTGAGGATAGGGCTGCTCAGGGATAATGGAGGGAACTTGTCCTTGGAGTTGGAGGAGGTAAGAGAGATCATTAATGAATGTTTTGCTTCAGTATTCAATAGAAATGGGACCTTGTCGTTTGTGAGGACAGCGTGGAGCAGGCTGATATACTTGAACAGATTGATGTTAAGAAGGATGATGTGCTGGAATTTTTTAAAAATGTGAGGATAGATAAATCCACAAGGTTACTATGGGAAGCGAGGGAACAGATTGCTGTGCCTTTGCCGATAATCTTTGTGTCCACACTGTCCACTGGATTTGTACCAAATTAATCATATAATCAATGGAGGTCATGTTATGGCTATACAGGACATTGGTTAGGCTACCTTTAGAATCTTGTGTGCAATTCAGAAGGATGTTGTGAAACTTGAATGGGTTCAGAAAAGATTTACAAGGATGTTGCCAGGATTGGAGAATTTGAGCAAAAGGGAGAAGCTGAATAGGCTGGAGCTGTTTTCTCTGGAGCATCGGAGGCTGAGGGGTGACCTTCCAGAGGTTTATAAAATCATAAAGGGCATGGATAGGATAAATAGATAGGGTTTTTTCCTTAGGATGTGGGAATCCAGAACTAGAGGGCATAGATTTAGTGTGGGAAGGAAATGATATAAAAGGGACCTAAGAGACAACTTTTTCACACACAAGATGATGTGTGTAAGGAATGAGCTACCAGTGGAAGTGGTCGAAGCTGGTACAATTACAGCAGTTAAGAGGCATCAGGATGGGTATATGAATAGGAAGGATTCAGAGGGATATGGGCCAGGTGCTGGACGTGGGACTAGATTGGGTTGGGATATCTGGTCGGCATGGACGGGTTAGACCACAGGGTCTGTTTCTGTGCTGTACATCCGTATGACTCTATCGCTCTACAATAGGTCTGAGTAGTTCACAAGGAGATGCCAAGAGGGAAGATGGGTACTTCAAAACCACCTATTGAAGCAGTGAAGGAAAACAGGAACAAGGCCACTGGGCAACAATTGTACTGAAAAGTGAAGATTCTGTATGATTCACTCAAAATGAGGAGGTGAAATGGTCCCATTCTATTATCACCAGGTTATTAATCTGGAGACCCAGGTAAGGTTCTGGGGAATGAAGTTCAAGTCCCACTATGTTGGGTGTTCCTTTTTGTCAGTCTGGATTAACAGGCTCATGATGACCTGAAACCAGGAACTGTAAATATTCTAATCACCACCAAACCACCAAGTGATTCAGGAAAACACAGGGAATGGTTAGAATGTGGAATCTGCTCATACACCAAATGGTTGACACAGTGACCATTGTTGTACTGAAGGGGAAGCTTGATTGACACTTGAGGGAGGAAGCAACAGATCGAAATACTGACAAAGTGAGAAAATAAAGGGTAGGGAGGAACTTGTGCAGAACATGATCACCACCAAAGACCAACAGAATTCTTTAAGTTCAATTTGCATGCGCCTTAATTAACTGTTCAGATTACTTCATATAATTCTTAACATGCTGAACTTTTATTCGTTCATGGGGTGTAGGTTTTGTGAGCGGGTGTTACCTGTCCCACATTGTCGTCACAAAGGTACTAGCGAGCTGCTGCAGTTCATGATGTTATAACCCTCACTAATACTTCATTATTTTTATTTCATCAGTTTTACTTTGGAGCTGGGAATTAAAAAGATGTGAGCTGAAGGTGACAAACAAGTTTTGGTTTCTTTGTGAGGCCAGGCCTGGAAGTTATTTGCAGATTGCTTCTTGATCAAAACCATTCCATAGAACAGGTGTGAGCTGGGAGAGCAGCATGTTTAAACAGATAGTAGATCTTGATCATTAATTTTTTGTCATTACCTCAGTCAATCCGCTCTGGGGGAGACCTTCTGCTCAAGCTGATGGTAGATGTTGAATGGTAACTGGGACCTCGTGGGGAGATGGTCAGGGTGAGAGTGAAAGACCACAGTTTTGAACTGGATTTTGGTCTGTGTTTTCAGGGAGCAGGAGTTTTGATGCAAAAGCATGAAGTTTTAAAAGCTCCCTGACGAACCTCCCATTGGCACCGATTGGAAGCTCAGAGAATAGAAACTCAGTTCCAAGTATTACTGGATTCATCAGAGTGAGCTGAAACTTTGGCCCTGATTGATATCTCCAGAAAGTCAAACCAAGAAACAATATCTCTGCCTGTGGAACTAAAGTATCATGAGAACCACCTGCATGATCTGGTCAGTTTTGTTATTGTATTGTATTTATCCCTTAACTGTGTTTGTTCATCTGTCAGTATTTTGTGTGAATGGGGCTGAAATGAAAAAAATTGAAAATAGACATCAAGTCGACTATTTTGCTCTTTAATTTTGTTGAAATTTCACTCTGCGACAGTCACTGTATTGTTCATAAATTGCTAAGTATTTTGTTTAAGTTACAAATCAGTGTCATTTGGGTCATTTCTGAAGGTCTCTGAAGGCAAATGGAATTGAGAAAATTTGAGATTAGAATTCCAAAGAGCAGAGAAAGAAATCGAAAGGGAGGAGAAATAAAAAAAATTCAAAGAGCATTAAAGCTTAAAAAATTGGAACAAGAGTGGCAAGAGAAAGAAAAGGAACAGAAATTGAAAATGATGCCCTTTAGGAGCAGTGGGTCAGTGGTTAGCACTGCTGCCTCACAGCATCAGGAACCCAGGTTTGATTACACCCTTGGGACCGTCTGTGTGGGTTTGCTCCGGGTCACCTAGTCTCCTCCCACAGTCGGGTTAGGTGGATTGGTCATGTTAAATTACCCATAGTGCCCAGGGATTTTAGGTTAGGTGGATTAGCCATAGGAAATGCAGGGTTACAGGGACGGGATGGAATCCTTGTTTGAATGTCAACATGGATTTGATGGGCTAAATGGCCTGATTCCACACATTAGGGATTCTATGTTACTCCATGCTAGGCAAGTTAAACCAAATGTTTGGAAGAGACTTAAAGAGGAAGGTTTGAGCCATAATTCACAGTTCAGTCAGAGATTTTTCAGATTGTGCCGGTGAAATGATTGCACAGAGGCCAGGATCCTATCACCAAGTCACATTTTATTTTCATGGGTATCTTACCAGCCAGCTCAGAGCCAGTTCCGAGAATGAGGAGACTCTCTGAATCTCCTGTTTATATCTGTCCCCCAGTGTCCCCTGGCCCAGGTAACAACCCAATCAAGGACCTTCTGAAAGGTTAGCTTGGTTAGCACTGCTGCTTCATAGTGCCAGGGAACCAGGTTCAATTCCCACCTGAGGCAACATATCTGTGTGGATTTTGCACATTCTCCCCGTGTCTGTGTGGGTTTCCTTCCAGTGCTCCGGTTTCCTCCCACAGTCCAAAGATGTGCAGGTTAGGTGAATTGGCCATGCTAAATTGCCCGTAGTGTTAGGTGCATTAGTCAGAGGTAAATGTCGGGGAATGGGTCTGGGTGGGTTGCTCTTCAGAGGGTCGGTGTGGAGTCGTTGGGCCGAAGGGCCTGTTTCCGCACTGTAGGGAATCTAATCTAATCAATGAGATCCACCAGGCCCACATTTCAATCACTACAGTAGGTTTTGTCAAAATTTGAAAAGACGGAAATGGAAGCAATTTTCATGTTGTTTGAGAAGATAACAACAGATATAAGGTGGGCAAAAGCAGAACTGACCTTGCCCGAGCAAAATAAATTAACTGGTAAAGTAGAAGAGATTTCTACATCCCTGTCACAGGAACAGTGCAGGGTTTACGATGAGCTGTTCAATGTGAATTGGAGTTGGTCCTGGAAACATCCAGCTGGAGGTTTTGGAACTTATGGAAACAGCCTGGACAAACATATACTGAGTTTGGGAGATTTAAAATAATGTTCATTCATGGATAAGAGCATTTAAGCCTGTCAATACTTACAATGTTACAAAGAGAAATTATTCATAGAATCCCTACAGTGTGGAAACAGGCCTTTTGACCCAACATGTCTACACTGAACCTCCCAAAGGGTATCCCACACAGACCCATTCCCATACTACTTAACATTTCCCCTGACTAACCTACACATCCCAGAACACTATGGGCAATTTAGAATGGCCAATTCACCTAACCTGCACATCTTTGGACTGTGGGAGAAAACCAGAGCACCCAAAGGAAACCCACACAGACTCAGGGAAAATGTGGAAAGGGGTGGCACGGTGGCTCAGTGGTTAGCACTGCTGCCTCACAGCACCAGGGTCCCAGGTTTGATTCCAGCCTTGGGTGACTATCTGTGTGGAGTTTGCACATTCTCCCTGTGTCTGCGTGGGTTTCCTCCCACAGTCACAAAGATGTGTAGGTCAGGTGGATTGGCCATGCTAAATTGCCCATAGTGTTAGGTGTATTAGTCAGAAAGAAATGGGTCTAGGTGAGTTACTCTTTGGAGGGTCGGTGTGGACTTGTTGGGCCGAAGGGCCTGTTTCCACACTGTAAGTAATCTAATCTAAATCCACACAGACACTTACATGAGGCTGGAATCAAACCCGGGTCCCTGGCGCTGGGAGGCAGTAGCACTAACCACTGGGCCACCCTGTTATTTTAAAAGTATTTAAGTTTTCCTAATCTTCTGTAAACAGAACTCAGGTCAAATACTAAAGTGTACTCAGGGCAAGACAAGTCGTTATAATGGCTGATGGATACGAACTGATCCTCTGATCTCTTTTTGTGTCCCCCCAGAAATGTGAGAAAAATATAAAGTGGTGAAGGAAAAGGGAGGTAGGTCACCAGGACGGAGAGGATGGAATCCCCGAAAATTAACAAGGAAATTGCTGAGGGTGGAGGTTCGGGTCAGAAACTTCAATGTTTCTATTTGACTAAGTTGGGTCATGTGCATTCGGAATGTTGGAAGGTGTGAGGAAAATCTATGGGACTTCTAGGAGTCAGCAAAGACGACAAGGGAGCACAATAAAGAGAATAACATGGAGCACGCTGTAGCTCTGACTATAACAAAAAGGCCAGAGGTGAATTCTGTCATGATTACAGTAATGTGTAAGGTAGATGAGAGGTTCCTTTTGTCGAAAGGGAAAGTGACTCCTTTCCTTCAGGTGAGCTAGCTAAACCCTTAACTATATTAAGAGATACAGGAACAACATCAACCCTTTTACTGGAGAAAGGATTGCTTTTCCTTCAGTGAGTTTGATGGGAGCCAAGGTTAACAAATGTGATTGGTGGAGAATATTTTCCTGTTTCATTATATAAAATAAATTGGAAAGTGCTTTATCAGGAGACGTACTATTGGAGTTGTAAAGATATTACCGATTGAGGGAGTAGACTTACTGCTGGAGAATGATTTGGCCGGACGGAAGGTAATAGTTTTGCTCAGAATTACAGAATACCTAAAGGAGGTTCAAAAGACAAAATAATTATAGATCAGGTTCTTGGTATCTTTCCTTTGTGTGGAGTAACCAGAGGGATGGTTAAACAAAATCCATCCAAACGGGTCGATGAGACCCCACAAGCGAGTGCAAGGACAGCTGAAACATTCCAGAGAGGTGAAGATATTGCAGGCAGAGTGCTGGGTTTGACATCCTGAGTTACAGACCAGAAAACAGATCCTGAATTAAACAGTGCAGCCAATTCATACTGAGGCAGAGGCTGAAGGAGCTCCAGTGTGTTATTATCTTCAGAATGGAGTACCAGTGAGGAAGTGGAGGCTGGATCTGAAGGATGTACATCAGATAGTGACACCCCAATTTTGTAAAATGTGTCATTATGTCAAGTTGGAGGTTAAACTAGCACCCCGATTCCGACACCAGTTTATAAGGAACCATTCGGTCATGTACTGGTGGGTTTTATAGGACCATTACCAAAATCAAAGGCTGGAAGTGAATATTTTCTTATCATTCTGGATATGACAACTGGATTTTCAGAGACTATTCTCTTTCAAACAATCAGAATTGCAGTGGCAGCGACAAAAACTCACACAGCTTTTAATTGTTAGGGTCCACCAATCCTGAAGCACAATTTAATCAAGGATCAGACTTCATGACAAAACGTTGTCACGATAACATCAGTAATTTGGGGATTAAACAACAAAAGTTGACTGTGGACTAACCACAATTCCAAAGTGCTTTGGGCATAGATTACTGAACTCTCAAAATCATGATCGAAACTGATGGTAATGGGAGTCCAAATGATAGAGACAAAGGCTGAGATTTTCTCTTCTCAAAAGGGTTAACAAGAGCATGTAGAGGTACATGGAACAGCACAGCACAGCACAGCACAGCACAGCACAGCACAGCACAGCACAGCACAGTATAGCACAGCACAGCACAGCACAGCACAGCACAGTATAGCACAGCACAGTACAGCAGACCACAAAATCATGATCGAAACCGATGGTAATGGGAGTCCAAATGATAGAGACAAAGGCTGAGATTTTCTCTTCTCAAAAGGGTTAACAAGAGCATGTAGAGGTACATGGAACAGTACAGTACAGCACAGCACAGCACAGCACAGCTCAGTACAGTACAGTACAGCACAGCACAGCACAGCACAGCACAGCACAGGCCATTCAGCCCTCAATGATGTGTCAACCTTTTATCCTCTTCTAAGATCAAACTGACCTGCATACCTTTCATTTTACTATCATCCATGTGCCTATCCAAGACTTGCTTAAATGTCCCTAATGTATCTGACTCTACTACCACCACTGGTGTATTCCAAGCACCCACCACTTTCTGTGTAAGAAACCTACCTCTGACATCTCAACTAAACCTTCTTCCAATTACCTTAAAGTTATGCCTCCACATGATAGCCATTTCCATCCTGAGAAACAATCTCTGGCGATCCACTCTATCTATGCCTCTCATCATCCTGTACCAAGGGGTACCCACCGGCCCACAGCTCCAGGGAACTGGGAGCAGCGTCCCAGTGACAGCCCTGCTGTCAGATGGAGAACGGGGCGATGTGGACCCTGGGTCTGACACGATGACACCAGAGCGGGGAAATGACTCCAGCGTGGAGCCGGACAACTACCTCAGCCCCGGGAAGGTCCAGCAGTTTGCTGTCACCACGGGGATGCACGCAGCTACCCCACTGGAGCAAGACCAGAAGAAAATGGACACTGGTAACCCCGTAAACTGTTAAAATGGGGTTTAAAATTGCCAGCATAAATGTGCGTAGCATTAAAGCGGCTACGCGATGTGTTTCAACGCTGGCCTTCCTGGCCAACGTCAAAGCCGATATCCTGTTTCTGCAGGAGTGTGGGATACCGCACCTCAGCAGTTACAGGAGATGGTCGAGCTTGTGGGCCCACGGGCCGTCAGTGTGGTCGGGGGGCAACGATAGCCGCGCCTCCGGCCTGGGTATCCTGTTGCGGGGAGGCAACTTCACCATCTCCGAGGTTAAGGAGGTGGTGGGCGGGCGCCTCCTCGTCGCGGACGTCAAATACAGAAACGCTCCCGTGAGACTAATCAACGTGTACGCCCCAGTGGGTAAGAGTGAACGGTTGGCCGTCCTGCAACAGCTTCCACTGCTGCTGGCTACGTCCAGGCCGGTCATTCTGGCCGGAGACTTCAACTGCATCATTGATGCAGATGGACGATCCGGCGGGGGGGACAGTAAACCGGACGCTACGTCCAGGGCCCTGATGGAAACGGTCAAAGACGCCAAGCTGCACGACGTCTTCAGCGCCCCTGCAGACGGAGCGCAGCGTAGATACACCTGGTCACGGGCAGACGGGTCTATCCGCTCAAGGATAGATTACCTGTTTGTGTCCCGAACGCTCTCGGTCAGATCCACCGACGTCAAGCCGGTGTTCTTCTCTGACCACTGCCTCCTGCTGGCCGACTGTCACCTACAGGACGAACAGCGGGCGGGCAAGGGAACGTGGAAACTGAACACTAAGCTGTTGACCCCGGGAAACATCGAAGAGCTCAAGAGGGATTACGCAGGTTGGAGAACCGTGAAGCCCCTCTTTGAGTCTCCAGCGGACTGGTGGGAAACGGTAAAAGGGAACATCAAGAGGTTCTTTATCCTCAAAGGTGTCCAGGAGGCGAGAGAGAGGCGGGGAAAACTGTCCCAGCTCCAGGAAAGTATGCAGAACCTGCTCCTGCTGCAGACGATGGGGGTGGATGTCACGGAGGACCTCAAGGAGGTGAAGGGCCAGCAAGCCTCGCTCTTTGCCTCGGAGGCCTCCAGGATAATCTTCCGGTCCAGGGTCCGCTCGGTGGAGCAGGACGAGACGTGCTCACGTTTCTTCTTCCAGAAGGTGCACAAAGAGAGCTCCGTGCTCAGCAGCCTGAAGAAAGAAGATGGCTCGGTAACGTCATCTCAGGCTGACGTCATGAGGATCAGCAAATCCTTCTACGCCAGCCTGTATGACTCGAAGCCGACCGACAGCGCGGCCTCCCAGTCGTTCCTGTCCTCTATCACGGAGGTCCTAGATGACGGAACACGAGAGAGGCTGGACCAGCCGCTATCTCTGGATGAACTGACCAAGGCCCTCGAGTCCTTCGAAAAGAATAAAACTCCCGGAAGCGACGGCTTACCGGTCGAGGTTTATTCCACTCTTTGGGACTTGATCGGCCAGGACCTGCTGGAGGTGTATGTCAGTATGCTCCGGGCAGGTACCATGAGTGAATCCATGAGGAAAGGCATCATCACCCTCGTCTACAAGCGGAAGGGGGAGAGGGAGGAAATTAGAAATTGGAGACCGATCTCACTGTTAAATGCAGACTACAAAATCCTGTCAAAGGTCATCGCCAACCGGGTCAGGTCTGCTCTGGGATCGGTGATCCACCCGGACCAAACCTGTGCTGTACCGGGCAGGAAGATCTCTGAGAGTCTCGCACTCCTCAGGGATACGATCGCCTACGTGCAGGACAGGGGGGTGGACACCTGCCTCATCAGCCTGGACCAGGAGAAAGCCTTTGACAGGATATCGCATACATATATGAGGGATGTCCTCTCCAAAATGGGCTTTGGGGAGGGAATCGGAAATTGGATCAGACTGCTCTACACCAACATTGTCAGTGCAGTCTCAATCAATGGGTGGGAATCAGATAGCTTCCCTGTAAGATCTGGAGTCAGGCAGGGATGCCCCCTCTCACCCGCCTTGTTTGTGTGTTGCATAGAGCCATTTGCCGAATCCATCAGGAAGGATGCGAGCCTGAGAGGGGTGACTATTCCTGGCAGCGGGGGCCTGCAGGTTAAGGCCTCCCTGTACATGGATGACGTCGCTGTTTTCTGCTCGGATCCGCTGTCCGTGCACAGACTCGTGTGCATCTGCGACCAGTTCGAACGGGCCTCGGGGGCCAAGGTAAACCGAGGCAAGAGCGAGGCCATGCTCTTCGGGAACTGGGCCGACCAATCCTCTATCCCCTTCACCGTCAGGACTGACCACCTGAAGGTGCTGGGTATTTGGTTCGGGGGGGCTGGGGCGTGCGCCAAGACCTGGGAGGAGCGGATCAGAAAGATGAGACAGAAACTAGGCAGATGGGGGCAACGGTCGCTCTCCATCGCGGGAAAAAACCTGGTCATCAGGTGTGAGGTCCTCTCAGTATTGCTATATGTGGCACAGGTCTGGCCTATCCCCAGGACCTGTGCCGCCGCAGTCACCCGGGCCATCTTCCAATTCATTTGGAGATCAAAGATGGACCGGGTCCGAAGAGACTCAATGTACAAAGACCGGTGCAATGGGGGAAAAAACACGCCCAATGCCACCCTCACCCTGATGGCCACCTTTGTGTGTGGCTGCATCAAGCTGTGCGTGGATCCCCGGTACGCAAACACCAAGTGTCACTATGTACTGAGGTTCTACCTGTCCCCGGTGTTGCGAAGGATGGGCCTGGCCTCGCTGCCGCGGAACGCTCCGAGTAGTTGGACCGTTCTGTATCACCTGTCCTTCGTGGAGAAATTTATGAGGAAAAACACCTTTGACCACAATCCATCAGGAAGTGGTCAGCACGTAGCGTCCTTGAGACCCTTCGGGAAAAGGAGAGGGCGGATCCTGTCGAGCGGTTCCCTGAGCAGACTGTCAAAGCCATTTGGCAGAATGCCTCATCGCCAGAACTTTCCAACAAGCACCAAGACGTGGCTTGGCTGGTGGTGAGAAGGGCTCTGCCTGTGAGATCCTTTATGCACGCCCGGACTCTCTGCCGCACTGCACGCTGCCCTCGAAGTGGCTGCGGGGGGGACGAGACTGTCACACACCTCCTTCTGGAATGTGCCTATGCAGAGGAAGTCTGGAGAGGAATGCAGTGGTGCTTGTCGAGGTTCGTCCCGAGCAGCGCCGTGACGCGGGACTCCGTGCTCTACGGCCTGTTCCCCGGGACTCACACCGAGACGAACATTAACTGCGCCTGGAGGATCATCAACTCGGTGAAGGACGCTCTCTGGGCGGTCCGAAACCTGTTGATCTTCCAGCTGAAGGAGTTGACCCCGACCGAGTGTTGCAGACTGGCACATTCCAAGGTCCAAGACTACGTGTTGAGGGACGCGCTGAAGCTTGGGGCAGCTGCCGCCAAGGCGCGGTGGGGAAAGACCACCGTGTAAGATCGGCCTGCCGAAAGAAGAACAGGGGGCCCATACAGACGTTTTTTTTGGGCTCTGCTGATGCCTCAGCCAAATATATGTACAAGATTGAAAAATGCACAGGATTGTAAATGACATTGATAAATTCGAATCTGTGTTTGGAAATGTGGACATATGTATGGCATGATCAAATGTACAGACCATCAAATCTTTTTATGAATAAAGTATATTTTTGAAATAAAAAAAAGTACACCTCTATCAAGTCACCTCTCGTCCTTCTTCACTCCAATGAGAAAAGGCCTCACTCCCTCAAACTTTCTTCATAAGAGATGCCCTTCGGTCCTGACAGCATTCTGTTAAATATCCTCTTCAACTTCTCAAAAGCTTCCACATCCTTCTCTGGGACGTGGCCATCACTGGCTGTATAGCATTTATTGCCCATCCATGTTTTCTCTTGAAGTCTTTGGTACAACTGAATGGCTTTGTTGGTCATTTTAAAGAGCAACTGAGAGTTAAATTAAGTGTGTGGATCTGGAGTCCCATGTAGGCCAGACCAGGTAAGGATTGCAGATTTCCTTCCCTGAAGGACATCAGTGTATCAGATGGGTTTTTCTGACAATTAACAATGTTTCATGGCCATCAGTAGATTCTTTGTTCCATTTTGTTTGAATGATCTCAAAGTCCACCATTTGCCATGCCAGGGTTCAAACCCAGATCCCCAGAATATGAGCTGAGTTTCTGGATGAATAGTCTAGCAATAATCCCACTCGGCCATTGCTGCCATTGTCTCCCCTTAAAGTGGGCCAGATAAACATAAAAGAAGAATTTTTAAAGCAGGAGATGAAGTTGTGGTACTGTTTCTGTTAGAAGGTGAATCATTTAAAGCAAAATGTAGTGTTTTTCCTTTCAAGGTAATTAAAAGAGTTAGTTCGGGAGCATATTCAATTAATACTCCTGATTGTAGGAAAAGCATCAATTGTTGTTTACTTGGATGATGTTGTAATACATAGTACAACGTGGAAAATTACAACATTTTACAAATATTCCACAGCTCCAGTCAGCTGGGTTGGTGTTAAATCGGGGAACAAGTGAATTTGCGAAAGCCAAGATGACGTTGTGGGATGTGTGTGGGACAAGGACAGGTGTCACACAGAACAAGAAAAACAAAAGCTTTCATTGACTTTCACGCAAAATGAGAGAAAATGAGGCATTTGGGCACATGTGGATTTCATCAACATTTCGATTTAAGTTTAGGACAATAGACGCACCCTTGATGTATTGATTGGACGGAGGTCAGCCAGGTGGACCTCATAAAATATGAGTTCCCTGATTGGGGCTGTTAATCTGGTCTAATCAAGGAGCCCTGGCTGACAGACATATAAACAGGAGTGTCAAATATCCTGTTCATTCTGAAAGCTGGCTCTGAGGGAGGATCAGTGTGAAGGACTTTCCACAAAGGGTGACTTGGTGAGGGATTCCAGTCTCTGTGGAGTTATTTCAGTGGTGTTGAGAGATAAGTATGCTCCTGAAATAAAATCACTATTAACAGTCATCTTTGATTTGGGGTAAACATTTCTGACATCATCCTGTTATTTCTGAAGATTGACTCATTTTATCCTACTGTCAAAGACTAGGCCCAGGATGTGGAAAAAATGTGTTATTGATTCTGGCCAAATTATATCGGGGTGGTTGAAAAGCAATCAATAGTTCTCCTGACAGCTTGTTTTGTTCTGAGGAGAATAACTTTTCCTGAGGCATCAGATACTAAAACCTTTCAAGAGTTTGTGGATTTAGTTAAGAGAAATTATGATCCCAAGTCTCCTCTAATTCTGAAATGCTCCTGGTTTGGCAATTCAAGAACAATTTACTGTGCTAAGACAACTGAAAGTGACATGTGACTTTGGTTTAACCCTTAAGGAGGTGTTAAGAGACCATTTGGTGTTTGGGATTAATGATGTAACCATGCAAAAGCACCGCCTAGCTGAAGCCCATCTGGACTTCAAAGTGCACAACAACTGGCTTTATCATGGAAAATGTGGCAAGTTGGGCAAGCATGTTGCAAGGGGTCCTGATGGAAATGATCCCCCGCACCAGGCCGATTGAGCTTAGGGAACACTACTTGAGTGAAGGCAATTGCATAGCCTCACTCAGGGCATACCCTGAACAGAGGGACTCGAGATCAGCCCACAGTAAAACCCCAGAACAAAGCCAGGCCTCAGCCAAACAATTAAAATTGTCTTCAGGATCCGGGCTAACAGGCCACTATAGTTGCTGCCGGTATTCGACTCGAAACAGAAAAAGAGTCCCACTGGACCGAAACTGGGTAAGAGAGCTCATAGTCCAGGAGAGTGCACACCTTGGGAAAATCCACCTATATCTGGTTTGGAACAGTTACGTTTATTGGCAACATCCAAATCAGAACCAATCAAAATAAACATCTGGTTAAATGGTCCCACGCTTCTTATGGAGCCCGATACTGGTGTGGGTGTTTCAGTGATGACAGAACCACTGTTTAACATTATTCACTCTGGACTCCAACTCATAGGTTTGTGCAAGACCTCAGCTAGGCTAACAAGTTACACTGGGTAACCTTTACAGATTAAGGGCCTCTTATGAGAACCAGTTGGTTCATTTGCCACTGACTATAGTATGCAGCAAGTTTGATGGGGCTAAAATTGGTTGAGAAAGATTCACCGAGATTGGCTCAATATTCTCCAATTGGAAAATGGCTGCCTGAGTCCGAATGAAACACCTGACATTTTTCAGGAAGCTCTCGGGACTATCAGGAGAGACAAGGCCACTGTGCATGTTGACCAGGAAGTAATTCCAGAAGGCTGCAAGGCCCAGCCAGTGCCATTTGCCTCAAATTGGAGGCAGAAATCAAATGGCTGGAAGGCAAAGGAAGCATCAGACCAGTGCAGTTTACAGAATAGGCAGCCCCGGTCATACCAATTGTGAACCCCTTTGGTCAGTTTGCCATTTGTGGGTATTTTAAACAAATGGTAAACAGCTTTTCACAGCTGGATAAATACCCAATCCCTCACAGTGAGATATATTCACAAAGCTGGAAGGGGGCTCTGTCCTTCATGAAGCTGAACATGACCCGTGTGTATTTGTAATTGCAGTTAGATGAGGATTCCCAGAAATATTCTACAATTAATACCCATAAAGGTTAGTACCAATACACGATACTGCCATTTGGAGTAACATTAGCCTGGGTAGTTTCTCAATGGACAATGGAGAACATGTTACAGATTCTCGCCACATGGTGGCATTTATCACGATGACATACAAATACCAGGGAAGATTAACAAGGAGCACTTAAAGAACTTGGACACAGTCCTTCGATGTTTCTCCCAGGTGACCATGTACCTTAGAAGGGAAAAATGTGAATTCCAGGCACCCCAAGGGACCTACTTGGGCTCCAGAGTCAACAAGACCAGGTCATACGCATTGGAAGATAAAGTGAGAGCAAGCAATTGCGCCCTGGTGTCATCTGACTTCTGACCTTCTTCAGGGGATGACGTTTGGTTGAGGAACCACAGGAATGGCTCTGCATGGGTAAGGTACATGGTCAACACGAGGTCAGGTCCTGTGATGTATAAAGTTCTGGTCAGTCCAATGGTCCTGAACAAGGACATGGACCATATGAAAGCTGCAAACTCACAAACAGTGCAGAAACAACCCATGCCCGGCTCCTTGGCAGTGTTTCTAATTGTTCAGGAACCCGTGCATTCTGCCTGTCCATCAAGCATGGGGCGGCACGGTGGCTCAGTAGTTAGCACTACTGCCTCACAGCACCAGAGTCCCAGGTTCGATTCCAGCCTCAGGTGACTGTCTGTGTGGAGTTTGCACATTCTCCCCCTGTCTGCGTGGGTTTCGTCCTGGTGCTCCTGTTTCCTCCCACAGCCCAAAGATGTGCAAGTCAGATGAATTGGCCATGCTAAATTGTCCATCGTGTTAGGTGCATTAGTCAGAGGGAAGTGGGTCTGGGTGGGTTACTCTTCAGAAGGTCGGTGTGGACTGGTTGGGCCGAAGGGCCTGTTTCCACACTGTAGGGAATCTAGCTTTGAAGATCCTTTGGAATCTGAAATGGACACAGCGGATGTCGCTGTCTCAGTGCCTTTGATGCCTGGAGAGGAGAAGGAATTTCTTCCAAGACAATCCAGGCACAAGAGGTGAGCGGCTGGGTGTTCCACACTGCCCATATCGGGGCAGAGTTGGAGGGACCGGACCCAGTGCTCAAACATTCCAGGAGGATCTACGAAGAAAAGAACTGGCTTCTGTCCTCGGATTCAGGCGGGGAAGGATGGAGTGATTGTAATGAGGTCAGCCAGGTTCACCTGATAGAATATCAGTTCCCTGACTGGGGCTGTTAATCTGGGTCAATCAAGGAGACCTGGCTGACTGAAAAAACAGGAATGTCAGAGGTTCTGTTCACTCTGAGAGTTGGCTCTGAGGGAGCTGGATCAGTGTCATGGATTGTCCACATGTAAATAAAGGGGGACTTCATGATGGATACCAGCCTCTGTGGAGTTATTTCACTTGAATAATTTGTTACAAAAATGAATAAAGATGGAATGGTCTACAGAATGATGCCAGGCAGCCTTTGAAAAACAAAAAGTAATTTTAACAACTGAATCTGTATTAAATGCGTTGAAGTGTAATGGACCATTTCAATTCGCAGGAGATGTTAGTGATTTGGGGTTTCAAGCAGCTCTCTTACAGGACGATGAGGCTGGAATGGAGAGGCCTATGGCCTATCTTTCAAAAACGTGGAACCAACATCAGAAATGCTGCTTGACGACAGAAAAGGAAGCATTGTGATCAGTTCTTCAACACGTTGAAGATTATTTTTGACATGGAAACACTGAGACTGTGTGTTTTTTCCTAATCATAATCTGCTTACTTTTGAACAAAAAAATTAAAACTAAGACTCCAAGGTTGTGCAGGTGGAGCTTAGATCTGTAGCTGTCTAAAAGTTGTACATATTGTTGGGAAAGCAAAACTAATTGCTGATGCTTTATCCTGAATGTTCAGAGTGGTCTGGCAGGATAAAAACTAAATATCCAAGGCTGGATTAAATATGTCCCAGGTTTATGTGTGAGGCAAAAGAGGAAATACTCAGGATGTTTGCAAAACATTTTCACTTCTTCTCTGGCTACTGGAGAGGTATAGTTAGACTGGAGGTAAACCCATATGGTACCGCAATTCAAAAAGGGAGCAAGGGATAAACCAAGTAACTACAGTCCTCTCAGTCTCACCTCAGGAGGGGGGTATCAATTGGACACAATTTTCAGGGACACAATTAATCTACAGTTGGAGAGGGAGGGATGTATTAAAAACAGACAGCACGGTTTTGTTCAGGAGAGGGAGGCAGAAGACAAGAAAGTGTCGGCTGGTTCACCTGACCTCAGTCATTCGTGAGATTTTCGTTTCTATATTATCAAGAATAAGATTACAGAGCACTTGGAAATACATGATGAAATTCACCTGGGTCAACATGACTTTGTTAAGGTGAGGTCATATCTGGCAAATCTGTTAGAATTCTTCAAGATGGTAACAAGTAAGTTAGACTAAGGACAGCCAGTGGATATGGTCTATTTGGGAGGTTGCAGAAGGACTTGGAGAGGATACAAGAGTGGGCAAAGAAGTGACAGATGGATGATAATGGGGAAATGTGAAGGGTTTTGTACTTTGTTTGGAAGAAAAGAGTTGTAGATTTTGGAGTCCTGGTTCAGAATTCCCTTAAGGGTAGCATGCAGGTTCACTTGGCAGTTTGGAAGGCAAATGCAACATCAGCATTCATCTTGATAGAGCTGAATATAAGAGTCTGAGATGGTAAGAGGATATAGATGAGCTGGTCTGAGAGATTGAGCAGTTAAAAATGGAATTCAATGTGGATATATATGAGATGATGCACTTGGGCAGGACAAACAAGGCAAGGGAAGACTTGATGAACAACAGCACCTTGAAAAGCACAGAGGATGAAAGGGACATTGGTCCATATGTACTGGTCACTTAAGTTAGCAGCACAGGGGAATAAAGTGGTTCAAAAGGCAGATGGAAGGTTTGCCTTTATTATTGTCACTTCTCAGTCAGTTCTGTCCCAGTATCCCTCTGAAACCTGGGTGTGCCTGCAGTGTTCTGTATCTCGCCTCACTCTCTGGAAAGTCACATGAGTTTCTGTGGGCTCTGTCCCACACGGAGCTCTGATGGGAATGTTTTGGCAGCTTCTGGTAAGCGACGTTATCCTGCCTTCATTTTTTTAAAAAAGGAAGTTATTCCTCCCTGATGAAGAAACCAAGGTGAAGGAAAAGGCTCATTGTGGTGAACAGCAACAGCTTTGGGAAATAAATACCAGGCAGCAGACGGGTCATCAAGGAGGAAGCAAATCCATGATTAACAAAATAAATTAGAAAGGTCAGTGTTAGAAAAGACTTAATGTTTCCCTGGACCGAGACTGACAGGAGGACTGCAGAAAGACACACATAGAGACACCTCATCATCAATACTGCAGCATTTCACCCTTCTCACTCGTTTCCTCTTGTCCTTTCACAAAAAACTACAGAAGGTACTTGACTTCCTGTGCACTGCCAAAGGTATGTTGATCAATCTTACATGAAAGGAACCAGAAAGGGAAGTCTGTGTACAGTCAGTAGCAGCTGAGAGAGTAAAAAGACTGTTTTGAAAGTGAGGCACCAACCATAGCCACTCCAGAAAAGGAAATATTGTACCAGTTTCCAATAAATTTCTCAAAATCCTCAGTCCCAACATCAAATGCTCTGAGAACTGGGGAAGCACTGGGTTAAATACACAGTAAAGGTCCTCTGCACATCACTGCCAGCACGGTGGCTCAGTGGTTAGCACTGCTGCTTCACAGCACCAGGGACCTGATTCAATTCCACTCTTTGGCAACTGTACAAACCCTACAGAGACATTCTCCCTGTGTCAGCGTGGGTTTCCTCTGGGTGCTTTCATTTTCTCCCACAGTCCAAAGGTGTGCAGGTGAGGTGTATTCACCATGGGAAATGCAGGGATAAGGGAGGGGGTTGGATACAGGTGTGATGTCTTTCAGAAGGTCAGTGTCGACTTGATAGGCCGAATGCCGTGCTTCCACACTATAGGGATACTATGGTTCCATGAGACATTGTCCCTGTCAAACACTCCCAGGACAGGAGCACCCCTGGATCAGACAAAGGATAATATGGATCCCTCTTTATTGCTGAAGAGAGACGGACTGGAGACACAGACGCTGGCTGCTGTCCTTCTGAACCGAACACACCTGGTGGAGCTAAGGACTGACCCAGGACCAGAGATCTCTGGTGAGTTCATCACCACTCCCAGGTGTAAAAAGATGCACAGAGAGTCTGGGTTGTACTGACACTGCTGACATACACACACAGAGGAACCTCAATTATCCGGCATTCAATTATCCGAATTTCAGACTATCCGAACAAGGTCGCAAAGACCTGATGCTTGGCTAAACTATGTCATCCACCGTGAACAGAATCAATTAACAGAATGAAACACTCCCTGCCTGTGTCATTAGGATATTTATTTCTGATCCATTTAGAACCAAATATAGAACTGAACAGAATGAGGGAGATTTGCAATATTTGTTGTGGCTGCTGAAGCCAGGGTGTGGTTTGCATGTTATTTCTACAGGCCCCACAATTGCCTTCTCAATGCTCCAAAGCTTGGGGGCTGTCTCTTGTGTTTCTTTGGCTCGGTCCAAGCTGCACCAAGTTTTTTGGAGTATTTTTACATACCTCTGTCATTCCAGGAGGAAAACAGACTGGGATAGAGCAGAAAGGGTCAAGACGGAGAGCGTGCTGCTGATTATTCGGTTCCTCATCCCTTATATGGAGAGCATCCTGACTCTGACTGCCCCGAGCAGGGCCAGGACAGATCGGAGGCTGCACTCGGCTGGGTGTACCAGGGGCCCCTGAGAAAGGCTGTCTCCCTGACTCAACTGGGGATGGCTGACAACTGTAAGAAGCTTCCTGTGTCTGTGCTAAATGCTGAATGTGATTAGTGAGTATGAGATGGGCTGGAGGGCACCACCTTGGTCCACAATGACATTTTGAATTGAATTTTAAATTTGCTCTGAATTTTGTGACAATCCCCAAGTTATGGTTTGGTTCTTTATTTTTGTTAGTTGTTTCAGGACCACAACTCCAAAGAAATGTTTCAGTATCAACTTGCTGACCTCCAGTCCCCACATCTGTAGTGATTGGAACCAGGTTGATCTCACTGCCCACCAGGTCCTTGATTGGGATTGTTAACCCAGGCCAATCAGGAGAACCCTGGCTGACCTCGGAGATCAGAAGCTCTGAGCTGGTTGGCCACAGCCTGTGTACTGTGTACAGGGAACTGAAGGGTGACTCAGTCACGAGATCCCGGTCTGTCGGCAGTCATTTCCACATCATTAATTACCGACCTGCTCCTTGTGGCATCCCCCACATCCAATTCTATCCCGGTTTTACCAAGGGCTGTTCCTGAACTAATTCACCACTCACCCGAAAACCACTGAAAGTCTGATATCCCTTGTGCCCACAACATCTTGTGGTCAGATGGGTCAGCTAAAATAATGAACTTATGATGGACAATAACAAACTTACCATGGAGTTCCAAAAGATGGACAATGATTAAAGCATGCTGGGTAATCGAACCCAGCCTTGACTAAAGTGACTGTGCTAATCCACATGCTGCAGGATCCAGACAGGCTACAGCTGCTCACAGACGGTTTATAAACAAACCTGACAGCTACAGACCCTGCAATACACACCTGAAGTTGGACTTGAATGGGACAATGGAATGTCCACCCTCGGGACAATTGGGAGCAGGGAGTCATTCAATAGACATGGAGGTGCCTTGTACCCTTATTTGGAGGAGGCTACTGGCAGAGATATTCCTGATGAAGGGCTTTTGCCCGAATCGTCGATTTTCCTGCTCCTTGGATGCTGCCTGACCTGCTGCGCTTTTCCAGCACCACTCTGATCTAAACTCTAGTTTCCAGCAGCTGCAGGCCTCACTTTTGCCTCATACAATATGTAGACGACCGACTTGTGTAAACAGAGACAAAGAAGGAGCACTTTCAGCTCCGAGGTGAATTACTCGATCTATTACACAGGCTAGGATGCAAAATTAATCTGAAAAAGACACAAATTCTACAGCCTCGGGTCACATCCTTGTGAATGATAATCACCCACAGGAAAAGGGAAATAGACCAAAAGTGATTAGAGACCATAGAACGACTCCCACTCCCCCGAGATGGTTGTGGACTTTGATCCTTCCTTGGGTTAGTGGGATAGTGCAGGAACCACATTGATGGGTTCACCATCAAAGCAGCCCCAGTCTCAGATTTACTGATAAAGAACGCTGCCTGGAATTGGACTCCTCAACACACAGAGGCAGTAACTGAGTTAAAACACGCCCTCACAACAACACCCGCCTGACTAGTTCCCAACCCTGATTTACCATGCGTCCTCGAAGCTGCAGCCACAGACCAGACGATAGCTGCTGTTCCACCGCAAGAGTGACACGGTAGGTAAGGGCCAGGAGCTTATGCCTCCAGGGTCCTACAGCCCGTGGAGCAAGGGCTTTCCATGTGGGAATGGCACCACCACACAGTCTTTTGGGCAGGCCAATACTTTGACTACATCATTAGTTTAAACCCACTGCCCATACGGACTGAACATACACCAATCTAGCTCCTGCTAGACAGTCCAATCAAAGATGGCTCAGTGAGACAGATTCGAGACACACGATGGACTCCACTGCTTCAGAGTTGGGACATTACGGTCAAACGTACCAAGGTGCCCAGCTTCTTAGCTGATGGCCTGAATTATGGAGGAGACCCACATGACTGCCAAATCACAGCCTCAAAACACCCCACCGGCCCTTTTATGACCCAAACAGCAGGGAAAACGATTAGGGATGAGACAAGGGAATAACCAAGCAGACACAGCCATCGGAATTTATGTAGGTGGAGCATCCACGGGACAGGATGGCATGTGGATCACCGGCTGTGGGATATACATGACCAACACTCAGGGACAGCTATTGGTTCAATTAGCCTGAAAATTACCCAGACAGCTCAGTGCCCAGGCTGTGGAACTAGCAGCTGTGGCTTATGTAGTTAGCCACTCCAACCTGTTCCTCCACCACAGATATATTTTCCAACAACATGTGTGTGTGCAACAGCCTCACTGAATTCTTACCACTCTGGGAAGCAAAGGGTTAATTTCTGCCAATGGGAAATGACTACCAATAGCCCCCTTTATTTCAGTACGGACTGCAGTCTGCCCGTGGAAGGCAATACAGTATAATTAAAGTTAAACACCACCACAAGACATCCCCAGAAGTTAACTACAGAGCAGGTGAATTCTCCAAAAAATGTTGCTCATGTTGGAACATTGTGTTAGTTACCTGTAGGTGAGCAGGCCAATGCAGTCACTGTAAATCAGACTAACGTAGAAGACGTTAGACAAGAGCAGCATCGTGATGACCCGTTAAAACAGATTGTGGCAGGGATTTATCCAGATGCCTAAGCTTGGTGGAAAGATTCCCTGCAAGTCCATGATGGGTTAGTCCAAAAGGCAGGATTCTATGTAGTCCTGACTCAGGACAGGAACCACATTATTTACCAATTCCATGATGGGCATGGGCACCAGGGAATAGAGGCTGTGACAGAACACTTGAAGAACTGTGTTGGCACACACGTCCAGTGGAAGGGCCCTGGACAAACCTCCAAGTTGACTCTATAAGTGCCCTGCCTCCATGTGAAAACAGATACACCTCCATCCATGACATCATAGACACTTTTACAAAATGGATCGATGCATTTCCCATTGGGACAAACACAGTGAGAACAACAGCCCAGATCCTCACACAACAGGTGTTCACGAGATGGGGTTTACCCTGCAGTATCGAGTCAGATCAGGGAACCCCATTCCACCAGCTGAGTAATGCAAAATGTGATGACCATGTTTGGTATCAAACAGGAATTCCACATCACTTACCACCCCCAATCCAATGGGATCACAGACAGAATGAACCGCAGACTGAAAGGGATGATGAGGAAAACAGTGCAACAGAATAACAAAGCCTGGGAGACAGTGCTTCCATTTGTCCTCATGGTGAGGAGATACCACCCCCCCACTCCCCAACAATGAATGACAGGCCGACCCATGAAAGGGGTTGTCTACCTGTTCGGACTTGACCTATCAGAGCCTGCCCTCATTGCCCTCCCCAACAAAAAGCCAGACAGCACCTCCCCCACAATAGCAAAGGCACTTAGCTGGCAGGAGCCGTCCAGTTAGGGACGAGAAGGAAACTAAGTAAGGCTTACTTCAATCGCAAAGTTAACCGTGTCGAGAACCCCACAGGATAGCAAGTAATGCTCCAGGTCTATGAGGCAAATTCCTTCCTTTCCCCTAAATATTCCAATCCACTTATGGTGGTGGATTAAGCTAGCCCCTCAGTCTATAAGATTCTACTAGCCACGGGTAAAACTGGCTGGTACCACAGAAACCAGTTAAAAGCCTTTGGCACACAACACAGCCACTCTCACCACCTTAGTATATGGAAGGCAGATGACACAGTTTCAGACCAAATAACAAGACCAAGGACACCCCATAACACATCCTCAGGGCACCCACCCCTGATGGAAATGATACACTTCCATCACTGTCACCGGCAGCAGATTCCACATCCAAGGGACCCCCGACCAGTTTAAATGACCCAATAGGAGAGTGTCCAACAGATTGGCATCACACACTACTCAGTGACAACACGGATATGTCACAGACTCCCAAGACCCCCCTGACAGATCAGCAAACTGAACATTCCCAACTCAGTATAACTCAGACACTTAACGGTATCCCCGTACCATGGACATGAGACTCACTCAGAACAGACTCACTCAGACTGTCAGGCAGCAGTTCCTGAAGACTCCAAAAGGGGGAGTGACAGTAAAACAACAGGGAAACCCAGAGCAGACGAGCTCAGACTCCCAGACGGTAATTCCAGATGTCTCCAATAGGGGGCATGGCACAGCCCATGTCTGGGAACCGAGAGATTTCCGGACGAAACAAAACTGACGCAAACTCCCAGGTGGCAATTCCACATTTCTCCAATAGGGGGACTGAGAGCACACCAAGAGGAGAACAGGGAGGATTGGATACAGACACCCCAGAGACAGAGGATTCAGACTCTGTGTTTAGTGTCTCTTTGACAAATTCACTGATTCAGTGATCCAAGTGATGAAACAGCTCCTGACAGCCACTCAAGGGAAGGTGCAACTGTTTCTGGTGATCAAAACTCTCATGCAGCTCACACCTCTTCCTGCTTTATTCCTCTGCATGCTGAGGAATTTAACCAAGTTATAATTCTTCAATTTTCTGCTCATTGGATAGAATCTCCAAGTCAGATTCTTCATGGTACCTTCACTTTCATCTTCATTTCTATGACCCACATTTAAAGTGGTCTCTGTCAGTCAGGCCAGCTTCATTTTGGTTTATATTTCAATGATTGATCTCTTGCAATCCCCGACACATTCACTCGTCTTTGAAACGTTGGTCTTCATGACCACCTTGTTTTTCTCCTAACCACATCATGGTCAGGTCATTTAAACAGTCCTAACCTCTACCGCTAGAAACCAAGGTTGGAGCCAAATAGGCCTCGAAACCCAATCTAACATTCCACCTGGGATTCACATTACCATGTTTTGTTTTTGTTTTAAAAAAAAGTGGGAGAGGGTTAGGTCACATACATCCTGAGCATATCCATTGTATTGTGTCAAAACAGTTCAGCTATTAAACAAGGATAACAACAGATCTCTCCCCAGGGTAACCACGGTCCGCAAGCAAGAGCTATTTCATCACATCAAACAATCCAGGATGCACTTATCAATTCATTGCCGCTTTCAGTGGTTGGGATAGTTTGTTTGTTTTTATCGTAAAGTACTTAAACTGACCCATTAAGGCAAGCACTTGAGAATTCTTTGTTCAGTTAAGTAGATTAGACCAGTGTAGACATCCTGTGGTTACCCCCCTGCTGTGCACTCTGTGTGGTAGGGTACTTGAAACTGACCCTTTAAGGCAAGTCCCCAATGACTCTGCTTCCACCACCACAACTGGCAATGCATTCCATACATTCACAACTCTCTGCGTAAAGGACCGGCCTCTGACGTCTCCTTTATACCTTCCTCTTTTATATCTTCAAACTATGACTTCTCGTACCAGTCAATCCTGCCAGGGGAAAAGTCTCTGGCTATTGCCTCTGTCTATTCCTCTCATTATTTTGTTCAACTTGATCAGGTCTCCTCTCTTCCTCCTTTTCACAAGAGAGAAAAGTCTGAGCTTATTCAACCTTTCTTCATAAGGCAAGCCCTCCAGTCCAGGCAGCATCCTGGTAAACCTTCTTTGCACCCTCTCCAAACCCTCTGTATCTTTACTATAGTAGGGCGACCAGAACTGGACACAATATTCCAAGTGTGGTCTATTACATATGGATGGATACTGTTATGCCTCACTGAGGTAGCATGTTGGAAATCAAGTAGCATTATTCCTTGTGTTGTCACAAAAGTTAGCTTCTCCTGAGTTTTAGACTAAAGATGACAGAAAGCATACACGAGGTTTCTTTACTTCACAAGGATTACTATTTATCACACATAAATAGACTCTAATTCCACAGAAAAATGATGGACCATTGAGCTATAATGCCATTCGTTAAAACTCTAAGATGCTCATGAACCAAGTCCCCTGAAAAGCAAGCACATATTGTACACACACACACACAGACACACACACACACAGACACACACACACACAGACACACATACACACAGAGACGCACACACTACACGTGCACACACTCACACACACACACACTCACACACTGACACACACACACACACACAGACACACACTCACACACACACACACTGACACACACACACACACACACAGACACACACTCACACACACAGACACACACTCACACACACAGACACACACTCACACACACAGACACACACAGACATGCGCGTGCACACACAGACACACACACAGAAACTAAACATCAATTTTTGAGTGGACGGAACACACAGAAAACAGTTTTGTCGATCCCTGTTCGCGGGATTCACTGAGATGATTCTTGTGCTGATCAGAATGCTGCTTCCCCAGATGCTGTCACTGGTTTACTAGAGATACAACCTGTGGTTTATAAAAGGTCTGACTTACTCATTAAAGGTCAGAACTTTCTGCAGCTGCTGAAGGAAAAGACAATCAGCTGGTTATCCTCAGATTTAAAGTCGCTTTTCCTGCCAGGAACAGAGCTGATGACGAACAGGTCCTCAGATGGTGGAGGTCGGATGGCTTCTCCCTGTCATGTTCATATCCACAAACTGTTCAATTACCTGGGAACCAATCACATCGTCATTGGCAGCAAGACGGTCTTTGTCATTGATATTGGTCTTTAGTACAAAGGCCAATCAGATACTTGTTTCTGCCTGAATCACCATTGGTACAACTGCATGTCTCCAGCTCGTCTGCACCTTCTTCTGCTGCTGTCTGACCCAGCAGCTGTGTAAACAATACTTACAATGAGTGTCAGGTTACTTGCTTTCAAAGTGTGCAGTATCCCTTAAACAATCCTTGATTTTCAACAATTCTGATGCGTTTCAGTCCACAATTAAAAATACACTAAGATAAAAAGGCACAAACTTTTTAAAAATTTTAAAAAACACTTTTGAAGAATAATAATGCCAAGTTTCTGAGCTGGTAAGTTCCATGATGTTCCTTGAATTTGATCTGAGAAACAATGCAACCTCAGTTACACAGGTTCAGTTCTTATTCGTTCCTAATGAGTCTTCACCACAGCTGCATAGGTTACATCCGCTAGAAAGAGACAGAAATCAGAGCTGATGATCATTATCAATTCAGTTTGAAGGTAAATACAGGAAAGGGGCATATTTACCCAAATATCAGTCCCATCACTATCAGAGTAGTTACAGGAAAGGGAAATATTTACTCCATCAGTTGTTCATTTTCCCCCTCATTCACTTTATGACGCTCACAAATACATTGGGAGAGAAAAGCTTTTTGAGAGACAGTCAAGTATCATCCAATGGGATAATGGAGAGACTGTTTACTTTCTGATTGGTGGAGTAAAGGAACACCCTAATAACGATGAACAGACTGACGGGCCAATGACAACAGCATCGTGGTGAGGGATTGGGGCTTTAAGGTCATGTGATCAAATCTCCATAATGTCACCAACCAAAGTTGGGGTCTCAAATAACAAGGAAATGGATCACCCAGGCCCAACTAGCACTGTCCCACACATCGGAGAATGGGCTTCAGGGATTGGGAAAGGAGAAAGGATTAGGATTAGGAATCTGAAAGTACAAACCTGACTCACTCTCTTCTGAATCAGCAACCCGGAGAATCTTGCCACCTTGAAATGAAAGAGAATAGTCTGTTAGAGCGGAGGATGTATTTTAAATGTTTAATAATACCACTATGTGGGAAAAAAGTATGTAGCTGGTTACCTTTTCTGTTGCTGTCAAACACGATGCTGGCATAGGTACAGGAATCAGGCTGAGCTGTAATACAAACAGTATTCACTCTGAAACTGCCTTACTGCATCAGCTTTCTGACTCGAGAATCAAAGAATCATACAGAATCCTGGATTCACATCACAGCTTTACCATTGGAAAATGTTCAATGAACTGCATGAGAATCAGACATCAAACTATATTCGGAGTTATTTGGACAGGTGGTGTTCCAACACGCATGTCTTAATGAGCGACTTAAAAGGAGGAAAGAGAGTTGGAGAGGTTTGAACAGGGATTCGCACAGTCTTGGAGATTGAAAATTAGACCCCAGTGATGTTACTATTACAGTCCGGTGAATCCACCACCACACATCTCTCTCTAATGAGTGTAGATTAGAGTGGTGCTGGAAAAGCACAGCAGGTCAGGCAGCATCCGAGGAGCAGGAAAATCGACATTTCGGGCAAAATCTAGACTCTGATCTCCAGAACCTGCAGTCCTCACGTTTGCCGAGCTTTTCCTCTCTAATGAGAGAACAGCCCGATGCCCTCTGGGACTATGGTGAGTTTACATTTACAGGAAGGGATATGGAGGGGCCAGATTTGGAAATATTGTGAGTATATGAGGATGACAGACCCAATGCCGTGGAAGAATTTGAACTTGAGAAGGATAATTTTTAATTTTATTTCTTTTTCAATTCAGGAGCCGTTCTGGGCACCGCACCTTGGGAAGGATATTCTGACCTGAGAAAGAGTGTGGCGCAGAATGATGACATCAGGTCTCACAGAGTTAAATTACAAGGTGTGGGATCACAAGTTATGTTTGTATCCTGTTGCACTGGAAGGTTTGGGATGATTTGATTGAAGTTCTCAAGAAAAGAAGAGCATAAACGATCTTTCCACATTCTCCAAGTCGGGAAGTCTCAGATGCCTTCCCATGGGGGTTCCTGATTCCATGATTCCCAACCCTATCCCAGGGTTTCCAATTTTCCCACAGTCCCATGGTTCAGGTTATAAAACCCTGCACCCAGCACTCTGAGCCAATCCCCTCCATTGCAGAGGGAAACACATCCTGCTCCTCCACAATGTACACCCAGTCGGTCCATGATTTTAAAGAGTCACGGTTCACAGTGTCTCAGAGATATTGTGGATCACAGTTTACATGAGGGAACATATTGGGAGTTAAATTCAAAGTGTGCCCCTTACGTGCACCGTGGGCGGCACGGTGGCAGAGTGGTTAGCAGTGCTGCCTCACAGCGCCAGAGACCCGGGTTCAATTCCCGCCTCAGGTGACTGACTGTTTGGAGTTTGTACGTCTTCCCCCTGTCTGCTTGGGCTTCCTCCGGGTGCTCCGGTTTCCTCCCACAGTCCAAAGATGTGCAGGCCAGGTGAATTGGCCATGCTAAATTGCCCGTAGTGTGAGGTAAGGGGTAAATGTAGGGGTATGTTAGGTTGCGCTTCGGCGGGTCGGTGTGGACGTATTGGGCCCAAGGGCCTGTTTCCACACTGTAAGTAATCTAATCTACTAAGGCATTCCTTTTATGCTACCCCTTCCAGAACCCACTTACCAACCCCTCACCATGCTAAGATGTGGCACTTTGATGCCCATTGCCAGGTATTTCAAGTGAGTAATACTTTCCTGGAGATATTTTCCAAACACAATGATTAGAGATATTATTACACACCTCTGGATCAAGTGGGACTTCACGGAGGCCTCCTGGCTTTGAAGGAGGGACATTAACCACTGTACCACAAGACCCCTAATGGTCTTAATCATAGAGTCATAGAGATCTAGAGCACAGTAAAAGGCCCTTTGGCCCATTGAGTCCATGCTGGTCAAAACCAACCATCTACCCATTCCAATTCTATTATCCAGCGGTTGCCCCAATGCCTTATACATCAACATTGCAAGTGCACACCTAAACAGGTCTGAAACATTATGAAGGTTTCATGTCTGTGTCACCCTTAAAAGCAATGACTTTCAGATTTCCGCCATCCTCCGAGTGAAAAGGTTTCCCTCACATCTCCGATAAACCTCTAACATTCATCAAAGATCCTCAGACATCACCTTCCCAACCCCACGACCATCTCCAGCTAAACGTTCAGTGGCAGCAGATAAAGGGGAACACCATCACCTGCAAATTCCCCTCCAAGGCACTCACCATCCTGGCTTGGAAATATATCATCACTCCTTCACTCTTGTTCAGTCAAAATCCTGGAATTCACTCCCTTAAGGCATTATGGGTCTACATCCAGCACGTGGACTGGAACGGTTTAAGAAGGCAGCCCATTGCCATCTTCACAAGAGGTCAACAAGGAATGGGCAATGAATGCTGGCCAGCCAGTGCTATGCATGTTTCATGAATGAATAAAAACAATCGCCCTGCCCCATACCTTAAATTAATGTCCCATGGTCACTGACCACTCTATCATGGGGAAACAATTTTCAATTCAACCGTATTTATGTCCCTCATAATTTTACGCATCTCAATCATGTCTCCTCTCAATCTCCTCCTCCCTGGAGAAAACAATCTATCCAAATTCTCTTCAGAATTGAAACTCTCCAGCCCAGGTAACATCCTGGCAAATCTGCTCTGTCCCATAATGTGGATTCCTGAACTTCACACAATTCTTTAGCTGTGACCTAACCAATTTTTCATCCAGTTCCAACATGACCTCACTGCTCTGAATTAAACTCTATGCTTCAACTAATAAAGGGAAGTATCCCATAGGGTTTTTTATCCATGTTATCCACCTGTCCCGATACATTAAGGGACTGGTGTACATGCACACCAAGGTCGCTCTGATCCTTGGTGTTTCCCAGGGTCCTATTGCTCATTATATCTTCCCTTCCCTTTTCCGTCCTGCCCAAGTGTATCACCTCACACTTATCCATGTTGGATACTGTTTGCTCCTGATCAGTCTAACTGACCAGCCCACGTACATCCTCTTGTTGTCTAAGGCTATCCTCCTCAATATTTACTACCCCAACTATTTGTTTATCATCTGGGACCATATTAATGAACCCTTCTTCATTCAAGTCTAAATCATTTATGACAAACCGCAAATAGCAAGGGCCCCAACAGTGACCCCTGTGGGATCCCACAGGACACACACTTCCAGTCACAAAAATGCCCCTCGACCATCACCCTCGGCTTCCTTCCAGTCAGCAAGTTGTGCATCCAATTTACCCCAAATTTCCTTGGGCTCTCACCTTTGCTATCATTTTCCCATGTGGAACCTGGTCAAAGGTTTTGCCGAAGTCCAAGAAGACACAAGAACGTAAGAAATAGGAGCAGGAGAGGGTTATCTGACCCCTCATGGAGCATGTGAGGACTGTGAATGCTGGAGATTAGAGTCGAAGAGTATGGAGCTGGAAAAGCACAGCCAGTCAGGCAGCATCTGAGATGCAGGAGAGTCGTCATTTCGGGAAGAAGCCTTCCATCAGGAAGAAAGATCCTTCCTGATGAAGGGCTTATACTCGAAACGTCAATTCACCTGCACCACAGATGCTACCGATCTGGTCCTTCAAGCCTGCTCCATCATTCAATAAGATCTCTTTTAAAATCTATCTCCCTTTGTATTAAAAAGATGCATCAAATTCATTCCCCGTGTCTATACATCTGGTAACCTCTTCAAAAAAAATTCAGGGAAGATGTAAAGATATCACTTCCTGAACAAATCCATGTTCATGATTGATCCCTGTTCCTCCAAATGCAGATCCATTCCGTCCCTCAGAATTACTTCTAACAGTTTCCACACCACTGAGTATAGACTGAGAGAAAGTGAGGACTGCACATGCTGGAGAGTCAGAGTTTAACAGTGTGGCACTGGAAAAGCACAGCAGCTCAGGCAGCATCTGAGGAGCAGGAGGGTCGATGTTTTGGGCACGAGCCGTTCATCAACCTGATCTGCCACACGTTTTGACACAGAGTTGAGACTGACTAGCCTGAAGTTCCTGGTTCATCCCTTGTTCCCTTCTTGAGGTACCACACTGGCTGTCCTCCTGTCCTCCAGCACCTCTCCTGCAGCCGGAGAGGAATGGAAAATTATTTCCAAAGCCCCTGCTATTTTCTCCCCTGCCTCACTCAACAACCTGAGATACATTTCATCCTGCCCTGGAGATTTATCTACTTTCTGCTGCCCATACCACTCAGCAGTTCCTCTCTATGTTAATTTCTTTCATCTTGTCACAGACTATCTCCCCGATTTCTGCACCAAAATCATCCCTCTCACGCCTGAACACCAACGTAAAGTTGTCAATTACAGCCTGACGTACATCCTCTGGGTTCAAGTTTCAATTACAACCATGGTCTTTGTTGTCTTTTTACCATGAATATTCCTTTCAATATTTTGGATGCTTCTTTATATTACCTGTCAGTATACTTTCATATTTCCTTTTCGCACTCCGAATCTCCACTTTAATTTCCCACTTGCACATTTTATAATCCTTCAGAAATCGCTACTGTTTTGAATTCTCAGTGTCTGCCATAAGCCTCCCTTTTCCCTTCATCCAGTGCTGTGTATTCCTCAGTATTCAAGATTCACTGGATTTGTTGGTCCCACCCTTTAGCCCTGGACTCTCCTTATTTCCTTCTTCAATGCATCCCATTGCATACCTGGTCTGGCCTACATGTGACTCCAGTCCCACAAAAGGACACTGGTGTAAGGTACAGTAATTGTTGAAGAATGAGAGGGGCTGTCAGTGAGCAGATTTATACAGGGCTACAAGGTGCCACATGCTCAAAGAGGAAGCCAATGTTATCAGGAAGTGATGGAAAGCAGCAGCCAGTCTCAAAGATTGCACTGCAGCAAGTCTGCATTTAGAAACATTGTACAGGATGATTTTCCATTTATTTTGGTAAATGGAGGGTACAGAAACAGATATTTTAATAGAAAGAAACAGAGATTTGCCTCCTCTGACTCATCGAGGTGAGGAAGCACATTGTTGGGAGCTTGTACAGAATCTTCGGATTCTGTTTAGTCACAGGACAGGTCCCAGAGCACTGGAGAAGAGCCAACATTGTCCCTTTGTCTGAGGGCAACAGGGATAATACAGGAACTTACAAGCTGGTGAGCTTTACGTCCGTGGTAGGGAAAATATTGGAGTAGATTCTTAATGACTGGCTTTACTCAATTTGAAAAAATATCTTCTTATTAACACGAGGCAACATGGTTTTGTGCAGGAAGGTCATGTCACAGAAACTTGATTCAGCCTTTTGAGCAAGTTTCATGATTGACAACGACAGGGTGATAGATATTGTCCACATGGACTTTCATAAGGCCTTTGACAAAGTTTTTCATGGCAGGCTGATACTGAAATTGAAGTCACATGGATCTGCGGAGAGGTGGTAAGATGGACGCAGAATTGGCTTAGTCATAGAAGACAGAGAGTAGTGGTGGAAGGGTGTTTTTCTGACTGGAAATCTGTGACCATTGGTGATCCACAGGAGTCAGTGTTGGGACCCCTGTTAGTTCACAACATTTATAAATATTTTGGAGAATATTGTAAGTGGTATGATTAGTAAGTTTGCAGATGACACAAAGATTGAGGGAGCTTTGGATAGTGAGGAAGATTGCCAGAGGATACAGCAGGACATATAAAGGTTGTAGACTTGGGCACAGAAATGGCTGCTGAAATTTAATTTGGAGAAACATGTGGTGATGTGTAAGGTCTAATGCAAGAAGGAAGTATACAGTAAATGGTACAACCCTTGGAAGCATTGAAGAGATCTCGGGTTGTTTACTCACTCCTGGTTCAGTCCTTCCCTCACTCCTGGTTCAGGCCTTCCCTCACTCCTGGTTCAGTCCTTCCCTCACTCCTGGTTCATTCCTTCCCTCACTCCTGGTTCAGTCCTTCCCTCACTCCTGGTTCAGGCCTTCCCTCACTCCTGGTTCAGTCCTTCCCTCACTCCTGGTTCAGTCCTTCCCTCACTCCTGGTTCAGGCCTTCCTTCACTCCTGATGTGGCCCTCCCTTAATTCCTGACATCTCACTGCAATTATATCGATCTTTGGTGAGATCCCATCTGGAATGTGGTGAACGGATCGGATTTCCATATCAACAAAAGGATTCACTTGTTACAGAGTGAGTGTCATACACTGGCTTGAACCAGGGAATACAGACTCAGAATGAGGGATAGGTGGTTGGAACTGAGATGAGGGGGAATTTATTGTTTTGAAGCAGTTAATTTTGGGAATTCTCTCATCAGAGAGCTGTGGAAGCTTAGCCATTGAGTATAATCATGAATGAGATTGATAGATTTCCCGGCATTAAAAACATTGAGGGGGAAAGGGATAGTGCAGGAAAGTGGCGGAGCATCTTGTCCTTAGAGGACAACATCCTGATACACATTCTCCTGACTCTCCTACTTCCTGTGGCTGTGGGAATCCTCCCAAAGACACACTACAGCTTTAAACCTTCCAATGGAATCTCCAACATGGCCTTCGTTGTCAGACAAATCCAAGTAAAATGTCAAACACAACACCAGGAACTCTGTATTACATTTCTCAACCTGATCACAGCAGATGACTCAGTAAATCAATTGATGAATCATACTCTTAAAAGTTGGAATGTCCAGAAACTTCTTCCAAATTCTGCAACTGCTTTGGGATGACTTGACATCTTCAGGAACGGATGTCTTCAAGGAACAGGACCAGAGTAAAGCAACGCTGTGTGATAGCTCCATATTATCTATAATCTACCAAACAGCAGCTTTGACCTCTGGTGTCAGGATTAAACATGGCCCAGATAGAAATCTCTTCAACCTCAGTCTCATCCATGCCAATAATAAAATGACCACAACAGACCCACATAAGATGCAGTATGCACTGATAACATCACTGTTGTTTTCACATTCTGCACCCGACTATCAAGCCACCCTTGGTCTCTTCAATGCTGCAAACAAGGGACTTGGCCAATGCTTGAGTGTTGCCAAACCAAACCACAAATCACTGGTCAGTTCAATATTCTACCTCTTGTATATGCTAAGACTCCAGGATACATTTAGCACTCTCGATAGTTTGGGAGGCACCTCCCTCAAAACAGTGCCCAGGGCTGACATCACTGGCTCTGCCCATCATTGCCAGTCTCAGTCCAGCCCATAGGTGACCACGAGGGCACTCTGCTTCTCAATGCCTATTGGGGAAGACATCCAACACTGGATCAGCTGAGACAGCTCAACCTTCCAGAAACTATGGCAGTGACTGTTTGACAACAAAGTTCTCCACAAGGCAGCAAAAAGTCCTTGCTTTCATCATCAGTCCGTGTAAATGTTGGGAGACCCACAATGCCACTGGGGAGGGAATTCCAGGATTGTGACCCAGTGACAGTGAGTGAACGACAATATATTTCCATGTCAGTACAGAGTGGGTGGCTTGGAAGGTTACTTGGAAGTGGTGGTGATCCCATGTAACTGCAGGAAGGAACAGGAATGTAGTGACGGTCAGGAAACTGAACAGTGTTTGGACACATTCCCTGTTCTTCCAAAGACACAACAAAAGCTTTTGCCTCTGTATTTTTGAATCATTTCATTGTTTGTGTGTGTATTTGGGACTTCGTCAATTCATTAACTAACTACTGCAGCTTGTGAACATTTGGGCATCTTGCAGGATGTTTTATGATGTTTCAATTCACAATCACCTTGTTAAATACAAATGGTTCTGAGACTCCGAGCTCATTAAGGGGTGGAACAGTGACACAGTGGTTAGCACTGCTGCCTCACAGCGCCAGGGACCCAGGTTCAATTCCCACCTCGGGCAACTGTCTGTGTGGAGTTTGCACATTCTCCCTGTGTCTGCGTGGGTTTCCTCCAGGTGCTCCAATGTCCTCTCACAGTCTAAAGATGTGCAGGTTAGGTGAATTAGCCATGCTAAATTGCCTGTAGTGTTTGGCGAAGGGGTAAATGTAGGGGAATGGGTCTGGGTGAGTTGCTCTTTGGAGGGTCGGTGTGGACTTGTTGGGCCGAAGGGCCTGTTTCCACACTGTAGGGAATCTAATCTAATCAATGAGATCCGCCGGGCCCAGATTTCAATTATATCACCAGCGCTGCACACTTCCCTCCAGTCTGAAATAAAACCACAGACCACAGCACTCTGCTTCCTGGCCCAAAGCCAATTTCCAAACCACACAGCCAGTAACTTTGAATCTCATCAGCTTCAACTTAAAGAAGATATGTACATTGTACTTCACAGCAGGAGCAAGCCCTATGGCCCATCGAGTTGTCTCCACAATTCATTAAGACCATAACTGATCTGCTTCTGGCTCAGTTCTGCTCTCCTACCTTGTCCCCACTACTCTCGATAAGGCCAAAGGCTGGTAGTCAGACAGCATGTGTTAGCACCGAGGCTATAGGGATGAGAGGGATTGATGGGATGGGATGGGATCATTCGTTGACACAAACAGTGAATGAGTTTCATCCTTTATGTTTTGAATCCACCCAGGATCACAGCTCTCTCCATGATGTCCATCACTCTTCAAACAGCTGCCCTCACCACATCCTGAGACCCACACTCAGTGCTATGTGCCATCATATACACAGTCTTGACCTCTCTCTCCATCAGCACCCCTTCACACTGTCTCAAAGCTGTCCTGAGCCCCAGTTCAACTTAATTCTCCGACTCATTCACCCGATACCATGTACCCCCACCCCTCTGGAACCTTCCTCCACCCACTCTCCCACTTGTCTCTCCCCATTCTCCTACCTCCACCTCTTGTTGGACATTCACTATCCCTTCTCCGATACTGAGTACAGAACATTCAGCAAAGGTCTCAGTTTTAATCACTTTGCACTCCCACCTCACCGAAGTTCAGACACGACATGATGTTGATCTCTTCTTCCGTTGCCTTTGCCTCTGTGCCCATTTCTTTGGACAGGAGTCCTCTGTCCATCCCACAGACCCCTTCACCCACCTCCAACTCTCTTCCTCCACCTGGACCCCTCCCTCTGGCCTTTAAGCTGCACTTGACCTGTTCATTGAGAACTGACACTGGTCTTTGTATTTCTCTGTCCTCCTCCATTCACTCCTATCTCCCACTGAACTGAATACTCTCAGGCTGTTCTGTCCACAACAGTCACTCGTCTCATCTCAGATCGAGACAAAAGCTCAAAACCACCAAGGTGCAGCCATTTCCCTGTTCTGTTGCTGTCAATCTTGGCACAGAGTCTGGAATTGTCCTGATCTGTAACACAAACAGGAATGATAAGGGGATATTTATTGGTCAGTTTGTTGTTAGGTATCAACAACAGCTCAGTGGACACCACATACCCCTTGGGGTTAGAAGGCTGTGGGTTCAATTCCCCATTCCAGTGGCTACATCGTAAGATCAATGCTGAGACTTCGGAGCAATTCAAATGGAGTGCTACAATGTCTAAAGTGTTATCTTGTGGCTGAGATGTTAAAGGTTGCTCTGGTCTGCTCTCTCAGGTGGTTGTGAACAATTCCAAATGCGTTACTTCAATGAAGAACAGAGGAGCTCTCTACTGTGTCCTTGTCACTCATCCCTCAACCCAGATCATTGTGTCCTCAACATCACTCACCCCTCAGTCTACATCATGAAAATACACAGGCTAACTGATTGAGCACAGGGCTGTTTGTGGGACATTACTCTTCACAAACTGGTTGTTGCATTTCTCATTACCAGAATGAAAATAAATGCATTTACGCCTAACTTTTCATGATCTCAGGGGACTGAATAACCCCTTACAGCAGATGAAGCTCTATTTTTATATTTGCAGTCAACTAATTTCTTACTGCAAGCTGCCACAAACCACAATGTGATCATGATGTCATCATCTGGTTAAAGCACTGAACAGGAGAGTTGGATTAGCTTGTATTGATCACAGAGTACAGACATTGGGCAGGGCAGACACACTAAACACAGGGAAAAAGGAGAGAATTATGTGAATGGAGAACCACTGCAGAATTCTAACATGTGGTGGGAATCAGGTCACAAAGCTTGGTACACTCTTACACCATGGAATCAGGAAGGTTAATAAAATGCTATCCTTGAATAAAAGAGGAATTGGATATAAACGTAAACATGTTATTTTAGATATACAAGGCAGTTCTGAGATCACATCTCAAATGCTGTACATAATGAAGGATATTGGTGCTGGCTCAAAGGAGGTTTCTGAGATTGAGAAGCAGGTTGTCTCATGAGGAGAGGGAGGACAGGCTGGGTTTGTTTCCCCTGGAGTTTAGAATAATGAGGGACTGTGAGAATGTAAACTTCAGAACTTTGATAATGATTCAGAGTTTGAATGAATCAACAATGATTTTTTCTGAAATGCAGTGGTACTGAGATGAAAGGGACAAGGAGAAACTGTAATCAAGGAATTAAAAGCAACATGTTAATTAGCCGTCCCTGAGAAGAAGGAGTCAACGCAACATCAAGGATCTGTTCCCGGGAGACAGGAGAGAGTTAACACTGAATGTAACAAGGAACAAGGGAGCTACTCCTGATAAGAAGGCAAGCTACAGACGTAATGACTCAAGAAGAGTAATCAATGTTGCGGTTGAACAGATTGAAATTATCATCAATAATCTCACACCGGAGATTTTGCCTGTCCATCGAGAACTGCTAACATTACATGGGTCATTTTAATTTCTCTGCCCTCCTCCATTCACCCCTATGTCCCCTAAACTGACTGGTCTCAGGCTGTAGTGTGCACAACAGTCACAAAGTTCATCTGATACAGGATCTCCCCACTGCCCTCACAGCCTCCAAGCTCACATTCCCCCAATCCTGACCTGCCCACTTCTACCTTCTCCCCAAAATCTATAGCTGGACTGCCTGGGCAGATCCAGTGTTCTTGCTTCTTCCTGCCTGAGGGAACTTATCTCTGCTGACCTTGACTGAATTTTTCCTTCCCTTGTCCATCCCTTCCCAACTACATCCATGATACTTTTGCCATTTATGTCAGTGTCAGAATTACTGGTTAGTGATCTCCAGCCACCTCCTCTTCACTGGTGTGGCCACCAATACCCACCTGGGCCCCAGTTATGCCTCTCTCATTGTGGGGCAAGTGGAACATTCCTCATTCCAGGCCTCCTCAGGCCATTCCCACAACTCTTTCTCCTGTATGTCGATGACATCATCAGTGCTGTTTCCCTTTCTCATCCAGAATTGGAAAATTTGAACAATTTCACTTCCAATATCCACCCTGTTCTCACCTTCACCTGATCTCTGACTCCTCCCTTCCCTTCCTTGACATCTCTGTTTCTATTTCTGGGGATAGGCTGGTCACCAATATTCATGACAATCTCAGTCTCCCACAGTTACCTTGACTCCCCATCCTCACACCCTGCTTCCTGTAAAGACTCTGTTCCATTCTCCCAGTTTCTCCAAGCCCTCCACATCTGTCTGATGGGGCCACATTCTGCACAGGGACCTCCAAAATGTCAACCTTTATCCTCAACCAAGGATTCTCCATCATCATGGGTGACAAGGCCCTCAGCCGTGTCCAATCCATCTCCTGCATTTCTGCCCTCATCACTTCCCTTCCCTTGAGGTAAAAACAATGACTGCAGATGCTGGAAAGCAAATACTGGATTAGTGGTGCTGGAAGAGCACAGCAGTTCGGGCAGCATCCAACGAGAAGCGAAATCGACGTTTCGGGCAAAAGCCCTTCGTCAGGAATAAAGGCAGTGAGCCTGAAGCATGGAGAGATAAGCTCGAGGAGGGTGGGGAGTGGGGAGAGAGTAGCATAGAGTACAATGGGGGGGTGGGGGAGGAGATGAAAGTGATAGGTCAAGGAGGAGAGGGTGGAGTGGATAGGTGGAAAAGGAGATAGGCAGGTAGGACAAGTCCGGACAAGTAATGGGGACAGTGCTGAGCTGGAAGTTTGAAACTAGGATGAGGTGGGGGAAGGGGAAATGAGGAAGCTGTTGAAGTCCACATTGATGCCCTGGGATTGAAGTGTTCCGAGGCGGAAGATGAGGCGTTCTTCCTCCAGGCATCTGGTGGTGAGGGAGTGGCGGTGAAGGAGGCCCAGGACCTCCATGTCCTCGGCAGAGTGGGAGGGGGAGTTGAAATGTTGGGCCAAGGGGCGGTTTGGTTGATTGGTGTGGGTGTCTGGGAGATGTTACCTGAAGCGCTCTGCTAGGAGGCGCCCAGTCTCCCCAATGTAAAGGAGACCACATCGGGAGCAACGGATACAATAAATGATATTAGTGGATGTGCAGGTAAAACTTTAATGGATGTGGAAGGCTCCTTTAGGGCCTTGGATAGAGGTGATGGAGGAGGTGTGGGCACAGGTTTTACAGTTCCTGCGGTGGCAGGGGAAAGTGCCAGAATGGGAGGGTGGGTTGTTTGGGGGTATGGACCTGACCAGGTAGTCGCGGAGGGAACGGTCTTTGCGGAAGGCGGAAAGGGGTGGGGAGGGAAATATATCCCTGGTGGTGGGGTCTATTTGGAGGTAGCGGAAATGTTGGCGGATGATTTGTTTTATGCGAACGTTTGTAGGGAGGAAGGTGAGCACCAGGGGCGTTCTTTCCTTGTTACGGTTGGAGGGGTGGGGTTTGAGGGCAGAGGTGCGGGATGTGGATGAGATGCGTTGGAGGGCATCTTTAACCACGTGGGAAGGAAAATTGCGGTCTCTAAAGAAGGAGGCCATCTGGTGTGTTCTATGGTGGAACTGGTCCTCCAGGGAGCAGATACGGCAGAGGTGGAGAAATTGCGAATATGGGATAGCATTTTTGCAAGAGATAGGGTGGGAAGAGGTGTAATCCAGGTAGCTGTGGGAGTCGGTGGGTTTGTAAAAAAATATTAGTGTCAAGTCGGTCGTCACTAATGGAGATGGTGAGGTCCAGGAAGGGGAGCGAGGTGTCAGAGATGGTCCAGGTAAATTTAAGGTCAGGGTGGAATGTGTTGGTGAGGTTGATGAATTGCTCAAATCCCTTACCCTCATCTATCATCGCACCAGCTTCCACATCCAGAGGATCATTAACCACCATTTCCACAGCACTCCAGCGGTGCTCAGTGCAAGTTGGAAGAACAGCATCTCATTCTCCACAAGGGCACCCTGCAGCTTCCTGGCCTCAGTATTGAGTTCTAAATAATTTTACAGCCAGAATGAGGTGTTTTATCCATCCTCACACCTCAGGCCCTGCCGTGACATGAGTTGTTTTCAGCACAGCCAAACCATTTTCACCAACTTATTGTCCCCACTATCAGCTTTTCATTCTCCCTCCCATCCTTTTGATGATCTGACTTCCATTCACTCTCTCTGGGCTCCATCTCCACCTATCTGCTCACTCCTTTTCCCCTCCCACACCACCTGTCTTTACCATAGATACCACTTTTCCCCAGCTACAGACAGTTCTGAAGAAGGATTTGAAATTTTAACTCTGGTTTCTCTCCACAGAAGCTGCCAGACCTGCTGAGTTTCTCCAGCAATTTCTATTGATTTCTATTGGAAGGTTTCCCAAACAAGAGGAGGAGGCTATTCAGCCCATTGTAACTGTGTTGATTGATAAAGAGCTCTCTAGAACATCCCACTGCCCAGCTCCTGGTCCATAGCCCTGGAGACTCATGTTCTTCAAATCCTTATCCAAGTGAGTTTTAAACGTCGGAGTCAAAAAGGTTGGTGCTGGAAAAGCACAGCCGGTCAGGCAGCATCCGAGGAGCAGAAGACTCATTCCTGATGAAGAGTTTATACTTGAAACATCGACTCTCCTGCCTCTCGGATGCTGCCGAACTAGCTGTGCTTTTCCAGCACCACACATTTTGACTCTGATTTCCAGCATCTGCAGTCCACATTTTCTCCTGGGTTTTAGATGTGTTGATGGTTCCTGTCTCTCTAAACATAGAATACAGAACATGGAACAGTACAGTGCAGGAACATGGCCTTTGGTCCACCATGTCAGTACAAACCATGATGCCATTCTAAACTAATCCCATTTCCCAGCACATGGTCCATCCCTCTCTGTTCCTGTTGTTCATGGGCCTGTCTAAATGGCTCTTAAATGTTGCTAATGAATCTGCTTCTATCACCTCCCCTGGTAGCCTGTTCCAGACATCTACCATTCTCTTTGTTGAAAGCTATCCTCACAAATAACCCTCAAATTTTTCCTCATTCACCTTAAATTTATGCCGCTTGTATTTGACATCTCCACTCTTTGAAAAAAAACTGACTGTCCCCCCTGTCCCTGCCTCTCATAAATTTATGTATTTCTGTTAGGTCTCCCCTCACCCTCCAATACTCTCGCAAAATTAAATCCAATTTGACCAAGTTCTCCTGATAGTTAACACACACCAAATCAGGGAACATCCTGCTCAATCTCTTCTGCACCTTTGTTTTGTGCACAAGTACCCCTATGTCCCTTCATGTTGTAGCTTTCTTCCATTTCTTTTCTCCAGACCTGCTGAGTTTGTCTGTTTGTTTCTCAATCATGACTCCTACAGACATGTCCAAACTTTGATAGAACCTGAACACTGAGGGAACTGGTTCTGAGTGGCACTCGGAACAGCATCGCAGTCACAAAACTACCCGCTCACAATAACTCAATGTCTCCTGATTTGGATCAATCTCGCCACTTTCCCCTGGATCCCATGACCCTTTGATTTTGTGCCCAGTCTGCCTTGTGGAACTTCCCCAAACACCTTGCTAACATCCGCATTGATGGTCAATATCAAACACCCAACCAACCATCCTTCAATACTCCTTAAAAATTCGATCATGTTTATCAGACCCGACCACCCTTCAACAATCGTCTTCTGAGGGAATGGTACTGGGTCAGACTCGCATCATGAAGACCTCATCAGGGGAGAATTCAAGGTCAGTTAAAACTGAACTGGGAGTTCTCATTTGGGATGATTCTCTGACGGTGGCCAGGCACGAATTCTATGAGTTGACCAGTTTCCCACTGCAGCTTCAAACATCAACACTGCAACTCCTCCTCAGGAAACCAGACCCCCAGTGAAATCAGCTCTTTAAGATATGGGGGAGTGGGAGTGATCTCAAACGATACACTTTCTCAATAAAGAAACAAATGTTGACTCACGGCCTTCTGACAGATTGTTTGTGAATCTCTTGCCACCTTTAACAAAGACAAAATGTTCTCTTAGTTTGATTCTAGAATCTGATTATCAATTAGACAATTGCTCAAAACCTTTAAGATGCAGCCATTTACCTGTTCTGTTGCTGTCAATCTCAGCATAGAGGATGGAACTGTCCTGATCTGGAACACAAACAGGAATGATAAGGGACCATGCATCGACAGGCTTGTCCTTAAATATCAGCAATGGCTCAGTGGACACCACATCATTCTCTGAGTTAGAGATGTGATTGGAGCAGGTGAAATATTGGACTTGCAGCATGGGTTGGTACCTTGGACTTCGATGTTGTGCTTAAAAATGTGTTGCTGGAAAAGCGCAGCAGGTCAGGCAGCATCAAAGGAACAGGAGAATCAATGTTTCGGACATCAGCCCTTCTTCAGGAATCAAACATCCTGAAGAAGAGGTTATGCCCGAAACGTCAATTCTCCTGTTCCTTTGATGCTGCCTGACCTGCTGTGCTTTTCCAGCAACACATTTTTAAGGTCTGATCTCCAGCATCTGCAGTCCTCACTTTCTCCCACTTCGATGTTGTGGCCATTTTGGAGATATAGATAGAGAAGGGACAGGAATGGTTGTTGCAGTTCCAGGATTTAGATGTTTCAGTAAGAACAGGGAAGATGGTAAGGTGGGGGGAGGGGGTGTGCAGTGGCATTGTTAGTCAAGGACAGTAGTATGATTGCTGAAAGGACATTTGAGGACTCTCTACTGAGGTAGTATGGGCTGAAGTTAAAAACAGGAAAGGTGAGGTCACCCTGTCGGGAGTTTTCTATAGGCCTCCAAATAGTTCCAGAGATGTAGAGGAAAGGATAGCAAAGATGATTCTGGACAGGAGCAAGAGTGACACAGTAGTTGTTATGGGGGTCTTTAACTTTCCAAATATTGACTAGGAATACTATAGTTCAAGTACTTTAGATGGGTCAGTTGTTGCCCAATGTGTGCAGGAGCGTTTCCTGACACAGTACACAGACAGGCCAACAAGGGACGAGGCCACGTCAGATTTGGTACTGGGTAATGAACCTGGCCAGGTGTTCAATTTGGAGGTAGTTGAGCACTTTTGTGATAGTGACCACAAATTGGTTAAGTTTATTTTAGCAATGGAAAGGGATGGGTATATATTGCAGGACAAGAGTTATGCGCTGGAGGAAAGGCAACTACGATGTGATTAGGCAAGATTTAGGATGCATGGGATGGGCAAGGAAACTGGAGGGGATGGGCACAATTGAAATGTGCAGCTTATACAAGGAGCAGTTACTGTGGGTCCTTGATACATATGTACATGTCAGGCAGGGAGGAAGTTACTGAGCGCGGGAGCCATGGTTTACTCAGGAAGTTGAATCTCTTGTCAAGAGGAAGAAGAAGGCTTATGTTCAGATGAGATGTGAAGGCTCAGTTAGGGTGCTTGAGAGTGACAAGTTAGCCAGGAAAGACCTAAAGAGAGAGCTAAGAGGAACCAGGAGGGGACATAAGACATCATTGTCAGATAGGATCAAGGAAAACCCTCGGGCTTTCCATAGGGATATCAGGAATAAAAGAATGACAAGAGTAAGACTAGGGCCAATCACGGATAGTAGTGGGAAATTTTCCTTCGAGACAGAGCAGATAGGGGAAGCAGTAAATGAATATTTTTCCTCAGTATACACACAGGATAAAGCTAATGTTGTCGAGTAAAATACTGAGATACAGGCCACTAGACGAGATGGGATTGATGGTCACAAGGAGGAGGTGTAAGCAATTCGAGAAAGTGTGAAAATAGATAAGTTGGATAGGATTTACCATGGGTTCTCTGGAAAGCCAGGGAGGAGATTGATGAGCCTTTCACTTTGATCTTTATGTTGTCAGTGTCGACAGGAATGGTGCCAGAAGACTGGAAGAGGGAAAATGTTGTTCCTTTATTCAAGAAGGGGAGTGGAGAAGGGGCATAGTAAAGAAGGGGCATAGCTTTAAATTGAGGGGGGATCAATATCGGACAGATGTCAGAGGCAGCTTATTTACTTAGAGAGTCGTATAAGAGTGGTACACACTCCCTGCAACAGCAGTAGACTCTCCAACTTGAAGAGCATTTAATGGTCATTCGATAAACATATGGATGAAAATGGAATAGTGTTTGATGGGCTTCAGATTGGTTTCACAGGTCGGCACAAAATTGAGGGCCAAAGGGCCTGTGCTGCACTGTAATGTTCTATGTTCAATGTTGGACGCTGGTGGAGAGTTGAGGTGAGGCAGGGGGGATCATTGGAGGATGCAGGGATTGAGAAGAGAGTGAGAACAAATTCAGTAGTTTTCATATCCTTGCAAGGCACGTGGGACTCACAGGCAAGGCCAGCGTTTGTTGCCCATCCCTGAACACCCTTGAAGTGAGATGCTTGCTTGGCCATTTCAGAGGGCAGCAGGTCAGAGTCAGACACATTGCATTCAATCGGTCCTAAAAGGACAACTGAGGTTTGAAATGGGGATCTGAAGTCACCTGTCGGGCAGATTGGGTAAAGATGGTAAGTTTGCTTCCCTGAAGGAGACTGCCAAACAGAAACTTTTTTTAAGACAACAACTAATGTTAATTCAGATGGCCCCCATCACAGAGATGAGTTTACAATTCCAGATTTAATAATTAAATGTAAATTTTACAAGTTGCCATGGTGAAAATTGAACCTCTCTCCCCAGAGCATGAACCTGATCCTCAGGTTCCCCACAGCAGCCCAGCTACTGGGAGTCATTTGAGATGCGTGACACCCAACTGGACTGTTTTCCTTGACCCAAACCGAAGCAGCAGACAGACTGGCCGAGAACAGCTCGAGGCAGCAAGGACCGGGCCAAGTCAGTTACTCAGCCAGATGATTCAGGGAATCGGAAATGGTTATTGTCCAAGAATCCATCCAGGGTCAGTGACTGAGGAGAAGATTTCCATCTCCATTGCCCGAACAATAATCCAGAGTCTGGTCAGCTCCCTTAATGGAAACCCATAGCTTTTCATTCATTTACATTGAATGGTCTGAAAGTTAAAAGGTTCATCTATCAAAGACGTCAATCTGTGCAATAAGTGTGAAGGGTTAAGGATGGGGGTGGGGATAGTTTTCAACTGACGCAGACTCAATGGGCCGAAGGGCTTTATTCTGTGCTGGAGACCGGTTGAACTCAATGTAACAGTCTGTCCCTGAATATCTCTCCAGGATCCACACTCTCTCCATTCGAGTCTCTGAAGTGGACAATGATCGGTCAGTTAGAGTACAGACAGTATCTGGAACAGTGAGCTGCTGGGCCTGATCAGTCCCGGGAATGCTGGATGAACCTGGATCATTCCTGAAAAATACACAAGGAAGATGAATATTCCAAGGTATCTAAATGCATTCTGATAGGTCACAGAAAGGAACATTCTGACTGTACATCAATCTCTTGCTTTGGTTACACAGAGAACAGATTCCAAAGAGTGATAAATACAGTTAATAGAATGAACTTTCCTAGAAATCACAGATACTCAGATGTCGACACAATCAGAAAAGCCATCCTTGAATAAATTGTCATGAGAAACAGTTTTGCCTTGGCATCAGAATATGGCTGGCACCCAGGGAACCCAAGGTGTAGTCAGCAGCTGTAACACAGGGAGGGCTGTGCAGACACTGTCAGGAATCACAGTGACAGATCATTCCAGGCAGCTCTGGCTCAGCTTGGAGCAACTAGTCACAGGGAGGGAGGGAGGGTGTTGGAGATGAGGGGAAAGTGCTTGCAGGGGCTTCCCATCTGCTGTAACTTTGGAGGGTGTTACAGCGCATGGAAATCTTGGAAAGTGGGGGATGATCAGAAATCACATTCCCATCCAATAGAAATTCAGCTGCTTGGACAACAAGGGAGAAAATAGTAGGATACACAAAAACATCCTTTTTATCCTCAGCACTTGCTGCAAGTGATAATAGTTTAATCTTTCCCACCATATACATTCAATACAACTCAAAGTATCCACTGTGATAAAAATGAGCAACATTTCAGTTTTGATTGAGGATAAATTGCAGGTTAATTTGGAGACAGTGAATCAGGAGCAAGAGTTTTACAATTGCTGGAAATTGCTGCTCAGAGATCATTAATCTGTCATTTACCTCAGTCCATTGATCACTTTTCAACTCTGAGTGTTCGACCAGCTTTTTAAAAGGGCAAACCATATTAGCAGCTCATCAGCAGGGACCTGCATTCTGTCTGTGAGCAAGAGATATTCAGGATTCTGGGTAATCCAAGATGGAGGATGGGAAAAACTTCAACTTGTAAGAGCTGCTCCTTTTTTGAGGTATTTTAGGTGCTGGAGGTGATTTCCTCAAATCCCAGGAGCAGCAATTACTGGTTTATATGCTGTTGCATTGTTTTGGAACTTTGGAAAAAAAGTCAAAAGTTAAATTAATAGCTATGGCTTATATTTTAAGTTTAATCAAGAGACTTATCTCCAAAAACATATAATCAAGAAAGAACCCACTGTACTCACTAATACAGCCTTTCTCTTGGACAGTCCTAAAACAACAATTAACTTATCTGATTCTGTGCTGTGAACTTCGCCCAAAGTTCTTCCAAGATTAGTTGTGAAATTCACTGTTTGTTAATTTTCCCAAATGCACTCCGATGTCCAGCGACACATGAATTCAAAAGCAGCAAAGGCAGTAACTGTGCAGGTTCTCTGTGCAGGAAAATGTAAGGGTGTGATGGATTCTCAGGGGAACGTAGCACGAACAGCCAAGTCTCTGATATTGAGACTGGCTCTAATGCAACGAGGGCTATGTCGGCTTCCAAGAGATCAATTGTGTTTGGGGATTCTGTAGTCCGAGGTACAAACAGACGTTTCTGTGGCCAGCAGAGAAAAAGCCGAATGGTTTGTTGTTTCCCTGGTGCCAGGACCGAGGATGTCTCTGAGAGGGTGCAGAATGTTCTCACGGGGGAGAGGGGCCAGCAAGAGGTCATTGTCCACATTGGAACCAACGATAAATGGAAGGGAAATGGTTGAGATTCTGAAGGGAGATTACAGAGAATTATGCAGAAACTTAAAAAGGAGATCCTCAATGGTGTAATATCTGGATTACTCCCTGTGCTACGAGCTAGGGAGGGCAGGAATACGAGGATAGAGCAGATGAATGCATGGCTGAGGAGCTGGTGTATGGGAGAATGATTCACATTTTTGGATCATTGGAATCTCTTTTGGGGTAGAAGTGACCTGTACAAGATAGATGGATTTCACCTAAATTGGAAGGGGACTGATATACTGGCAGGGAAATTTGCGAGAACTGCTTGGGAGGATTTAAACTAGTAAGGTTGGGGGGGTGGGTGGGGGGGGGGGGGGGTGAGGTGATGGTGTGTGGCAGTGAGTGGGTGTGGAACCCAGGGAGATAGTGAGGAAAGAGATCAATCTGAGACTGGTACAGTTGAGAACAGAAGTGAGTCAAACAGTCAGAGCAGGCAGGGACAAGGTCAGACTAATAAATTAAACTGCATTTATTCCATTGCAAGTGGCTTAACTGGGGAGGCAGATGAACTCAGGGCATGGTTAGGAACATGGGACTCAGATATCACAGCAGTTACAGAAACATGGCTCAGGGATGGACTAGCAGCTTAATGTTCCAGGATACAAATACTACAGGAAGGATAGAAAGGGAGGCAAAAGAGGAGGGAGAGTGGCATTTTTGATAAGGGATAGCATTACAGCTGTGCTGAGGGAGGATATTCCCGGAAATACAAACAGGGATGTGATTTGGATGGAACTGAGAAATAAGAAAGGGATGATCACCTTATTGGGACTGTATTATAGACCCCCCAATAGTCAGAGGGAAATTGAGAAATAAACATGTAAGGACATCTCAGCTATCTGTAAGAATAAAAAGGTAGTTATTGTAAGGATTTTAACTTTTCAAACATTGACTGGGACTGCTATAGTGTTAAGGGTTTAGATGGAGAGGAATTTCTTAAGTGTGTACAAGACAATTTTCTGATTCAGGATGTGGACGTACCTGCAAGACAAGGTGCAAAACTTGACCTACTCTTGGGAAATAAGGCAGGGCAGGTGTCTGAGGTGTCAGTGGGGGAGCACTTTGGGGCCAGTGAACATAATTCTATTCATTTTAAAATAGTGATGGAAAAGCATAGACCAGATCTAAAAGTTGAAGTTCTGAATTGGAGGAAGGCCAATTTTGATGGTATTAGGCAAGAACTTTCGAGAGCTGGTTGGAGGCAGATGTTCGCAGGTAAAGGGATGGCTGGAAAATGGGAAGCCTTCAGAAATGAGATAACAAGAATCCAGGGAACGTATATTCCTGTCAGGGTGAAAGGGTAGGCTGGTAGGTATAGGGAATGCTGGATGACTCAAGAAATTGAGGGCTTGGTTAAGAAAAAGAAGGAAGCATAGGTCAGGTATAGACAGGATAGATCAAGTGAATCCTTAGAAGAGAATAAAGGAAGTAGGAGTATACTAGGGAAGAGGGAAATCAGGAGGGCAAAAAGGGGACATGAGATAGCTTTGGCAAATAGAGTTAAGGAGAATCCAAAGGGCTTTCACAAATATATTATGGATAAAAGGGTAACTAGGGAGAGAATCGGGCCCCTCAAAGATCAGCAAGGCGGCCTTTGTGTGGAGCCACAGAAAATGGGGGAGATACTAAATGAATATTTTGCATCAGTATTTACTGTGGAAAAGGATAAGGAAGATATAGACTGTAGGGAAATAAATGGTGACATCTTACAAAATGTCCAGATTACAGAGGAGGAAGTGGTGGATGTCTTGAAATGATAAATCCCCAGGACCTGATCAGGTGTACCCGAGAACTCTGTGGGAAGCTAAAGAAGTGATTGCTGGGCCTCTTGCTGAGATATTTGTATCATCGATAGTCACAGGTGAGGTGCCGGATGACTGGAGGTTGTCAAACGTGGTGCCAATGTTTAAGAAAGGCAGTAAGGACAAGCCAGGGAACTATAGACCAGTGAGCCTGACCTCAGTGGTGGGCACGTTCTTGGAGGGAATCCTGAGGGACAGGATGTACATGTATTTGGAAAGGCAAGGACTGATTCGGGATAGTAGACATGGCTTTATGTGTGGGAAATCATGTCTCACAAACTTGATTGAGTTTTTTGAAGAAGTAACAAAGAAGATTGATGAGGGCAGAGTAGTAGATGTGATCTATATGGACTTCAGTAAGGCAATCGACAAGGTTCCCCCTGAGAGACTGGTGAGCAAGGTTAGATCTCATGGAATACAGGGAGAACTAGCCACTTGGATACAAAATTGGCTCAAAGGTAGAAGACAGAGGGTGCTGAAGGAGGGTTGTTTTTCAGACTGGAGGTCTGTGACCAGTGGAGTGCCACGGGGATTGGTGCTGGGTCCTCTAGTTTTTGTCATTTACATAAATGATTTGGATGCGAGCATAAGAGGTACAGTTTGTAAGTTTGCAGATGAGATCAAAATTGGAGGTGTAGTGGACAGCGAAGAGGGTTACCTCAGATTACAACAGGATCTGGACCAGATGGGCCAATGGGCTGAGAAGTGGCAGATGGAATTTAATTCAGATAAATGCGAGGTGCTGCATTTTGGGAAAGCAAATCTTAGCAGGACTTATACACTTAATAGTAAGATCCGAGGGAGTGTTTCTGAACAAAAGAGACCTTGGAGTGCAAGTTCATTGCTCCTTGAAAATGGAGTCGTAGTGAGATAGGATAGTGAAGAAGGCATTTGGTATGTTTCCTTTATTGGTCAGAGTATTGAGTACAGGAGTTGGGAGGTCATGTTGCAGCTGTCCAGGACATTGGTTAGGCCACTGTTGGAATATTGCGTGCAATTCTGTTCTCCTTTATATCGGAAAGATGTTGTGAAACTTGAAAGGGTTCAGAAAAGATTTACAAGGATGTTGCCAAGGTTGGAGGATTTGAGCTGTAGGGAGAGGCTGTACAGGCTGGGGCTGTTTTCCCTGCAGCATCGGAGGCTGAGGGGTGATCCTATAAAGGTTTACAAAATTATGAGGGGCATGGATAGGATAAATAGACAAAGTCCTTTCCCTGGGGTCGGAGATTCCAGTACTAGAGGGTGTAGGTTTAGGGTGAGAGGGGAAAGGTATAAAAGAGACACCTTTTTCACTCAGAGGGTGGTACATGTATGGAATGAGCTTCCAGAGGATGTGGTGGAGGCTGGTACAGTTGCAACATTTAAGAGGCATTTGGATGGGTATATGAATAGGAAGGGTTTGGAGGGATATGGGCTGGGTGCTGGCAGGTGGGACAAGATTGGGTTGGGATATCTGGTCGGCATGGACAGGTTGGACCAAAGGGTCTGTTTCCATACTGTACATCTGTATGACTCTATGGCCCAGTGCATTTCTACAACCACGTTTATATCAGTCACTGATGACCTTACCTTTTCAAAACTGTGGTCGGATCCATTTGCTGTGAACCCCCTAAAAAGATAAAAATGATTCATAAATATGAACAAATTTCCCACATTGTCTCCACAGTTGGATGAGTCTCAAGCAAAACCATCCCTGACCAACAATACATATATTTTGCACAGTTAGATACAGTGATCTCTCGAATCTTATCTGATTGCTAAAGCTTTACTCAGGAGTGTCCTCCTTAGCCCAGTCCAATATCAATAATGGACCAACAACAAAAACAGAAGTTGCTGGAAAAGCTCAGCAGGTCTGGCAGCATCTCTGAAGAGAAATCAGAGTTAATGTTTCAGGTCCGGTGACCCTTCCTCAGAACTGACGGTAGCTCGGAAAATATTGGCTTAAATGCAGAAGATAGGGTGAGGGGAAGTGGTAAGATGTAAATGATAGTTGACCAAGTCAGATTGGAGTGTTTTACAATAATCAGTGGGAACAAGAGATCAGATGCAGGAAGATGTAGCACAAGTCATAGAGATGTACAGCACAGAAAAAGACCATTCGGTCCAACTTGTCCATGCTGACCAGATATCCCAAACCAATCTAGTCCCACCCACCAGCACCTGGCCCATATCCCTCCAACCCCTTCCTATTCATATACCCATCCATAAGACCAAAAGACAATAGGAGTGGAAGTAGGGCCATTCGGCCCATCGAGTCCACTCCACCATTTAATCATGGCTGATGGGCATGTCAACTCCACTTACCTGCATTCTCCCCGTAGCCCTAAATTCCTTGTGACATCAAGAATTTATCAATCTCTGCCTTGAAGACATTTAGCGTCCCAGCCTCTACCGCACTCTGCGGCAATGAATTCCACAGGCCCACCACTCTCTGGCTGAAGAAATGTCTCCACATTTCTGTTCTGAATTTACCCCCTCTAATTCTGAGGCTGTGCCCACGTGTTCAGTCAAAGAGCAGAAACAATAGAGAAAGGTATTAATATTGTTCTGATCCCAGTTGATGTTATTCCTGGACAAGTCAGGTCCCAGACTGAAACAGGTTTGCTCGAGCATATTTTGAGTTGTTTTTGTTTTTGATGAAATGGTCTCTCTCTGAAAGATAAGCGCACGATGCTGCAGAGTTTGCATCATACTATAGCAGAAGCTCATTCCCAAAAGAAATGAAGATAAAACATGTGTCAACTGAAGACATAAGTTCAAAAAAGTTTAAAAATAGAGTCAAACTTTATCGTATTAATGCCAAAATACTTCTTTATAAATTAAAAATAATAAAAGTTCTGTGTCAACCCCAGCACTCATCCCCAGTACAGTACTCAAAAATACATCTTGTTTTATACCCAGAAAGACTACTTGGGCAAGACTAACCCCAGGGTCCCTGTTTCGAACACACTGGGAGATTTAATTTTGATCATAAGCAGTCAATGAGCTAAAGTTCACTTATAAATTATGTGAAGGGAATGGTGAAGAGATACAGTTCCAGATATCTCACGAGGAGTAATAGTTAACTGTAAAAAAATTAATGACATTGTCAAACTGAAAGAAAACACAAATATTTACACAAAATAAAGGAACAGGTGAGAAGATTGGACAGGATATAAAAATCATCAATCAAAGGCAACAAAATTCATAAGGAGGGAAACCTTACTGTCCAGAGAAAGTTAGGCAGTAATGTAAGAGTGGATAGTTCGAGTTTCTCGAGACATTTTGCAGGTAAGTTGGTGAAACAGCTGACTTGGGATGTTGAGCATGGATTCAATTACCACATTAGCTGATCTTACCATAAAGGTCCCACTTTTTCAACTTCAACTCTTACTTGAGATAAGATGATTATCAGGTTAAACACACCACCAGTCATCTGTTTTTTTCTCTCTTTCTCTCTGATCAGAAAACACCACTGTGGTCCTCTGGGAATATGGCAACGTTACACTGAGATGGTTTAAAAACAACAGGAGTTTGTAGAATTAGTCATGGAAATGGCAATTGCATTAAATGGGTATTTTGCATTAGTCTTCAGGATAAAGGATAAAAATAACATTCCTGATCATTATAAATCCGGAAATGAAAAGGAAGGAGCAACCCAGAAAATTCCAAACACCAGAGAAGTGGTCCTGAGTAAATCATTGATGTTGTGGACTGACAGTTCCCTGAGTCCCTGATGGACTTCATCCCAGGGTCTTTAAAGAGGAGCTGCTGGGAAAATTGAACAATTGCTTTATATTTCCCACAATTCCCAAGGTTCTGGGCTGGTCCCACTGCCTTCAACAATAGCAAATGTAACTCCTGTGTTCAAAAAGAGACTATGTTTTTAATTTGATCAACCAGTGCACAGGTAGGTCACGAGGTCAGCCCCAAAACAGATCAGTGCCTGAACATTACCCCCACTGCACAGGCCCGAACAGGAGCCATTGTTACCATTCCACCCCGAGATGTCTGTTACTCAGACTATCTGAGGCACCAGGTTGTCTTTTTGCAGCAAATCAATTTTAACAATAAAAACACAAAAAGGAATTGTTTCAAATTGCAGCTTCCTTTATGTTCCATCGAGATTCTGTACTGAGTGGGAATGAATGGAAAAGGTGTGGTCTGTTGGTATTCTGTCAAATGGAAGTGAATGAGAAGACATTTTGGTGCATTGAGAGTTGACAGTAATGGGGAGAAGAATGGGGATGAATCCATCAGAGTTTAATAGAATGGAGTGGAATGGCCTTGTTTGTGAAACAGCCTCAATCTTCAATCACCCATGAGTCAGACATCAGACAGTGGGTGATACTATTGAACAGGCCACCTTCACCCACCCTCCACCACCCACCAAATACAAAGCCAGCGTTTTCAGAGAATGTACTGAAGAGGAGAGAGTCGGTGAGGGAAAATTAATCCAGGGTCATTGTTTATTGCTGTTTCAAAAACAGAACCATATTGTTTTATGAACCTCATTCTCTCCAGAACCCACCTCCTTTCTTCCTGAAGGTGATGAAGATGATGACAATGACGATGAGGAGGAGGAGGAGGATGAGCAGTGGAATGACCAGTGAATATACTGAGACATACTGAGCAGGCTGAGTCTTCACTGGAAAACAGCAAGAACAACATTGGTTAGGAATATCTCAATGTTGCTGCAGTGAAACCTGTAGCTGGGTGATAGAGTGTGAGATTAAATGTACACATTGGACATTCTTTGACAGAGCAATCCAGTTCCTCCCCCTCCCCCTGTCCATCACTATAACCCTGTAACTTGCTCCTTTCCGAATACTTATCCCTTGTTTCTGAAAGATGCCCCTGTTGAATCTGTTTCCATCGCCCTGTCAGGCAGTGCTTTCCAGATGAGGACAATTCTTGAAGGAGGCAGCTGCTTAATTCTGTGACACAGAATAGAAGTTTAGATGGATATTTCACATCATTCCACAGGGCAGTTGTTGGATCCGGTGCTGACTTGCCGGGTCTCAGCTGGATAATGGGAAGGACAGATTTAGCTCCAGCTACCCCCGGACTGAGGGTGAGAAGAATTGGTAATAGTGATGGTCCACGGGATTTCGGCACACCAGATGTTGTCATGAAGGAATCAATAACAAATATTGCTGGAGAAACTCTGCAGATCTGGCAGTCATCTGTGGACAGAACTCAGAACTCAGAATGAAAGTTTTGAGTCCAGTGATCCTTCATCAGAACTGACAGCTGCTAAGGAAATGTGGTATGGAAACTGTTGACAGGGAATTGTGGGACCGGGATGGGAGTGGGGGGGAAATGAGTGAGAGGCTGGTGGAGACTGAGCCCAGAAGGTGAGAAAGACAGTCACATAGACAAAGGGACACTGAATGGCCCTCCAGGGAGAAAGACAATGTGATAATGGGGACCAGGAAGTAGGTGAAAGCAGCTCATGTCATTACCAGGCCAGAGATGTGCTGTGGTGCGATTTGAACCCATGATCTGGGTGTCTGGATTGGTCACCCAGTGACAGTAGCAGAAAACCACCACCTTCCTTTATAACCCATGTGTGAATGCAGGACGAGGATTGGTTCCACATTGTCGTGCTTCCTCACACAGTCAGATGGACACTGGGGGAACATACCAGCGTTGATGGAACTATTCCTGATGAAGGTGTGAACACTTTCATTGTAACCAAGAGGGACACATTAGGCTGTTGCACCTTCCTGCTCGAGGAGATGATCTCAGTGTCAGTATAACTTTGGTGCATTTGGAGATTGAACTGAATATTCTGAGTGTGTCAATGTCTTTCAATACTGACATCAGAATGAACCTAAAAGAATCAGCACATCAAATTACACTAAACATTGAAAAAAATCACATTTCAAACACAAAAGCAAAATATTGCAGATGCTGGGAATTTGAAATAAAAATCAAATAGTCAGCAGGCCAGCTAATACCTGTGGAGAGAAACAGTTTCATATTTTAGTTCAATGACCTTTCACTAGAAAATCAAATTGTAAAAAGTTCACACAATCTGTTCCACCCACACTCTCGACCCTTTACAGACTAAAGCCTTCATCATGGTCACTAAGTTATGAGGGTGTGACTGGCTCAGTCAGCCTTTATTGCCCATGTCTCATAGTTAAGAATCAGCCACATTACTATGGGGTATGGAGTCACATGTAGGCCAGGCCAGGTTAGAATGGCAGTTTCCTCCCCTAAAGGACACCAATGATCCAGATGGGGATTTACAACAATCAACATTGGTCACACAGCCATCTTTAGATTCTTACTTTGACAATTTATTTGATTTCACATTGTACCATCTGCCAAGGTGGGATTTGAACCCTGGTCCCCAGAACATTACCTGGGTCTCTGGATTAACAGTCCAGCAATAATACCATCAGCTGTTGCCTTTTTTGCAGAATGATTTCTAACATGTACCAGTAGCCGGGTTTCCTTCGGGATCAGATACTGAGAATCAGGTTCTGACCTGTATTCCACCAGACACAGGTAAGTGTGATTGTCCCTCCCTCTCAGCTGGTTTATCCCAGTCAAGGCGTTTCCCTCCTCTGAGCTCGTACCGATTTCCACCGTGTACAGTTGTCCAAGTTCCCTGTGATTGGGCTCTAAATGTAATGACGTGCTGATAGGGCTTCTTCCTCATCCAGGTAACAGTGGTCAGTGTGTGGGAGTCCCAGATCCTGAAGATACAGGGTAAAGAGACTAAATCTCCCTCTGTCCCAGTCACCACTGAGACATTTCCCTGAGCAGCTGAGGAAAGGACAAACATCAGAATGGATGAGGTCAGTGCCCAGAAGTTCCAGATTCAATTTTTTACATTTCTTTCAACTTCACAATGAAATAAGTAATTAAATACCTCACGCATATTTCTCATGTGTCTGGACCAGACAATTATAGTTTCCTGAATGACGCACCGTGTTGAAAATCACTTACGCTCCACCCCCTCATTTTGAGTTTCTCATTCGTGGGATCGTTACAGCTTAGTAAATGGACTGAACCTACATGACTTCATTCATTCTGGGCCCAACATCCCTCCCACCTTCACTAAAACCTTTTGTTTTTCATTCCACAGCCCTATACTTCAGTCTGTGCTCCTTCACTCTGTGGAAGGGGGATGGGGGGGGGGGGGTGCGGTGGGGCAGTGGTTAGGAATTAGACCCACCCTGCACCACCTTTATACATTAAAAATCCCATGAAAGAGGTAATCTCCCCCATCTCCATCCTAATTTGAAATAAGTTTCATATTCACCCACATCCTCTCAGCATCTACTCCCTCAAGACCCCTCAAGATCTTGCAAGTTTCAATAAAGTCACTTCTCAATCTTCAGCAACGAGCAGCCCCCATCTGACTCTGAACCAATCAGGATGGGCAGGTAACAACACTCTGACATTCTCAGCCAATGGGAGGTAGGGAGGTGACTCTTCACATATTCTCGGCCAATGAGACCTGAAGTTCCACCATGTGCTCACTCAGTGAGGGGTTGGAAGATACTTGCCCTATCTTGTCCTCAGTCAATGCCAATCATTGGATTGACAACAAGAAGGAGGTCATTTTACCCATTGGGTCCTGGTTAGCTCCACATGGAACAATCCAGGTGAGACCCACCCATCTGTTCGAGTCCCCCCAAGTTCTGCCGGTTCACTTCCTTCAAGGACCTATCAGGTTTAATTCTGAGATCAATGACTGTTTCCACATGCCCCTTCGTTGCTGTTGGTGACTGTCAGTCATCAGCACTCACTTTGTAAACCTTTCCCTCTCACATTCTCTCTGTACCTCTGCCCCAAAATTTAAGGCCTGCATCCTTGTCCCAACAGTTAATGGATAGACCTTTTACTTGTTTACTTTCTCTTCACTTGTCACTGTCTCAATCAAATCTCCCCTCAATCTCCTTAGCTCCAAGGAGAATGACCCTTGCTTCTCAAAACTTACAACGAAAACCAGTCTCTGATCCCCTCCCTGAAACACCCCAAGCCCATCCCTATAATAATTCGGGTCACTCTGCAATCTCTCAAGGACATTCACATTCCTCTTAATGGGTGGTGACAGATCTGGACACAATACTCTCGTTGGGGACCAGTTGGAGAGTTAACAATGTCCACAGTTGTTCGGCCCCTGAACTGCAAAGTCAGGAATGATGGGGCATAATTTTCATGTGAAAGCGAGTGTGATGAGAGGGGCTTTGCAGAAACGGTGATGGGAGTTTGGAATGCACTCCCTTGGGAGGGTAATAGAGGCGGAAAACCTGGCAACATTTAAAAAGTATCTGGATGAGCAGTTGAACCATCATAACATTCCTACCAGGGGAAAGCCATAGTGGCCAGGCCTCTGGCAATGAGCCTGGATCTGTGGCTCAGAAGGGAAGGGGGAGAAGAGAAAAGTGTTAGTGGCAGGAGACTCAATCATTAGAGGAACAAATTTTGATTTGAAGACAGCAGCTATGTTTAGTAAGTTTGCAGATGACAGCAAAATCGATGACGTCGTGAACAGCGAAGAAGGTTATCTTAGAGTACAACAGGACTTTGATCAGATGAGATGATGGGCTGAGGAATGGCAGATGGAGTTTAATTTAGATAAATGTGAGATGTTCCATTTTAGTAGGACAAATCAGTGTAGGGCTTACACACTTAATGGTCGGGTCCTGGGGAGTGTTGCCGAACAAAGAGGTCTTGGAGTGAAAATTCATTGTTCTTTGAAAGTCGAGTCACAGGTAGACAGGTTACTGAAGAGGGTGTTTGGTACGCTTGCTTTTCTTGGTCAGTGCATTGAGTATAACAGTTGGGGGGTCATGTTGTTACTCAACAGGTCACTGGTAAGGCCACTTTTGGAATATTGCATTCACCTCTGGTTTCCCTGCTATCGGAAAGGTTTTGTGAAATCAGAAAGGGTCCAGGAAATATATGGGAGGATGTTGCCAGGGTTGGAGTATTTGAATATAAGGAGAAGCTGAATAGGTTTGGGCTATTTTCCCTGGTGCATCAGAGGCTGAGGGCTGAGCTTTTAGAAGGGGCATGGAGAGGGTGATTCGTCAAGGTCTTTTCCCCAAGGTACGGGAGTCCAAAACTAGAAGGCATAGGTTTAATGGGAGAGGGGAAAGATTTGAAAAGGGACCTTTTATATGAAGAGGTGATGCCTGTATGAATAGGAGGGTTGAGAAGGAAATGAGCCAAGTGCTGTCAAATGAGACTGGATTAATTAGAATACCTGGTTGCTGGGGACGAGTTGGGCTGGAGGGTCTGTTTCCATGCTGTACATATCTATACGGCTAATAACTATCACGAGAGAAAACCCGCGAAGGAAACTGATGGAGTTAAAGACCAATTAGTCCCCTGGACCTGACTGGATGCATCTCGGGTATTAAAGGAAGTTATTGAAGAGACAATAAACACACAGGTGTTAACCTTCCAAGAATCTTTGGAAAGTTCCCAGAGAATTGGAAATCTCCCAAAGTAACACTCTTGTTTTTCAAGAAAAGGAAACAAAAAACAAAGTTACCCAAAGTGTCCATCACTTGAAGTTCTGAAGCAATGTGGTCTCACTGGGGATGGCGGATGTTTCCTTTCAAGATGGCAGGAAAAAAGAAGGGACTGCATCAGGCAGCAGGCTGGATATAGTTTACTGGCACATTGCTCCAAGGTTTACATCAACTACAGTAACAAGCATCTGGTTAGACTTCTGCAGGTCACTGTGTGGATAGCTGAGTACAATACATGATGGAATGCCCTGCAAATTGGGAGAAGGAGAGGGAGAATTGGGGGCGTAATTTGAGATAAAGACATCAGCAAAAATGAAAGTGAAAAAATGTGGGTGCAGAAAATTGGAAACAAAAAGAAGGTGCTGGAGAAACTCAGCAGGTCTGGCATCCTGTGTGGAGTCAGAAACAGAGTTAACATTTCAGGCCAATAACTTTCCATCAGTGAGTAAAGCACAGATATGTTGCTCCAAGTGTTGTGTTTGAAGCAAATTAAGCATTTCCACGGCATAGTCCTGGCAATCTCATCAGGAAAATAGACAAGGCCTTTATCCTGGTGTAGGAAAGTGTAGAACTAGAGGGTATAAGTTTAGGGTGAGAGGGGAAACATTTAAAAGGGACATAAGGGGCAACTTTTTCACGCTGAAGGTGGTACATGTATGGAATGAGATGCCAGAGAAAGTGGTGGAGTCAGGTACAATTACAAAATTTAAAAGGCATCTGGATAGGTATATGAATAGGAAGGGTTTAGAGAGACATGGCCCAAGCACTGGCAAAAGGGACGAGATTAATTTAGGAAATCTGGTCAGCATGGATGGGTTGGACAGAAGGGTCTGTTTTCATGCTGTACATCTCTATGATTCTGTAGACCAATTAGTTAATGTCTTTTATTGGGAAAATGTGAGATCAAAATTAAGATATCTTAGCAGAACATTTAGAAATGTATAATACGATCAAGCAGAATCAACATGATTTCATAAAGAGGAAATTATCTTGAATTCTTTGAGGTGGTTACAAGGTGGATAGATAAAGGGGAATTGGTGGATGTTTCATATGTTTTTAGAAGATATTTCAGAAGGTGCAACACATTAAGCTCCTTAATGTGATTAGATTCTATGGTGCTGGTGGTAGTATACGAACATGGATAGAGAATTGACTAACTGAGAGAAAACAGAGAGTTGGGATAAGACAGGAGTGATATCCAGCCTGCAAACTGTAATTAGTGGTGTATCACAGAATCTGGGATGGGGCCACATTTATTACAATATACATTAATGATTTGGATGAGGTCAGTGAATGTACTGTAGCCAAGTTTGTTGATGACAAAAACGTAAATGAGAAGGCAAGTGATAAGGATGAAATAAAGAAGCTGCAGAGAGATGTCGACAGGTTCAAAAAGTGGGAAAAACTTTGCAGTTGGAATATAATGTGGAAAATGTAAGGTTATACATTTGGCACAAAGAATAGAGAGGCTGAATATAGTGAAACAGAGAAAGCCTGCAGAAAGTTACAGAACAGAAGAATATGGAACTTTCACAAAAACATTCAGCAGAGAGTAGGGAAGGTCAATGGAATGCTGACCTTTATTTCAAATGGAATAGAATTTTAAAGTGGGAAGGTTTTACCAGACACTAGTTAGCTCACAGCTGGAATATTGTGGATAGATTTGGTCCCTTATCAAAGGAAAGTGAAACTGGCATTGGAGGCAGTCCAGAGAAGATTCAATTAGTTGATACCAGGTCGGGAGGGGCTGTCTTATGGGCAGCGTTTGACAAGATTGAGCCTGTACTTGATGGATCACAGAAGAATGAAGAGTGACCAAATTGAGACATTAAAGATGCTTCGGGTGCTTGATAAGGTGGATGCAGCGTGGTTGTCCCCCTTGTCAGGAACAGAGGGCATCAGCTCAGAATGAGGGGTTACACATTTCAGATGAGAGGAATGTTTTCTTGAAGAGGGTAGTGAATCTTTGGACTACTTTACCACAGACAGCAGTTAATGTTGGGTCATTAAGTATAACCAAGGCTGAGATAGATACATTTTTAATCATTCACGGAATCGAGGATTGTGAAGATAAAGCAAGTATGGGGAATTGACGTTTATCATCTCAGTCACGATCTCATTGAATGTGGAACAGACTCAATGGGCTGAATGGCCTTCTTCTGTTCCTATGTTTTATGGGCTACCTGCCTCAGTTCTCAACACCTCCATTGCTGAAACCTGTAAATCCCATTTTATCCAAAAGATAAATGATATATATTTCTACCATGAGAGAAAAAAAGAATGTAGACAGGGTAACAGGCTAAACAGAACACTGAAAATAAAAGTCCTGATCACAAGTTGGAAGGATCGCTCTCTCTCACAGTCCTTGTGTTGTTTCGCAGCAATGATCTGTAATATTTCCCCCACTCAGCCATTAACATCAAGTCAGGACATCAATCCTGGTTCAATGAACAATGCAGGAGGGGATGCCAGGAACAGCACCATCAAACCTGAAAATGAGATGTCAGCTATAAAACAGGGTTACTTCCGTGTCAAACAGCATGAGCAGCAATTGATGCTCTGGGGTAAGTGATTCCACTGTCAGTGCATCAGATATAAGCTCAGCAGATCTGTCACATGCAGTTACGAATGGTTGAGGACAATTAAGCAACTAACAGGAATATGAGTCTCCACAAATATCCCCATCCTCAATGAGGGGGAGCCCTGCTCACCAGTGCAAATGACAGGGCTGAAGGATTCACAACTAACTTGACCCAGAAGATGTCCCCAGCATCATAGATGATTCCTTACCCAGCCGCGAAATATAATTCAGTGGGTCAGCATTCACGTGTAGATAGGGCTAGGGACAGAAATCATGGGACCT